>NW_019154105.1:70094452-70404095 GCF_002288905.1 Enhydra lutris kenyoni | reverse complement strand
ATGAAGATGTGGTATATATACACAATGGAATACTATGCAGCCATCAAAAGAAATGAAATCTTGCCATTTGCGACGACGTGGATGGAACTAGAGGGTATCATGCTTAGCGAAATAAGTCAATCGGAGAAAGACAACTATCATATGATCTCCCTGATATGAGGGAGAGGAGATGCAACATGGGGGGTTAAGGGGTAGGAGAAGAGTAAATGAAACAAGATGGGATTGGGAGGGAGACAACCATAAGTGACTCTTAATCTCACAAAACAAACTGAGGGTTAATGGGGGGAGGGGGGTTGGGGGGGTGGGATTATGTATATTGGGGAGGGTATGTGCTATGGTGAGTGCTGTGAAGTGTGTAAACCTGGTGATTCACAGACCTGTACCCCTGGGGATAAAAAAAAAATTATATTTTTAAAAAAAAAAAAATTAAAAAAAAAAAAAAAAAAAAAAAAGTAGCCCACGCTGATGGTATAGAATGAGTCACAATACAACTCACATTCTAAAGCATTAAAAAAAAGCTTCACAGTTGTTAGAAAAAAACATTAGTAAGGAAACAAATTCTACTTTACATAAATGTACATGTTCATGTACAGCTGAGTAGTTCTTTAGAAAATATTCTATATTCCCTCCTTCCTTCTAGAACTAAGTTTACAAGTAAGTACTGAATTCTGGTTTCATGGAATTTAAAAAAATCAAACAATCTTGCCTTATCTTGCAAGATAGATAGATAAATAGATAGAAGGCAACTACCATAAGCCTAACAAAGTGTACTGACATTTATACATTTAATAACCTTTTCCATAATAAAATACCCTGTATATACTTTGGAGTTTTGTTTGAAAAGTGAATGACATACCCAGCTCCGTATTGGTGACAAGAGATCTAGTCACCATCAGGACCAGGCCTTCAACTTAGGATCTGGTTCTTAATATCCTTTCAAAACACAATAGGGAATCTTTTATTGATCCATTATTATTTGATTCAGGTCTGTTAAAAAGCACGAAAAAACTGCCTAAGAGCTTGAGCCAACCAGGTGTCGTGCAGGTATAGAAAGGATGCTCTGGAGTGTCTTGGCCTAAATATAACATGGAGAAAATTGTTTCAGAAGTAGTTCTTGTTCTTTTGCACTAAAAACAAACAAACAAACAAACAAAAAAATCCTCACCATATAAAACAAATAATACAAACAATGAAATGTGGAAGATATACAAGACCAGAAAGACATATTTAAAAATAAAAATAACAGTCTTTTAATTTCAACTTTTCATTCCCCAACTTCTTCAGTGGTTTTATCTACTGTCTACCCCCTTCTGCATCAGTTCCCCACAGGAGATCTGGCTGCCTTCAAAATTTTCTTCACTTAAAAAGACTAGGTTAAGGGACTTACTGTGCTCTTGATTTAGTGTCAATTTAACATTGAAACAATCTTGAAAGAAGCCCGCTTCCCTGCAGGGAGCTGTTGGAGAATTGGCAAAAAGGACCAGAGAAAGAATTGTAAATGCTTGCCTCCTGTTCCTCCTAGAGAGCCTCCCCTGGTGCCTTCAAATTCATTAGAAAAGCCAATTTAGGCTTTTTAAATGGCTCCCAAAACTGACTTTCCTATCTCAATGAATAGTGAAATTGACCTCTTTGTAAAGCACAGCAAGGGCTTAGAAATTAGTCTAGAAGACCCTCAGCACCTCCCCTCTCACCCACCTCCAGAGACCAGGAACCAGGAGCGCAGGACCACTTCCCTGGAACCTATTTTTAAAAAGCCTACCCTAAAAGCTGTTTATAGCCAGCAACTGGTCTCTTTGGCACTTTTTTTTTTTTCAAATTATGCATGTAATTCTCTGTTATCATAAAGTGTACAATGCTGTGATGACCAGCCGACCTGCGGGACTTGACAGAGCTAAGGACTCGTCAGGAACCATCTGTTTAGATCCATCACTGAGACTACGAAGCTCTAAGTGCACCTCCACCCTCCAGTGTGTCTCATTTCCTTCTCAGCTGAACATTATCTTTAGCTGTAACTGTCACTACATTTTCTAGCAAATTCTAAAAGCCCAGGGGGGGAAAAAACATCAAAGGAAAATGATAGCCCTTTTGACACCAACTAGAATGTGTTTTTGAAACATTTTAGGGAAAAAAAAAAAAAGACCAGTGGGTCCAAAATGCCTAAAAAGGGCAGACTTTTCATTGTTAGTTTTAGTTTCTCAGGATCCACATAATACAGCATATGTCACAAGGTCCATGTTTGGAAAACATGCTACTTGAAAGATTTCCCCTGATTAATACTTTAATAGTCAAATTGTACCTTTTTAATAGGGTCAAACAATTAGAATCAGGCAGGGAGAGGGATACCACTAAAGAAAATATCAGGACAGGTACCCTGAGTCTCAAAACCATTCCTAAAATTGCAGCTACTTATCCATTGACAATCTAGATTTAGAAACAACACAATCACAGCATCCTAGTCACCTCATTTAGGGAACCTCAATTTATCCTGTGACTCTTGAGTAAACTGCTTTCATTCTCTCTTCTCTGTACTTCCTCAGGCCAATTCAGGAAACAGGTAGATACTTCACAGGAACAAAGTCCCTGAACTAATGACTTTAGATTACAAATTCTCCTTTGTTCATACCTTCCCTTCCAGGAGCTCTGTGGAAGCTCTAAGAAAGAAATGTAAGGGAGAGCCAGAGGTTAGGTTCTACTTCTGACTCTGCCACTCATCCCAGACAGGCAGCCCTTCGCTTTTCTGGACCTCATTGTCTCCTCTGAAATGCATGGGATGTGTTATAGACAACCTGAGCACCACCTTTTGACTTAAAATCTATGCAAAATTACTCAGTGTTCTTAAAGCAGATTAATACTGAGTCTTTACACAGAAAAGAACCTTATGGACCATGTGAAATGATTCCTTTGTCCCATTAGAGACCTCTGTTCAGAAACCACAGATGGAACAAATCAGGTTAGGTTCTCAGCTGCCTTATCATTACTTTAAATAGATTAGTGGAAACAAATAAAAACTACTGGAAGAGAAATAAAAATTTAAGGCAAAAAAAGAATACAGAATATTAATAGAAAGTATCCCTCCTACCATTTTATAATTCACTTCCTTCCATCTGCCAACAAGACTTACCAGTGAGCTTAAAAATATTCTCAGATTAAATTTGCTAAAATATTCTCCATTAAATTACTTAACATGCTTGAAAAATATATTTGCTTTTACTAAATGTACGGGCATACCAGCTGAAGTACCTCAGGAAAGTATTTTTCTCTAGTAGGAGATAAAACTCAAAAACAACAATTTTCTTCATTAAAACCCACATATCATTATCAGTCCAGTTGTAACATAGAGACTTTGCAGGTTGCTTGTGGGTGTGTGGGGGGATGTGAGGGGGTAGGTAATCTCCAAAAATTACAATGCAATTTATTGTATCTAGAATACCTTCTTAATCATTTATTTTTTTAGTGTTAAACAACCCCTATGCCTGTGTGGTAAAAATTATAAAATCATCTCTATGTTGTACAAAGCAACACCTGGCAAAATAACCTCAACTATGGATACATCAAAATCATTGATCTTGCTTCAGTATCGTACAAAGATACGGAGTTCTGAAATTGAAGTCCAGCAATAAACCGGGAGACTGAGGAGTCCTAAACATGGAGCTAATTCTGAAACATCTCTGCCAAAGTCAAAGCATGTGTTCTATTAGCCAGAAGGTCCAAAACAAATGATTTTGCTAAACTGAATAACAATTCTGTTTCCCTAAAAATAAATTTTTAAAAAATTAATACATTGAAAAAAATTTAATAATGCTGAAACATTTTTCTCCATGCAAAAGATCTGAATGTCTTAGTTCCTAATGTGTCTTTTTAAAGCAAAGGATCAAGTATAATGCAGCTGTCACTTTCCTCATGCAATTATCTATAAATTAGCAGTTCATTTTAAAAATACTATGCATAAGCCTATGATTGGAAATAACTCGTTGAAGGAAAAATAAGATGTTGTATTGTGTGGTTAGCAGCATGCCACAAAGCCAGGAACCTATCCAACACATATGATTTAATAAATTGTGCAGCAGAATTTAAATATGTTACATAAAGCTCATTAAGGCAGCTACAGTGCTCTAGCCAGCAGAGCACTAAGTTGTCTATGATCTATAATCCAACTGCAACTAAATCTTAACTATCAGTCATAGGTCTCAGTAGTCACATACATATCATTCACACAAATGACGCCAATGTTCTTATCAGGATGTTGGATTGCAAGGGACAGAATGGGCCAGAAAGAACTTAAACCCAGACACTTCGATCAGGTCAGAGGTCAAGCTCCAGGAGAACAAGCCAGGATTTTGAGAATTAGACAATTGCCCCAAGAGGTCAGAAAGCCACAAGAGAACTTCATAAGAGATCCTCATACAATGACCAAAGTCATTCCATAACTGTGCCAGGTGGCTTGAGGAAACAATTATAAAATGTGGCTTCTATCCCCAAAGAGCACAAAATCTAGCGAGGGAACAGAATATATCCACATATCAGTGGAAGGCAATAATGGACCCAGTGCTTAATTCTGTAGCACAAACACTCCTTTTTCCCACCTTGTACTAATTTCTACCTCCTACACAAACTACACCACCAGTGTCTACCCAACTATACAACTTCACTGCCTACACCCAAACTGTCTTATCCTGGCATCAGCAGTGTCTATTTCACCCCTGTATTCCTGTCTTATCATCAGCTACTACTTGAAAAACTCTGGACATTTCAAAATGAGGCACTACACAGTTATCCATTTTTGCACATCTCAGTTCACCAAACCCTTTGCCAGCCAGCCAGTTGAGAAGCCTAGTGAGGGGGCAAGTCGTATAACACCAAGGATAGCCATGCGAAAGCAGGTTTACAGTTCCACTCTTTTATTGTAAAATTACTTATTATATTACTTCCTTTGCATGTTTTCCTTGTTTTTATAAAAGTACTTACTTCCAGCAAGAAAGTCGATAAAACCTTGTTTGCAGCCCAACACACTCCATTGTATGCATTTATTCTTAGAATGGTAAGTCAGAGAGAGTGAAACACAATAGGGAGGTTGGCAAGCTGTCACTTTCTTTTAGTTTAAAAGTATGTCAGTTATAGTTTATTATCCCAATGATGAATTTTTAAAAAATTTCTTAGAATCTCATCATCTACATGTTGATGTCAGTTGTAAGCAGCCTAAGTTGTTATTAAATTATCTGTTGTACAATGCTACATAATTTCCAAGAAAACAAGACATTCAAATAATAGACTTCTAGTGAAAAGACCTCTGTGGCTAAACATAAGCCAAGTAACCCCAATCCCACCTCCCCAATGATACTGCTTAGCTTTCCCCAACCAACACCATCAGCCTCATTCCTGGAAAAACTAAATTTATGGAGTTTTCATTAATTAAAAAACAAAAGTCTGCTATCAATTGTGAAACTGAATTATATATATTAGCATATAAATCAAAATAATACTCTAACAGAATAGGTAAGCTAAATTTATTATTTCTGGCAGTAGATTTTAATCACAGGATAATGTTCTGTTCATCTTCTCTTAAGAATCCCATCCAATTAGATAAAACTATCAATCTCAACTGAAAAAGGTTTGAACAACATATTCTTAGTGAGCTTTTCTATATGATTAAATGACAAAAGCTTATTGTTTTTCATTACTTTATGTGATTAGACCATACACTGGGAACCTATAAGAAAAACAGGACCTTAACTGTCCTTATCACACACACACACACACATACACACACAGAAAAGGAATAAATCATGTGAGTTGATAAATCTGTTAATTATCTTATCTTGGTAATCATTCCACAATGTGTGTGTGTGTGTGTGTGTGTGTGTGTGTGTGTCTATCCAAACACCAAGGGGGCATCTAGGTGGCCCAGTCAGTTAAGTGTCTGCCTTGGGCTCAAGTCATGATCTCAGGTCCTGGGACAAGCCCTGCATCAGCCTCCCTCCTCAGCAGGGAGTCTGCTTCTTCCCCTCCCTCTCTTTCTATATTCTCTCTCTCTCTCAAATAAATAAATCTAAGTTTAAAAAAAGTAATTAAAAAACACCACATTGTACACTTCAAATACATACAATTATATTTGTCAATTATCCCCTAAGTTGGAAAAAATACTCAAGTTGAAATGAATCCATTTTTCTTTCTTTCTTTCTTTCTTTTCTGTTCTTTTTTTTTTTTTTTTACATCAAGATAAGCAACCGCAGTCATTTCATAAGGGCAACTATTTGTCTGAACACACTTTTCCAGTAAAAGAAAATAATGCAGTTATAGATCTTTCATCTTTTTTAGACAAACTCCTGATATAAATGTTATTTTGATAAATTTCAAGTCAAATAATTTTTCATGAAATATTTTTCATAGAAAAAAGACATAGATGTGATAAATGTTTAAGTATCTTACACCAAAAGGATATGTCATCATTTCTCTCTCCAGCATAATTCCTGTCATGAGGCTGCAATTTTAATGTCCAGAGATGATTCTACCTCTCCTCTCTCAAAGGATTTTTCCCTACATTAAAACCACTCATTTCTATAACCAAACCCTAGATGTCATCATTACCAATATCTAGAGTCTCTCTACCTCAGTTGCAAGCATCTCATTTCTCAATTTTTCTAACTCACTTCCTATCACTAACAATTTTCGGACTTCATCAGGATAAACTGAGTAGTCCATCTCCTGACCTAAAAATCTCTGTGTGATTTTTCAGACTTGATGAGGCAGTTAGAAAGGTTTTACCTGGCTGGCCTCACAGGGATAGGCAGCCCTCCCCACACCAGACCTGATGCACAGCTCAGGCAAGACAGTCTCTGAAGGGATCTGTCGTGAGGGTCTCAGGACCCCAAGGCCAGCCATGCTGTCAGACATATCTATATTCTTGGTTCAGCACCATTATTCTGAGGACTTTTTATTAAGAACTGTTGGGCTATGGCCTTCCTCAGGAATGTCTGTCTAGACCTTCCTATTGGGAGGAGCAAAAGGGAAACTTGAAGAAGTTTTTCTTTACACTGTTAGTCCTTCCTTTTTGTCCTTTTCCCTGGGTCCTGGGACCATAAGACTGTAGTAATTTTTTATTTGGGACTCCCTCTGGTAGTAAAGTGATTCCTCGTATCTTTGTTGACCACTGATCACCCAGCCAGCACTGTTCACATGGAAATATGGAACAGGGATGTCAGTGCTTTCTTTGGTTTAGTCTCTTCTTTATACTTATAATCACTAAGTGGTTAAAGGTTTGACTTAATTTTTATTTTAGCTTATTGTCTTAACTGGCTATTCTGATATTTGGCAGCCCAACTCAGTTCTCTCCCAACTCAGCTTGGTCCATAAG
The DNA here is from genome assembly GCF_002288905.1 of Enhydra lutris kenyoni. Lineage (NCBI taxonomy): Eukaryota > Metazoa > Chordata > Mammalia > Carnivora > Mustelidae > Enhydra > Enhydra lutris. The sequence goes on along the minus strand of NW_019154105.1, from coordinate 70,396,744 downwards.
ATCTGCAATCCATTGGACTACCACTGGTCAGCATAGACTACTTTATCTCTTCATATCCTTGACTCCTTTCTTACCCAACTTGAATGTCATGGTTGGCATTTACATACAACCTCTTGTTCAAACTTCAAACTACCTTAAGTCTCTGGCACTTCATCATCTCACTTGAGAAAAACACACACTTGGTAAAAACATCTTCCCACCTACTCCATACTTCGACCTGTGCAGTTGTGAATGTGTCTGGAGAAAAGGTCATATCCATGCTGACTGATGTCACTTTATATCCATGATCTCTATCCCCAATGCACTCCTAACACAGGCTAGCAATTGTACTGTACATCCCCAATACTTTCATTTTTCCACATGCTTCAGGGACTATTAGATACCTTTGTCTCCTATTAATGTCTAAAACCTTCTCCTCCATCCTGTGTTTCTATGACAGCCTTGCTTTCTACTTCAATAATAAAATATAAGTAATCAGAAGGTATACAAGCTCCCACCTCATATCCACCTTCTTAACTTAATTTGCACCTGCATATTCTGAGCCTGTCCCATCATTATGGGTGAACTCTATAAGTTCTTGGCTAAAACCAACCCTTTAATTGCGTACCAGATCTCAACCCTTCTTGATTACTCAAGGGCATCATTCAACATTTCTTTCTTTTTTCTACATAGTTTCTTCTTCTTAACCTTTTTTCCCATCAGCATGCAAACATGCTGCTATATCTCCCATATTAAAAAAAAAAAAATGGAAAAAAAAAAAACCTGTTTCTTCAGCAACAATACTCCTTTCTCTACATCCCTGTGTAGTAAAACATCTTGATAGATTTCCCTGTACTCTTGATCCTTAAATTGTCTTTTCTATTCTTCTCTGAAACTGTTCCAATCAAATTTTGCCTTCATCTCTCTATCAAAATTTCAGTTGCCATGTCACCAACAACATCTTTGTTGTGTAATGATGGTCATTCAACCATGATCTAATAACTAAATATTTAACTAGGTTTTCAGAAATGGAATTTTAATTTGCCCCTCTAGTTAAGATAGGATACAAGGGTGACAGGTTATCTTCAGTATGCCCATGGTGATGCCAAGTACTAACTTCTAAAGCCTCAAAGGGGAGAATAAAGTTTAAGCTCACTAAATGAGGAATCTGGCTCAGTCTTTGGGCATTTATATAATAAAATTGAGGCATCAACTTATAAGCTGCCATTGTAACTTATGAAATGCACTAAATGGAGAAGTTGTATGGTTTATCTTTCCCATAAATGCACAATACTGAGTTAAATATGATATTAACAATTCTTCTCTGTGGTATATCTGGTATTCCTTCAACTTGGCCATAGGGAAGCATATTTCAAACTCCATGACCCTAAGATCACTAGTCAGTCAGATTTCTATAGAATTATCTTTGTATGTATTTCCATTGTAAGTAAAGAGCTTCTCTTTGTCTAAATATATGTTCTGAATTCTATTAACCCTTTCATTCCATCCTATAAAAAATGAAGAGCATTCTTATTTAAGAAAACACCTGGCCATTATATTTTTGCCCAATTTATTACTCATTTGTTTTTGCCCTGGATCATTGGCAAAGAACTAAAATCTTTGATTCTTGCATTGCAGCAGGTTTTTTTTTCTACCTCAGATTATAATCTCTTCTTAGAATCTTTCTGTGAAATTATTGTGTTTAAACATCAGTGAAATGTCTTAAATTTATATTTTTCATGCTACTTTTCAGAATAAAGACTACGTCAAGAATATTGTTAATATTGCATATAATAATATTGATAATCAGATGATTTAAACATTCATTATTTCAAAACATGTTAAGATCATATATCAGGCAAAGCTAAGACTGAAACAACAGAAATTTGCTCTGTTACCTTAAGCCATAATGAAATTTATTAGGGAGATTTCAGGGCTGATGAGAGGCTAGAGGGCCATTCTTGGAGACCTGGTGGGAACAAGTGAGCTGGAAGAAGGCAGCAGAAATCACAGAAAAAGTCACAGTGAGAACAGTCTGGTCAGCATGCCATTCATTATTAATACAAGCTCTGCATGAAAGTGTCAGGAAGGTATAGATGACAGTCATGATTACCCCTGACTGTCCTAGGCAAGAGGAGACCATTATGTTTCCATAATGTTTAGTGGACACTCCCCCCTACCTGGTGCTTGCACAGTAGGGGGTGCCCTAAAAGGGAATTGGTATAACCAAGAAAATCATGAAGGTCAACTCCAGGCCGTCCTTGAAGGAATGCCTCACAGATTCAACCACATCAAAGGCAGCCACATGCTAACAGGTGCAATGGGAAGAAATGAGCATCAGAAACAAGAAACACCCTGGGAATGAAAAATAGTAACAAGAAGGATTGTTTAGCAAGGAAATAGGTGAGGTTTCAAGGAAAGGAAAGGGGCTTTGCCTTTTTTTTTTTTTTTTAAGATCTATTTATTTTAGAGAGAGAGAGCATGAGATGGGGAGGGGCAGAAGGAGAGGGGGAAAGAATGAAAGAAGCAGACTCTCTGCTGAATGCCGAACTGACAAGGGGCTCATTCAGGGGCTCATACACACCTCCACATGCAGTTCCACATGGGGCTCCATGAGGGTCCCCTCGAGGGCCTCGACCCAGTGCTTGATCCCATGACTCCAAGATCATGATCCCAATGGAAATCAAGGGTGGGATACTCAACCAACTGAGCCACCCAGTTGCCCCAAGGGCTTTGTCCTCTTGTTTGCCAGGTATATATTCATGTATGTGAAATTGTGGATTTTGTTTTGAATACCAGCTGGAAAGTTACCCTTTCTCCCCACTAGGTACTTTGTGAATCATTGTTTATATTCAAAGCTCCCAAAAGTCAGGGGTTGGTACCTCCACCCTGATGTAGAGAACTGACTCAACTGTGAAGAACCTGAAAATCTGGCACTGTGGGGTATTTCCGTCCAAACCCTATCACAATAAACATCTGCATAGGTTGACAGTGAACTACTGCTGTTTCTCAAACATGAGTAAGTATAAGGAACATGTAGATACTGTGATAGATCAACATAAAATAAACTAAACCAGATCAGGTTATTATAAAGAAGCTCTCACTCACACTGACAGTTCACCCAAGTCAGGTCTAAGTTAGGAGTTTGAGAGACCTGTTTGCAAGCCTACCTATTGAAGATATTCCTGACTTGTAACTCCACTTTTGTTACCTATTGTCTTTCACAGGGGCAGAGGCAGAGAGAGAAGCAGGCTCTCATGATCCTGAGAGCATGACCTAAGCCTAAGGCAGGCGTTTAATGGACTGAGCCACCCAGGCACGCCCACCTTGTTCTCTTTCTGACCCTTTCAAGGGTGTTCCCATTCTTTAATTAACACACATGACTTAGTCATGGTGTTCCAAACTGCCAAAATGCAGTGACAGAAGTGACTGCATCAGCTCCACAGCCTGGGACAATGAATTTTAAATCTAAGAAGTTTCATGAAGAGTGTCCCAACAGCCAACCTCACCCCCGACCATCATATTGGTTCTTCCAAACAAAGCTACTTGCTCACAAACAACAAATATGCATTTGAAATCTCATGTGTTTAATTAATAAGCAGTTCTCACATTTTATAAAGATGAGTAGATACCTTACAATAACATTAGTATGTTTTGCAGTTAGTTGTATTCAGTTGCTAGACCACAATACTATTACAGCCAGATTTACTGTTAAGAGGACATCATGAGAGGCAAAGATGACAGGATACCTTTAAACAGATTGTTGAGAAATCTAGGGATGTCAAGAGCTTCAGGAGAACAAAAGTAACACGGGTTTCCAAATTCAGCAATGAGACCAGTGAGTCCTAGTAAACAAACTAGTACAGGGTTTGGTGCAGGGTATTTGGCATTTACAGATATAGTATATACATCTACATAGATATAAATATTTATAGATACATGAGATACATATTTATGTAGAGATATATGGTTATAGATATATTATATATATATGGTAAATAATATTATATATCTATAGATAGAGATAGCTCAAATTCTCTAAGGCAGTTTAATTTCCTAATAATATCCCATTATCCCTGAAAGAATAAGTGTGGCAATTATCTACATTCCTCAGAGTTAGTCCTAGAATAGAAAGAGGCTCCTCTCTCTGAGACAGTGCATTGTTACCAAACCCTGAAGCATATAGGAGACAGGAAATGTTCTAGCAGTGAAAGAAAGCTGATCCACGTTAGATGTAAATGGACCCACACAGCCTCTGCCTTTTGCCAACAGCACCAGACTAACAAGGCAGAAGTGTGGCCAGCCTCTGAAATTCTACCATTTGGGAAAGACCAATATGAGAACATTTTCTTCAGAGTGTGGAGGGACATGTTGTATCCAAAATCTAGCACTTAACTTTCAAGGAATAATGACTGTCCTTGAAACAAAAGGAGAGTGGTACCCCTTCCCAAAGCCAAGGAGGGCACACCAGTAGTAGTAACCAATAGAAGGAGGTGTGTTTCACAGTGCAGAGGATTCAAGGCTCATCAGCAACACAGGATAAAACACGATGGCAAGATAAGAGGGCCAGACTGACAAACCACAGGAACTCTTTCCAGAACACATGTGAGGCAAACTTAAAAACAAACACAATAAGGCATGATGAGGGGGAGGGAGTTAAAGATGGAGTGGGGGTGATGAACAGCACATGAACACACTTTGAGAGAGCTAATTTTCAGCAACAAATCAGTGGAAGACTTCTGTCATAAGAATGTCACTGTAAGAAAATGAAATCACATTTCATTGCATGTTGGTGAGTACAATGATATATGAACTATATGAATTTAGTAAGCTATCCCTTGGGACATCTACTTTATTTAAAACATATAACCAAGGAATGTATGACCTCCATCACTTCACAGAACAAATGGAAGCCATCATATAGAATTCCTCTAACTTCTTACCACAAAACTTAAACCTTTATACACTTTTGCATATTTTTTTTACCATTTCTTTCTATTACTGCAATGGATTGAAAACTTCTGTCCCTCCAAAATTCATATGTTGAAACCCTAATCCTTAAGGTGAATGTATTAGGAGGTGGAAACTTTGGGAGGTAACAAGGTCAGGAGGGTAGAGCTCTCATAATGAGATTGGTGTCCTTGTAAGAAGGCACCACAGAGCTTGCTCTCCCTCTCTTCCGCTCTCTCCCTCTGCCCCCTACCCTACTCTCTTTCTCTGCCTCCACCACATAAGCACAGGAGAAAGCTGCCATCAGCAAGCCAGGAAGAGGGTACCTTCCAAGAACCAAACTGGTGGCACCATGATCTTGCACTTCCCAGCCTCCAGAAATAAATGTTGTTTTTTAAAGCAACCCAGCCTATAGTATATATGTTATAGCAGCCCAAATAGACTAATACTATTACTGTGGGAAAATTCAATTTAAAACTAATCTTCCACCAATGCTCTGTATGTTAGCCCCTTATGACTTGTTCAAGAAGTTCAATCACTTGTCTATTCTTACCTGCCTGTTCCACCTTCTCCTCTTCTACTCACTTTTTACTACCAGCAGGTAAACATGCAGAAGATTACTTTTACTTAACAAACAAGAACCTCTCTCTGTCAATTCCATATTCCTCACAGACACTGCCCTCATTTCTTCCATTCACAAATACCTTTAGATAAATAAAAGTCAATTCTTTACCTACTTTTCACCCCCTATTCATTCTTCAATCCATGGTAATCTGACTTTTTCCCCTACTTTCCTCCAAAAATGCCCTTTGCCACTTGACCAATCATTCAATTTATTATATTTCCATGTTCTTACCTTATTTAGCATTTTGGAAACTATGTTCTTGGTCATGATCTCCTTCTTGAAATTCACCACATTTCTAGGTTTCTTTCCAAGTATTGTTATCAATGTCCTTCAGTGGCTCTTTCTCTCTCTCTGACTATTTCTGAGACTATTCCTATCACAGCTTCTCCCAATCCAGACATAGTTTCTGGGAAATGGTCTGTATTCACCTGGATCTGACAGCTACTTTGGTGTTCAGGACTATCAGTTTTCCATTGTTAACCTAGATCACAATTCCTGCAATTCCTATAGGCATTCCCATAGCACCTTAACTCTAACATATTCACGTGAATTTATCATAATCTTCCACAAACTGGCCAATCATCAATTTCATGGAAGAGGTCAAAAAGCCTAGATGTTATCCTTCTCTCCAGTTAACCCTCAAAAAGTGCCCCTTCCATCCACACTCACAAAAATAAGCCAATCATACTCTCCTCACTTCCAAATACAGTCAACTTCTCTTTAGCCAGTTCTACAGCCCTAGATCATCAATCGCTCCTGGATAAATGCAACTGGAGTCAGGGAGCCTAATGGTTAAGAGCGTTAGTTTTCCATATTGTGATTGAATTCCCAACTCTGCAATTTACTTCTTATGCTACTTGAAACAATTTACTTAATCACTCTAAACATTCATTTCTTCATCTTTACAACTAGAATGATTATAAAGCCCAGCCTCATAAGACTATTGTAAAAATTAAGTGAAATAATGCACAAGATCGTGTCATAGTGCTGGAAAATACTTAGGTACTCAGTATGTGTTAGAAAGATTTTCCAAGCTGCCAGCCTTTCTCTTTGTTTTGTATTCTTCACAACTAAATATGTATTAATTTCTCTATCTTGATCTTACTCTGTCTCTAAGACAGGTCAGCTGGAAATCCATGACCCATGGCAGAGTGGGTTAATTCTGCTGAGGAGCTTTAACCTCAATTGGGATTTAGAATGGATCATTCTAAATGATCTGATGTTAATGATCTTCCTAAATAGAAATCATTTCTCAAATTAAAACCATTTGGTAATTCTTATTGCATGTGGCATAAAATGCAAAGCTATTGAAATGGTTTACCAGATCGTTGATGATATGGCCTCTGCCACTCTCTCAGCCTTATCTCTTAACCTTTACTCCTGCCCTCTATATGTTCTCAGGTAATTTCTTTTAGTTCACCCCCAAATCTCATGTTAATGTATCTCCAAACTTTCTAAATGCAATTCCCCTCATTTGGACAACTTTTCCTCCTCCCCTTTACCTGGCTAATTCAATCAGGTTCCAGAACTTAAGGTCATTGATTTGACTATGAGAAAATTCACAGTACCTTGGAATACCCAGAGTATGGCATTATCATAATTGTTAAATTTTCTGTCTCCCCCTCCAGGTTTTTAGCTATCTGAGAGAGATGAGGATATGTATCCATATTTATCTTATTTATCTTTGTGATCCCAGAAGCTAGCAGACTTCTTAATCCATGGCAGGTACTTAACAACTTTGAGTATATCAATAAATGAATAAATAATTTAGGCTGCTAAGTAGCCTTACATGTAGGAAAGGGATGGCCTGTTCATCATCTAGTCTGGTCAGGAGTATGTGTTTGTTTATAAATCTGTCTCATGTGTTTTATTGACACGAATTAATACTCAGAACTCAGTCATCACGGACTAGTGACCAAACCTTAAAACCATCAATCCATTAAGCTATGACCATCCTAGGCTGAAGCTAAATAAGAAAGCACACCTTCACTGCTTATTTCGAAAACAAATCCCATAGGCTGAGACTTAAAGCAGGAATTTTATACTCATATGCCTTGAGGGGCCCTGCAAGCACATAAGTGGGTGATAAGTGTCCCGTAGGACAGTGGGGACTGAGCTAAAAGGAGAATGGAGGCCTTTTCTAAAGGGAACAGACATTGCTCAGATCCAGTATATTATTTCAGGTCTTCTGGCTCGTTTTTTAAACCTGGAAATCCAAAATTTGATGTGAGCCTACTCATTTTAAAATATGGCCTATTAAAATAATGAGAAACCAATAAAACAAATTGATGGGGCCTATTCAGTTATAGAGAATTACCAATTTATGATCTTGGCCTTAAACCAATGAGAAGACAAAAATCTGTGACAGCCATGTCATGTCTATGAATGCCTTTACCTCAAAGATTTTCAATTTCATCCTCCTGCTCAATTTATTGGGGCAAGCGACCTCCTTTGGCCTACTGCTCCCTCTTTTAAATTTCCTTTAAAGTAAAGTTTATTTTTGTAGTTTTCAATGAGATTTACTATCTATTAGCATAGATTTACAGAACAAGAAGCTATCATTTTTATTGAAGTATGTGAAGTTTGTTGACTTTCAAAAAAAATGTATTACTTAACGCCATTTGTTTATTTGATAAATACTCATTAGCCTAGTATATACCAAACACTGCTCAAGAGTGATCCATTCTAAATCCCAGTTGAGCTTGAAGTAACTCAGCACAGTTAAACAACTCTGCCATGGGTCATGGATTTCCAGTTTGCATGTCATAGGGACAGAATAAAATCAAAGAATGGAAATGGACCCATATTGTTTAGTCCACAAGAAATGCTTATCTACCAACACAGCCAATGTCATTACTACACACTGAATCTTTTTGGTTTTTTTTGGGTTTTTTTTTTTGGCATTGATGCCCTTTTTTTTTTTTAAATCATTTTTTAAAATTTATTTTCAGTATAACAATATTCACTGTTTTTGCACCACACCCAGTGCTCCATTCAGTCTGTGCCCTCTCTAATACCCATCACCTGGTTCCCCCACCCTCCCACCCCCCACCTCTTCAAACCCTTCAGAATGTTTTTCAGAGTCCATAGTCTCTCATTTTTTTTTTTTGTAATTTTATTTTTTTTTCAGTGTCCCAAGATTCATTGTTTTGCACCACACCCAGTGCTCATTGCAATACATGTCCTCCTTAATACCCACCACCAGGCTCACCTAATCCCCCCAACCCTGTCCCCTCCAAAACCCTAAGTTTGTTTCTCAGAGTCCAGAGTCTCTCATGGTTCATCTCCCCCTCTGATTTCCCCCAACTCACTTCTCCTCTCCATCTCCCAATGTCCTCCATGTTATTCCTTATGCTCCGCAAGTAAGTGAAACCATATGATAACTGACTCTCTCTGCTTGATTTATTTCACTCAGCATAATCTCCTCCAGTCCCATCCATGTTGATACAAAAGTTGGGTATTCATCCTTTCTGCTTGGCTCTTTACACACTGAGTCTTAATCATATTATGATAAGTTTGGATTAACTCTCTTACTGATTTTCAGGTTTTTGACTACACATGGCAAGGCAGAAATTCCAAATGTAAGGGAGAGATTATGTTTCTGAAAGTTTCAACGCAAGTGCCCAGATATGATTGACAGGCATGCAGAAACTGTGCGCAATAATTCTGAGGGGAAAACTTTTCTTTTAACTGCTGCCCATAATCATGATTTTCAAATCATGAGTCAGGACCTTAGAGAAGGTTATAAAATCAATTTAGTCAGTATTTTGAAAAGAAATTATGTAGGCGAATAGAAAATAAGGTGCATAATACATATAAAAAAGTAGTAATTGTCATATAAATACGTATATTGGTATGTGTACGCATGTACAGTAGATTACAGTATAAATGTATTTTTTACTGTGGTAAAAATTGATTAGGCTATTGCAATAATCCAGGCAAGCGGTGGTAGTAAACAGGGCCAAGGAAGTAGTATTAGAGGTGATAAGTGGCAGAGATAAAGTTCAGTCTCAGTGTGTGTGTGTGGCATCTCTGAGGCCCATGCTTTGTCTGCAGAAATGCAAGCATTTCAGGGGAAGACTGAGTGAAAGAACCAGAAAATAAAACTTTGAGGGAAACACTGGGGAGAGAGCAGAAGGATCGTATAGAAAATGATGTCACACATGCCAAAGCCAATGCAAATTTTAAGAGATATGAACAACATTCAACACTGCCCAGAATTCAGTTATGAATGTATCTGAAGGAGGTTACATCCAATCTGATAAGTAGAAAGCCATCAGTGACATTATTAAGAGCTATTTTGGTGAGTTTGCTGAAGCAGAAATAACAGATTGAGATTGGGAAATAAAAAAGGCATATACAGAGGAATAGATTATTCATTTTTGAAGCTTATAAAACACAAACTAGTGAGTCCAAATATATATATATATATATATATCTTAAAATTTGCATTGGCTTTGGCATGTGTGACATCATTTTCTATATGATCCTTCTGCTCTCACCCCAGTGTTTCCCTCAAAGTTTTATTTTCTGGTTCTTTCATTCAGTCTTCCCCTGAAATGCTTGCATTTCTGCAGACAAAGCATGGGCCTCAGAGATGCCACACACACACACTGAGACTGAACTTTATCTCTGCCACTTAACACCTCTAATACTGCTTCCTTGGCCCTGTTTACTACTACCGCTTGCCTGGATTATTGCAATAGCCTAATCATTGGTCTCCTCTTCTGTCTATGCTCAAAGAGTGGCCAGAGTAACCCTTGTAAAAGGAAGGTCAGACCATCTCATTGATTTGATCAGAACCATTCACTGGCCCTGTGACCTCCTTCAGGTCTTTGCTCAAATAGCATCTTCATAGTGACGAGCTCCAAGCCTCTATCCTTAAACATATAATTTTACTGCCACTACAAAATGCCCTGTCCCCCTCTCTTGCTTTACTTTTCTCCAAAGCCCTTGTATAAAATACTATACAGTTACTTATTTTGTTTACTGTCTGTCTCCTCTTATTTGGATATAAGATCCAGCAAGAAAAGGAGGTCTGTTTCATAGAATACTACATCCCCAGAACCCAGGATTGGTGGTCCATATAGGAGACCAATAATATTTACTGAAAGAATGAGTGACTATCATCAATCATGTATTCTTGTGATAATGACAGGCCTCAGAGTACACATAAGTTGTGTAATTTCCACACTATATACTATGCAGTTCTATGTGTAACATGATTTTTAAGAGAGTTTTTAGCTATTAAGCAAAAAATAAGAAATATTTCAGAAGTTGTCTGAAATTCATAGCCAGGTCTCTCTCTTGTTTTTTTGTTTTTTTTTTTTGTTTGTTTTTTTTTTTAGTATTATATTATGTTAGTCACCATACAGTACCTCATTAGTTTTTGATGTAGTGTTCCATGGTTCATTGTTTGGATATAACACCCAGTGCTCCATGCAATCCATAATCAGGTCTTAATCCTATGTTAGCCGTGTTCTTTCTGGCTTACCCTATAAGTCAAAGATACCTATATATGGCCCTGGTTAAACAGATAATACAGATAATGTCTTAGGGATGCTGATTTTGGGTCTTTCTTTTTTGTCTACTTCATCATACACATAAGTACTTCTATTGGCCTAAAGAGTGTGAAATATAGCTCAATTTCCTTCCTTTATTTTCTTTCCAATAACCCATAATTATGGAACAAAAAGAGAAAAATGTTAAAAATTCTTCCTCCCATGAATTATAACCAGATCACAACCTTAGTTTTTTTTTATTCACTGCTATTGCTATTTAAAATATATTTGCTCCTGTAAAAGCACTAAGTGAGTCATTAAGACTTTTCCCTTAATAATAAATACTTTTTCCCTCCGTAGAAAGACAAAAAGAAAAAGTCAATTTAATCTTCTCTACTCTCCTAGTTTATTCCCTTTTAATTTTCACAAACTCACAACTCTGTCACTTAGCTATTACTATTATCCCCATTAAATAGTAGAGAAATTAAGCATGAGACTAGAAAGTTTGTTCAAGGTCACGTAGGTGTCAGGTGGAAGAGTTATGATCTGACTCTGAGATCTAAGGCATGGAAAGATATGTGCTTTATGGGACACAGGATATATCTTGAGAAATGTGATTGATTATCAGCATGACTGACAGGTGTCTAGCTTAGATGACTAGGTGAATGATGATTCTTCCAATAACCTGTAGGAAGAAGTTTAGAGCACAAGTTTATCAGATCAGTTTTGGGTGTAAGTTTGAGATATCTGTGGGAAGATAATTTTGAAGCTCAGAACTGTGTCCAGGCCTGAAGATATAAATAGGGAACTCAAAAGCATTTAGACAGAATTCAAAATTATGGAGACCAATAAGTTCATCCAGGAAGAGTTCACTATACTTAGCTAATAGAAAATAACAGGTTCTCTGAGAAAGAAGCATTTTACCAGAATAAGAGAGTAAATGGAAGATTGTTATAGGTCAAAGAGTGGTGGTTGTTGGTGAAGTAGATTACAGTGAACGTAATCTACTCTTCTGAGAAACGATTCAACACTATCTGGAACTCATTCAAGGGAAGGAAGTGGTTCAAAAATATCTGGAAGTCACAGGAGCTGTTAAAACTTTGTTCAGCTGATCATCTCCCTTTTGACACCTTCTAAAATTGACCTTTCCAGAAACCTAACTCTGAAAGTCTCATGTCCTCGGAAAGACCTTGCCAGAGATGGCTGGCCATCCTCTAATTCCTCAGGAATCCTCCTGAAACAGCCCTCTATAGGAAACACTCCATGTTATGGCCTCTTCCATCCCATCGGTGTCTTGGAATCCTGTTTTTTGAGGCAAGGTAGTCTGTATGGATGGATACTATTGGCAAAAGTGTTACTCTTATCAGGTGACTTCTGTGTGGAAATAAGCCCTCTTGGGGATTCATATTTTATGCTAAAGCAGGATTTCACAAAGTGTGCTTCACTAAAGCCTAGTACTATTGGATGCAATCAGTATTACATAAAAATATACTAAAATATAAAAGGTTCCCTGTTACATTCATTTTAAGAAATGCTGGACTATAAACAAAGTTTAAAAAGTTTCTTTACAGCAGGATTTTCAGAGACTAATATTCTACCATACATCATAAACTACTGGAGAGACACATAAAATTCAGCATTTTCTGAAATTACCTGATTACAGGACTTTTTAAAGAAGTTATCAGATGGGTCAGAAATCTAGGCAGATATCTTCCTACAGGGATAATGCTAATGGTGGGTATTTTAGGCAATGTGGCAAATTAATTAGAGATCAAAATCAACACCACTGTAACCATACCAGGTATCACCCTATTGGAGTAGTCATTTTTTCCACTTTACCCGCTTTCAACTCTTTCCTTACAACATGACATTAATTTGGTGACAATCACTTTTAATGGGAATGGACCTTTGCTTGAGAGTTTAAGTGTTTGCTTTCCCTTTTGATCAACAAAATTCTATGGACTGCATAAAAAATGGAATTGGGGTTTGTGGTGTTTTTTATTTCACAGTGTACATAATAACTGAGTAAAAATGAGATAAAGCTGATGAATAAACTTGATCATTGATATTATTTCCCTGCTTCTAGTTGCTTTTTTTTTCTTTTATAGCTTGCAAGCTCAGTTATTACAAGGAAAATCAATAAACAAGCTTTCAAGGAAACTTATACCCAGGGAGAATAAAGACCCTTTTGCCTTGAAGTTATTCTTTTTCTTTTTTAAGGGAGTAATATCCGCTCCACAGCCAGAGTTCACTTTCAAGTCAACAGAAGCCCTGTGTGCTCATGAGGACTCCCTGCTGAGAGAACAGAGCCCCCAAGTATTTTCAGAGGGATATCTTTTGTTACTAGGATAACTTCTGTGAATTGAATTGTTCCCAAATTCAGGCAGGATTGTAAAAAGGGAACCAATGTAGCCAAGAAAATAAACCATTGTCCACAAATTGAGGGACTGGGGAAGAATGTAAGTAAGGCTACAAAAAGCAGCCTTTTCATGTGAATGTAAACGAAACGTAACTTTATTAATGGAGTTGGGATTCTCACCTCTGTCCTCTCCTGGAGTTATACCTAGGAAATAGAGACTAGATCCTTTAGAATTCTGTTCTAGGTCGAAAGATTTTTGTCATTGCATGACAGTATTTAAGGAAATGACCTTGGACCGCATGTGCAAGTTGCAAATCAAAGCAGCACCATTCAAAAGAACACAGTGAGATGATAGAAATGCTCTATAACTTTGTGCTGCTTAACATGTTAGCTAGTGGTTACACATAAATATTGAACGCTTGAAATGTGGTTAGTATAGCTAAAGAAGTGAATTGCCAATATTACTTAATTTTAATGAATCCAAATTTAAGTAATTCCATGTGCCTAGTTGTCACCATATTAGACAGCACAGCACTGGAGAATGAGAGCTGAATTTATCAAGTCAGGAGCCCCAGCCTTTTAGTAAGGACATAGAGAAACATGGATATCACCAAACCATGTGTCCTGGTCATTTCCTTCCAAGCAAAGTTACACCACAAAGCCAATGGCAAGAGTCAATAAAAATTGTGTCTACTTGAAAAATCAGAGTGAGTTTAAATAAAGTCATGGGTAAAAGTGGAATGGCAGTCACTGGTAGAAGGAGAGTCTGATGTGTCTTAGTAAGATAAGAGAATCCTCAGAAAAATATATGCACATCCATGTTCATTGCAACATTATTTGCAATAGCCAGGACATAGAAACAACTTAAATTTCCATTAACAGATGAATAGATAAAAATTGTGGCATATTTATACACATTGGAATATTATTCAGCCTTTAAAAAAAGAATGAACTCTTGTTATTTGCACAATCTAGATGGACTTTGAAGGCATTAGCTAAATGCAATAAGCCAGAGAGAGAAAAACAAATATTGTATGATCTTACTTGCATTTGGAATCTTAAAAAAAAAAAAAAATGAGGGCGCCTGGGTGGCTCAGTGGGTTAAGCCGCTGCCTTCGGCTCAGGTCATGATCTCAGGGTCCTGGGATCGAGCCCCGCATCGGGCTCTCTGCTCAGCAGGGAGCCTGCTTCCTCCTCTCTCTCTACCTGCCTCTCTGCCTGCTTGTGATCTCTCTCTGTCAAATAAATAAATAAAATCTTTAAAAAAAAAAAAAAAAAAAAAAAATGAGCTCATAGATACAGAGAACAAATTGGTGGTTGCAAGAGGCAGGAGGTGGGGGGGGGATGGGTAAAGGGGATCAAAAGGTACAAACTTCCAGGTATAAAATAAATAAATCATGAGAACATAATATACAGTACGGTGACTATAGTTAATAATACTGTACTGCATACCTGGAAGTTGCTAAAGAGTAAATCTTCAAAGTTCTCATCACACACACACACACACACACACACACACACAGTCTATTATTATGTGTTGGTGACAGATGTTAATTAGACTCGTGGTGATCATTTACCAATACATAAAAATATCAAGTCATGGGGCATCTGAATGGCTTAGTCAGTGAAGTGTCTGACTCTTGATTTCAGCTCAGATCACAATCTCAGGGTTGTGAGATCAAACCCCATGTCAGGCTCCGTGCCAGAGCCTGCTTAAGATTCTCTTTCTACCTCTCCCTCTGTCCTGCCCCCACTCATGCTCGCTCTTAAAAAAAATCATCACTACTTGAAATTAATGTAATGTTTTAGGTCAATTATACCTCAATGAAAAGAGAAAAAGAAAAGAAATAAAAGAAAAGAGAATCCTAAAAAAGAGTTACAGGATAAGAGTGTCACTATACATGGTTGTCTAACAAATTACCCCACAATTTAGTGGCTTAAACAAATAACATTTTTTTAATTCATGAATCTGCAACTATGTGAAGCATTGTCCCCACACATGGCTGGAGATAATGCTGACTACTGACTGTTGAACCATCAGTCAGAACACTTTAAAAATGGCTACACCATGAGGTCTAGACTTTTATCACAACATGGTGACTGGATTCCAAATGCAAGTATCCAGAAAGAGTTTTGTACCCTCTTTATGGCCTAGCTCTGGATGTCCCATAGCATTGCTTCTGTTGGACTCTGATCATCAGAGAAGGCACAAACCCAATCAGGTGAAAAGAGTCTTCACCTTTTGATAAGGGGTGCCGAGGAGGTACACAAGGAAATGCTCCTAAGACTAGATATATTGCTGTAGCCATTTTTTGCAAAATAATCCATCATTTTTAAATAAAATAGTTTAGGCTTCAAGTAATAGAGGCCTTAGTCAAACTAGATTAACAACAAAAAAGAAACTTACTGTTTTAAGGAACTAGTTAGCTTAAAGTTTCAAGTATGGCTGCACCTAGTGGCTCAAATGACATAATTTCACCTTTCTCCTACATGCTAATCATTCTGTTTCTTGCCTCTTTTGTCTCTTATCTCTGTCTCTCTCTTTTTCAGCTGTCTCAGTGTCTTCTCCAAATAGCAGAACTAAAGATTACTGGTGATGCTAAGTCAACATTCTGACAATTTTTTAACCTAAAGGAAGTATTTTTCTTGTATACCAAGTCTCACAGAAGGACTGTGATTAATTTGTTCAGGTCACATGCCCACCCCTTGTCCAATCCTGGGATCTGGAAAATGAAGTTGAATTTTAAGCCAGGTAAATTTTATCTAGAAGCAAGTTATTAAATCTCACTGAACTGCCATTTTCTCACAGGTAGAAAGGAGATTCTGATAGATTGATGGCAAAACTTACTCTAGTTTTCCCCTTTTCTGTATTCAAACAACTGCAATGTGATTCTGTGGCATCTTTCATCCAATGGTGAAGTCTATTTCCCTATCCTTGGATTCCATGCTAACCTGGAGATTTAGTTTTGTCCAATAGAAGGTGGTTGATATAACTTTGTGCCAGTTCTGAGCATAGACCTAAAAATCTCTTAAGCATTTTGCTCTTTGTCTCTCAGAACCCTGATACTACCAGGAGAAAAAGCTCAGTTTGGACTGTTGAGGGAAGAATGATCAAGTAGAGCAAAGCTGAGTCAGCCCAGTTCTTCCAGCCAAAGTTAGAGACACATAGGACAGCTCAGCCAAGATTAGTAAAACCAACCCACAGCTGACTTCAGCTGTCTGAGGATACATGAGCAAACCCAACTAAGATCACCCAATCTGGAGACTGTGCCCCTGAGTTCTGCTCCTTGTGTGTTTGTTCCACAGTTTTATTATGACAAATATGAAACAGTGATACCATTAGTCCCTAAATCTTAG
Organism: Enhydra lutris kenyoni; assembly: GCF_002288905.1. Classification (NCBI taxonomy): domain Eukaryota; kingdom Metazoa; phylum Chordata; class Mammalia; order Carnivora; family Mustelidae; genus Enhydra; species Enhydra lutris. Next base: position 70,379,973 of record NW_019154105.1, on the reverse strand, counting down.
TATTCTGTTTAAAACAGTGTCTGACCTCAAAAAAGTAGTCAATAAATATTTGCTATGATTATTATCCATAACCTGCCAGTACCACACAGAATTTGAGTGTGTTAACTTCCTAAAGAAGGAGAAGTTTTCTTTCTAAAGAAGAAAAAGTTTCCCAAACTAAACTCCAAAAAAACCCACAAAATTAAAAATGAGGTATCTACCACATGCTGCATGAGGTCTAATAAGGACAGAATATTGATCTATTAAATTTTTAGCAATTTAATAAATTTAAAAGAAAAAGTAAGCCTATCATAACAGGAAGTACATCACTTATTGTCAGTGAAGTAAAAGTAGATGATCTCCAAAGCCCTTCACACAACCTGTATAAATTTCTAATATCTGATCTATGCCCAGCTATCATATCATCAATTAGATCAAATAGCAAGCTTCTTCCTTGCAAAATGGATGCTAACATTTTTATTATATGATTAATTGCTGTTGTTAACAATATTTATACTTGTCCAAAAATTAGGACAAGAGTAATTTTATCTCTCCTAGCATTTTTAAAGCAATAATTATACGTCTGATACAATTTTCAATGGTAAACTTTAAAAGAATAAATGCATTCGCTCCAAGAAAACATTATTATATCTTTATATTATATCTATATATTTCCTTTACAAATACTGGAGACCCACATGCCTCTGAGCTTCATCCGTCAGTGTGAGTACTTGTACTGGGGGGGAGGGGCTGTTCTTTCATAGTGACCCTTCTCGCTCTCTCTCTCTCAGGTAAGTCACACACCCAGTTACAGAACTTCAATAGAACTCTGTGGCAGTTTACAGACCCCACTTTAGCTTGTAAATTCTCTTGTGAACCCAATTCTGTATTTCCATTTGTCTTTGACTTTTGTACTCGTGTATTCTGCTATTTCTTTTCTCTATAGGTCTTACCGTGAATTGCTGCCTCCCTGTTCATCACCCACAAAATACATGTATGCTAAGTGATAGTGCAATGTAAATAAAGCTCCTAGTCCTGTTTCTCAAATGTAACAAAAGCAGGATAAGCAGTAATCATCGCCAATTTCATTGTTACCTTTATTTTCTAATTTTGTCTTTGCAATAACCCTAGGTATGGCTATGTAAGTCTTATTATCCTATTTACGGATTATGAGTGCCAAGGGGATAAGATGTGTAGGTCACCAAATATGAAAGTACAGGTAGGATAACAGGTACAGCTATATCCACACACCAGTAAGATTATAATGACTGTGTGAAGAATAATCAGTTTGAGACTAAATTTTGTGAAAGCGAATTTTCAGATTAATGTGACAAAATTAACAGTACTTAATGTATATTAAGCACTTACTATATTCCAATAGCTATTGTAAAAGTAATGTTGTAAGTTGATACTAGCAGTAACTCAATTATTTAAGTACTTTTTTCATGGTTTTGTACAGGAAACCAATATGAGACTCTGCGGGTTAAAGAGCTTGCATTCAGTCTAGTAGCAGTAAGCTAATAAATCACCAACAGGGGATTTGAATATAGACCATCTGGTTCCCACAAGTGTCCCTGTTACCCTCTTCTGTCTCTGAAATGAAGAATAAGAAGTTAGGAGAGAGGAGAGAAGAGTAATGGTAAATGAAAATTTATCAAGGTAGAAATAAGTAAATCATACACAGGCTGGATCATTCCTCGTGTATGGGTTATGAGACAACATCTGGGTGAAGAATCAGGTGGAAATGAGGTGGGGAATGTTTACGATGCAGCCACAGAAAAGTGGCCCTTGATGATCAGGTTGAGGTATTTGAGGGTCTGCAATAGCCTGAAGGTAACCTGACCCTCTCTATACTTTAACTTAATCTATGTCAATGCACCAGCAAATGAACACGTTGAGGAAAAATGCACTGGTATATATGGAAGCAGTCAGTTTCTTGATGTGGAGCTAGAAGAGTTTGTTTAGAATTGGTAGCATTTCTATTTAAAATACTTCATGAACATCCTGTCGTTTAACTATTTATAAAAGACGAAAGAGACAGACTGCAGGCAGATGCTCTGGTCACATCTCAGCCCTAACCCCTTCTGGAAGGTTAAGTTCTGGAAACATAGGATGGATGGTTTTATATCAAGCCAGCTGTGTGCTTCCACACAAGGTTTAATGTTGAAAGTTCCTTAACTGAACATCCGGCTAATAATGTGCCTTCCATTTTTCAGCAGCACTTACATATGTCACCTAGCCAATTGGAGGAAAGTACACGGGTCAAGTAACTGCGAATGATTTCAAATGTTTGCCTTACCATCTATAAACATAATTCAAGAATAATAACCACAATCTTGGGGGGAAATCTTGGATGAGTCCCTTTTACTAATAGTTCTACAACAGAAATGCAAAAAATAAGAAACTTGGTGATAATCTTATGAAGTTAAGCCAATAACTCTCAAATATAACAACTTCAGTATGAAAAGAATTATTTCTTTGGCCTATGTACTAGTTGAGTTAGCCCCTACCTCACTACACCAACTAAAACAATTTTTAAAAACCTTAAAAGTGGGGCGCCTGGGTGGTTCAGTCATTAAGCATCTGCCTTCGGCTCATGTCATGATCCAGGGTCCTGGGATCGAGCCCCTTATTGGGCTCCCTGATCAGCGGGAGGCCTGCTTCTCCTTCTCCCACTCCCCCTGCTTATGTTCCCTCTCTCGCTGTGTCTGTCTCTGTCAAATAAATAAACAAAATCTTTAAAAAAAATCTTAAAAGTGATGAGAGTGTAACATTTACATTAATAACTTCTTTGGTAGAACTGGTTTTAGGAAAGGAAATATTTTCATAATTCTCATTTCCAACTTTTCCTAAGAGATAGATATATTCTTTAATGCAGTGAAAGCATAATTTTTCTAAGGGAGAAACATGGAAGTAACTCTATCTTTTTCAAGGTTATTTAAAAATCATCTGATACTTGATCAACTAATAGTCAATCACCTGAGTTCTAATTCATGACTAAAACCCAGCAGATTAGTTTGAATCATTCTGCTAATGTGAATCTGATTTGACCAGATATTAACTGCATCATTTAAAATGTTATTAGAATCTATTGAATATTGGCCAGCACTACAATTTTCTTATTAATTTCTGGAAAAAAAACATTTGAGGTCATCTTACCTGCTGTTTCAAGAAGTAAACAATTATATGCATTATAATTCATGGAAAACATATATATATTTTTTTCTAGGTTGTTTTCCTTGTCCACTGGTGAGCAAACATCTATCAGAATCTTTGGCATCTATCAAAGTGTTCTGAGTGTCTTATAACAACAGAACACAGATCCAAGAAAGTTTAGACATGACTAAATAAATAGCACACAGATGTGGATGCTGAAAAATTAATACCACACAACCTGATGGGCTGTAGTACCAAAATGCTTCTGCAAAAACAGAATGAAATAAACCCAAGCACGAATACTCATGCAATCATGCATAAATGAATCATAAAACATTGAAGCATAAGTTTAGAGATCTGGCATCAAATACAACGTCTGACAAACTACTCAGCTGCACACATTGTTCTTCATGTCATCTCATTGGTAGAGAGAACGTTGGAAGTAAAAGTAACTGGTTACATGTCAACAGAAACCGTTTAAAAAATAATTTCAAGACATTTTATGTTTGTAATCCTCCTCATAACTCAAAAACTGCCTCTTAAATTTTCAGAATAGGTACTTATATTCTCAGATAAGATGTTCTAATAGAGTACCAATTTGTTGTTGTCATTAAGAATTAAGGCCACAGGAACCCTGGGAGGATGCTGCTGACATCTAGTGGCATAATTTTTTAAATGCCAAATGCATTAAAAATATATAACTAGAGAGAAAGGGACAAACATACATAAAAATGCACTTGCAAAGTCTAGTGGATACCCCATGTCATAAATTATTTGCCTCTGCCCACACTACTCTGTTTGCAATGAATTGTTCCCCTTCCAAAGTAATGTTAGTACCACAAAACCAAAGAAATGAAAACTAACGCACATGCTAAAGCCTTAAAGGAACCAATTCCCTCAAAGTTCTTAGTCCTCTACTGGGAAGTACCAATTCCCAGACAGCCCTGACTCCCAAAAGCCCTGCTCCAATCCCAACAATCATTAATTTCATATCCACTTTTTAAATAATAATCGCCCTTTCCACACCTAGTATTTAGGTACTTTTAGGATCCAAGCCTAAAGAAAATACTGTAAAGCAGAGAATATTTTATTTCAGACTGCATATATGCAAACATACACACACATTCAAAATGGCCACAAACTTCTTAGTCATGAGGTTCAACAGTTATTGCAAACTTAAAAATAGCTTTCAGGGACAGCTTTAATGGCTTCCAAGCATCAACATGAATAATGATGTATAGAAAAACACAGAAAAAAACTGAACTTGGGAAAAATGATAAGGCGCATAGAGCATGCTTCTATAAGCATGTAAAGAGATTTGTTTTGTAGTCTCTATATGTGTGTATGTATGTACGTATGTATATATGTATGCAAGTGGTGCATGTGTGTATGTGAGTAGAACAAGAGACTCTCAAGTTTTGCATGTACCCCACTCCAAACTAGAACACTGATGAATATAATAGGTAAACACTGATTTAATGAATGAATACATAAATGAATGAGGGGGCAAATTACAATACAACATTTTTTGTTATTGGTTCTAATGTGAGATACGCTATAGGTATTGTCTTTATAAGGCAGGGTTTTGCTTGTGGGCAACAAGTGCCTTAGCTGTGTGGCTCAGGTTAGAATTTTCTTCCATGACTTGTGTGCAAAGTGGCAAAAGCCAATGGGTGATAGAATTGGGCAATCTTCCCTTGGTGAAGAGAATGTTTCAATAGTGAAAAATTGTTTTCTTTATAAGTTAATGTATTTGAATTTAGATTTTATTCTCATTGAAAAGTTGTGATAAGAGGACAATAGGTTCTCAAGGCAATCTTAAATAATACAAAACATAGCTAAATTATAACTCTCATAGTACAAAGCACTCTTATCCTTTAAATATTACTTTAGTGGAAATCATGGTGATACAAGGAGTTCATTCATTCAAAGTTTGTGTGCTTCACTCAAAGTGGGAGTAAAAATGGATGGCAAAAGAATCTTCTTTACATTCATATTAAAGGAAAGAAATCCCATGTCTGTGTCTGTACCTATATATAATAAAATGATACTTGTACATATGCACATATACACACCTGTACACTTAAGAACTAGTAGTAGCAATCTATGCAAATCAGCGACAGTGCAGCATCTAGATGACTTTACCAAGTGAATATGGGTTAAGGGAAAGACATAGTTGTAGTGTTATGATGAATTCAGAAGGCTTCTTAAAGAGAAGTTTTAAGGTTATGTAGGCTTAGGAATAAGGGAGAAAGATTGGGCATTCAAGGGTGGAGTATTCAGCTTAAAGAAAGACAAGAATGTTTAGGGTAAGAGGTATAGTAAGAGAGAGACAAAGGAAGAAATACAGGCAGGGGATTGATAGAAGAGCATGAATATTATTTGCAGGACTTGATTTTAGACAGTGACATGCCTTATAGTTTTGGGAGTTTTTAAACAGGTTTTAAAAAGATGGAGTACCCCACAGATTCTATTCCTCAGAGGAATAAAACATAACAAGAACTTTTCAAATGACAAAAAACATAGAAGCCAAAAAAATTATCTAAAACTATCATAATAGCTCTTTGTCATATAAATCTTCTTCAAGAATTACTTTTTAATCACTTCTGTAAGAAAATGCTCTGTGATCTCTTCTCTGACTTGCACTTTAAGCACTCTTTGGGAGCATACTTTGCCTGATGCTACACCTATATTCCTGCATAGCATTACATGTATCACATACAGCACCTAATTCAGGCAATGTGACTATTATCACACCTCTTATCACATGCCATAGACATATTTCTACTTCTCCTTTAAATTCACAGCCATTAATTTACTAATCAACCCGCAAGTTTTGATGATTTACTTTCCACTGTTACTTTAGGGTAGGTATGTAATAAATAATATAAAATATAAGTAATGCAGTAAGCTCTTAAACTATCACAAGATTTTCATGCTTTTAAACCTCAACAGATATTACATCTGTGTTTCCTACAGCCTGTATAATAAACTACAGTGAAACACATAACTAAACAATTTATTTACAGTTTATTTATTAGTGCTCTTGAACCTAAGCAACATACACTAACCTTATGATACAGTTTGTTTTCAATTCTTAAAACTGTTTGTACTGTTTAGATCTCAACCTAGTGTACATCAAAAAAAATGCCAAATCCTTAATATCTCATTACAGTTACCTACAGTTAAATATATGTGAGGAAAAAAACTTGATATTCTTACATAATAAAAATAAATTACATACATGAAATTTTCTTAATGAAATTCTATCTATTTCCAGGACATATAAAACATACGTAAAAACAGCCTCTATGTTTGTACATAATCTTTCTAGGGGTGTATAGAAAGATATTTTGACCTGACTAGTTGAAGTTGCTTCTCTCTTTGAATGACAAAATTCAGAATATTGTGATTAAATCACTCCCTGTAAAAGAGTCAAATGCAGAACTTTTAAGTATCTTCCCATGCAAAAGTGAATGCTATTCAAACAGCTTGTTCCCTGAGCTCCATTGTCACAGTTAATCTTATACAAAAGTGCGTTAGTTTTCAACTGGGAAAATTGAATGGTCCCATTTGTCTAAAAATAACACCCTCACTAGTGTGTCTTAAACTTCCGTATTCTTACTAGGAGGCCAGCATTACCTTGATAACAAAACCAGATAAAGACTCCACTAAAGGGGTGCCTGGGGGGCTCAGTCGGTTGAGCATCTGCCTTCAGCTCAGGTCCTGGGATGGAGCCCCGTATCAGGCTTCCTGCTCAGCAGAGAGCCTGTTACTCCCTCTCCCTCTGCCTGTCTCTCTGTCTATTTGTGCTCTCTCTCTAGCTCTCTGTCGAATAAATAAAATCTTAAAAAAAGAGACTCCAATAAAAAAGAGAACTATAGACCAATATCCCTGATGAACATGGATACAAAAATTCTCAATAAGACACCAGTAAAACAAACTCAACAGCACATTAAACATTGAAATTTGTGTCTATATTCCATCTGAGATAAATATTGAGCATCAATAATTAGCACTCAGTCGTATTAATAGGAATTTTTTATAAGATTGCAAACACCCCTATTTCAATGAGTCGAAAGGTCTAACTTAGAGAGATGATGATGTTAACACCATTTTCTCCACCCCAAATACTCTTCCACATCCCACTCCCAACCTGCATATAACCACACACATGCTAAAGCATAAGCTCTTTGAGAATTCTGTCAGACCAAAGCACTTGGACTCTAGAGTATACAGAACTGTTTCTTTATTTTCAAAATAAGTTTATCCATCTCTTACATACATAAAATAAAAGGTTAGTAAAATTGAATATTAGCATATACAGATCTCTGAAAAAAGAAAAATATCACACGAATGCATCCTGGATAGTCTGTGCTCTCTTTATCCTTTATTTTCATTCTAAAGCTCATAGATCCTTGACCCTCATTATTGGTTTCATCTCATTCGGTCTTTTTTTCTTTCCTTTCTCTTTACTGGGTCATTCACCAATTTACCCTCAACAAACACTTTACCACCACTTATCTCCCTATGCCTATATCATATAGCTCAGCTTCACCCTCTTCCACATATGGTCCAGGTAGTTCTCATTATGTCTCTCTTTGGCGAATCACAGTTAATAGTTCAATGCAAAAGGCAACCCTCAATTGATGTCATTAACCATTTTTAAGATATTTTGTAGTTTGAATTAACATTTTAGTATAGATAAAACTTGAATAGAGTGCCCACAATTCAAAATCCTCTTTAGGGGAGAAAAGCTGCTTCCCTAAGGGGTTTATACATCTTTTGAAGAACTGGAAGTCAGAAATAAGTAGAAACACCCCAATTTGCAATTCAGCCTAAATTTTTGTTCAACTGCAAATTAAAGTTCAGAAGCAACTTTTCTGCTAATGTCTATTAAATTTAAATGCTACCTTTATTTCAGCACTCATTTGTTTTTAGGAATTCAATGATTTGTCAAAAATAAAACCCAATTAATTCCAATTACTATGCAGCCTAATGTACATTTCAATAATTCTATTATTTGTGTTCACATACATACAGTAATACTCTATCTTTACAGCTGTATGAATAGAAAGTATTGAGAGATGGGTCCAGTTCCCCATCACAATTCTAAGCTTTAGAAACACTTGTATAAAAAACTATTTTGAGATAGCAGTTTTATTCATAAAACTTACACACATTATTTATCTGCATCTATAACCACACTTCATTTACATATACATGTCATTAGAATATTTGCATGAGTGTTCATATTCTTAGGCCAACATATGTAAATAAATCACATAGCAATTTGAAAAGTTAGCAACTAAATAGGCAATCTGTTAAGTATAATCAGACATGCTATTCAGCAACTGTATGATATAATTCAATCTTCCAAAGAAAATATATGTTTTGCATGAGGGTGCCTTTATAAAAGCTTGATGAAGTTTTCTAGGAATTTGTACTGAAATTTACACATATTCAAAAAATAAAAGGTAAAGCCATCTGACTAATGCTTAAATGAAAGGAAAATCTCATCACTGTAACCTGATTTAGAATCTAATTGTCTTATTGTCTATCATTTGTAAATATGATACACTAATTGGGGCTATTTCCAAAGAGAATGCAATCTTCTTGTCAAGATCCTATTCACATATTAACATAAATGAAATAAAAGTGTCATAAAGTTAACCATTATCCATAACTTTTTTTGTTTTGTTTTGTTTTGTTTTTAAGATTTTATTTATTTATTTGTCAGAGAGAGAGAGAGAGGGAGAGAGAGCAAGCACAGGCAGACAGAATGGCAGGCAGAGGCAGAGGGAGAAGCAGGCTCCCTGATGAGCAAGGAGCCCGATGCGGGACTCGATCCCAGGATGCTGGGATCATGACCTGAGCCAAAGGCAGCTGCTTAACCAACTGAGCCACCCAGGCGTCCCTATCCATAACGTTTTGATAAGCTATATATATTTTAAAATTTACTCTTCACTTCATAGATAGGATGATCATCATAAATCATTCCCTCTACTTTTCAGATAATGATTTGATTTTTTTGGAGGGTTATACAGTAGCTAAAACCAGTGATCAAAGAAAGCCAACTAGTTTAATGTGTCAAAGTTCAACAGACTAAAAAACTTATCAGTTCAAAAAAAGCATTACCTTGATCTGAATCTTCATAAAAAACAGCAGATCTCTTGCCAGGTAACACCATTTCTTTGGGTTCTGTGGGCAAAGAGAAAAGAGATTAATAAAAACAACCTTTCCTTTTACTCTTTAAATACTTCTTTAAGAAGATTCATTAGTAATAAAGGTCAGAGAGGAAAATCATTCAGCAAAATACTCAGCTCCATTCAGCAGCTGCCTTGGGAAGTACTTGCTATAAATGCCAAATAGTTTCCTCAAAAGTCCCCCCCTCCTACAGCTGAGAACATGGTAGATACTGTGGCAGATACTCAGCCTTGTTTTCTTTGCTTCTCTCTCTTCTCCCATGGGAACAAAATAAGCACTTGAACATGGAAAAGCATTAGCTTCCACTGTTTCAAAAGATAAGATGTAAGCCATGTTGGGACAGAATATTTACTTGGAATACAACTAACTGAAATGGAATTGGCAATTATCTAAACTTACTTTTCTCCTTCCTGCAGTGAGTATGGGTTTTAAAATATTCATGAAAGCTTGGTTGTTTTCCTATTCTGTCTTTCCACAGAAGTGATAACATGAGATAGTATGGGATGACTCTGTAAATAATCGCAGATTACCCTGCTCATATGATGCAATTTCAGAGCTTTTCTATGCCTCAACAAGGAGGAAAACACTTTCTAGAAGTCAAAAGTATGAAAATATATCTTATTGCCTCTCTTAGCATATAACAATCTTGATGAGTATTCCTTAAGAGATTTTATTGCATCATTATCTGAATGTTCAGATTGGAGGATAAATTCAAGTCTGAGCAAAGCTTTCCAAAAAAGAATGTTACATAGCTAGGTAAGAATTTTAAATTCATCCCTTAAGAAGGTTATTTGGACAAATGTTAACAGTTAAAAGCATCATTGATTAATTGAGTACAACAGTCATTATAAGAATAGTCCTATAACTGTAATCCATATAACACCTTACTAGCTATGTGACCTTGGGCAAGTACATTAAACTTTGTAAACCTTTAAATTTCATCTGTAATATCCAAGTAATAATTCCTCCTACTCAACAGAGCTGATAAATAAATGAAATAAAATATATAAAGAACATAGGACTAATGATTATTAGCTACTATAATTATCAATAACATTATTAATATTATTATCATTGTTCCCCTTTTTAAAAAAATCTCACTACCTCATTGAAAATCTCTGCCTCTGAGGCATGTGGTGGAATAATTAAAATACTATCCTACTGGACATCATTGAATTTGTCTTTTGTTAATCAGAGTCCTTAATGACAGAAATAGATAAATAAATAAATAGTCATTGTATATCTTTAGGCAGGTGGGAAAGAAATTTTTCAGGAAGATGAGTTAAGTTGCAACCACTCTACTGAACAGACTTCTCTTGATTTTGCTAGAGATTTTGATTTAAGGAAGGCCCCCAAGAAAGTATGATTTAGTTTAAGATTCTCTTAAAGCAACTGGCTCTTGTGTACTCGTGTCAGTATTCAGTCCTATTCAGAAAACACCTCATGAGCTCCTAGTGCAAACCAAGGGTATGGACTGACTTTAGAGGAAACAGTAAACAAAAAGCGACCCCCCAAAAAAACATAGTTCAGTGGAGGATTCACATCTTTAGACAATTATTTCAAGTAATTGGTGTAAATACCAAGTTTAAATCATTAAACAATATACACTGTGTTGGAGCAACAGAAGGTATTGAAAGGATACTGTACAGTCAGGAAAGGGAGATTTTGAAAATAATCTTTATAAACTCAGTCAGAATAGCTGAACCGATGCACACTAGCTGACAATCTGCCCTCTTTTGTCTAAGCAAATTTCACAAAAGAGAGGAACTTTGCAGGACTAGGTCTGGAAGGCAGGTAAGTAAGAATATGTCTTTCTAGGGAGCTGGGACAATGCATATGAAGAACTGAAACATTAAAACAAACAAACAAACAAACAAACAAAAACATGGAGACCAGATTAACATGAGACTGACTTGCAGAGCCCATTGTGCTTCTCCCCAGTCTCTCACTAAAATGCTCAGAGGATGTCAAAGAAGAGAAATACTGGTAATGGCAACTAGAGAAAAGGGACAAAACATAAAAAGGTATTTCCAGTAGCTGCACCCCTGATAGGGACAGATTAAGTAACACTGTTTTAGACTCAAACTTCATACTGTATATTTTGGAAGACACAGCATATATGATGAGAAATAAAGAAACTGGGAAGGGACTTTGATTCACACCAACAGTCCCCAACTCCAAGTTGCTGGAATCAAGCAGACCAAAGTCTATATAACATCTCTTGTGGGTTGAATTGTGTCCCCCAACAAATATATTGAAGTCCTACCCTTGCACCTGTGAGTGTGAATTTATTTGGAAATGGAGTCTTTCCAGATATAATGATGCTATATGGGAGGAGGGAAGCTTAATCCAACATGACTGGTGTCCTTATAAGATGAGACACAAAGAGAGACACATGCAGAGAGGAGAATGCCACATGAAGACAAGGCAAAGAGATAGAGATCATCATGTGATGAGGGAAGAGGAGACTGGAGTCAGCAAGCCAAAAAATGCCAAGGATTGCTGACAACAGAAGCTAAGAGAAAGTCATGGAACCAATTCTCCCCTAGGTTTACAGAGAGAACATTGTTCTCTCTCAACATTGTCGATCTCTCAACATTGTTGATCCCCTTATTCTAGATTTATAGCCTCTAGAACTGTGAAAGAATAAATTTATCTTATTCTAAGCTACCCAGTTTGTGGTAATTTGTTATGGCAGTCCTACTAAATTAATGTAGTGACTTTTGAGGCAACAAGAATTAGGACTTTACCCTGCTCACTTGGAGCTTAAAAAATCTCACAGTTATACTAACTCAGCAAACATATTCTCAATTTAGAATTTAGAATGCTCAGCTACATATAAAAATCTTAATTTTTTTATTATGTTATTTTAGTCACCATATAGTATATCATTAGGTTCAAGGTTTAAATTGCCTTCCCTCCATAGCTAGGATCTGCTGCAAGTACAAACCAACAGCCAATGAAGAGGGATATGTTGGTCCTGTATTTTTACCCCATGTTCCTCTTCCCCAGCCCAGTTAAGCTTGGTCCTAATGCCTCTGGGATATGGGAGTGGAGTGGAAAATGGAAGATAAGGAAAGAAGTGGTAACTGGAGAAGGAAATTTTACTCTCTGTCCACTGAGCTAAGAGAGCTGTTTTGTATTTAAAGCTGATTCTCAACCAGTGGATGCTTTTCCAGGTTTTTCAGGGATTGTTTCCCCCTCTCCAGTCACTGAGGAGCTTTTATGTGTACTACCTTGATATGAGTCACACTTTCTCATTTTATCACTTACGACATCCACAGTTCCAACTAGCACCTTCAGCCCCTATCTGCCGAAGCCAACTCAGTCCCTGGGTAGCTCTCTGGGACAGCCTCATTCATTCAGCCTCATTCAGCTCCCTCACATTCACGGCCCAGACCTACCGCACAGGGAGCTCTCACAAACCCTGGAGAAATGGGCTACTCTCAATTCAGTAACTCTCCTTTCTCTTCCATAAGTGCTCACTAGCTCATCTTGGCTTTAGATTCATCTGAAATCAGTCCACTGTCTCCACAACCACACCCAAAACTTAAAGGAACACATACTAAACTCTCACTGAGTTTTGTTGAACCACCTCTTTTTATCAGTAGGAGGAGGAAAAAAGGGAAACACCCCACAACCTACGTCCTTGTGTACATTCCTAATGGACCCTCAGTTTACTCCAAAGAAATATGCCTTTAATCTCTAGACCTCCCACCCTTTTTTGGATCAGGAATGTAGGAGTTATCTAACCAGTTCTCATATTTTTACTAGGGAATTTCTACAAGGTGACCTGTGTTCATAAATCACTTTGGTATTGGATAGCTGTTGTCTTAAAGAGTCAATATCTTCCCATTTTACATCCTGTGATATGAGTTTTCACAATCTGAATTTTAAGAGACTCAAGGGGGAATCAGCTAAAAATTGTATAATATGTCTACTGGATATAGTCTCTTTTTAAAGTTTCTTGAGCATTCTATGAGTTTTATATATAAATTCAATAAAATATAATCAATATTATATCTCTTAATCTTCAATATAATCTCTCATCTTCAGTCAGGTGAAGTGTTCAAAAACTCCCATGTTACTCTCAACAGTTCCACTTACCATGTCTGTTCCTTCTGGTTGTGATTGAATTCTTACTTTTCAGTACCTTCCAAATTTACCACCCTGTCAAAGTTTTAATGCCAACTTCTCCACAAAGTGATCCCCAGGTACTTTGGACTTTGTTGATTTTATCACTCTCTGACCTTGTGTAGCAATTATAGTCAATGCATATAATTTATATTGCCTTCTTGGGTTGTCTTATGCTGTCATGTCTCTCCAACTATATTTTAAGTTCCTTAAGAGTATTTGTATCTTGTGCCTCTCACATATCCCCTTTAGTACTTGATTCAATGCTCAGCACATAGGAGGTGTTTCCTAATAAATATATGCTCACTTCCATGTACTAAATATCTATTAACAAAGATAAGAAAGAGCTAACTTTTGTGGTATAAATATCTTACCATGTCTCATATAGAAATTACATAGTAAGTCCTTATTGTTGCCACATAAAATTTAAAGAACATTTGAACAGACTAATATGTCAGATAGAAAAAAAGCAGAAGACAAAGGAATATGAGAGGTGAAAACAGAAAACAAGGATGTCATTATTTGGAAATATAATCCATATGCAATGCTTTTTGATTTCTCTATGTTTGACTTCACCTTTCTGCAGGGGTAGCACTTGCCTCAGAAGGACTAGGATTGTTACAAGGCAAATAAAATAGGAAAGGAAGAGACTACAGCTTCACCAGCAAAATTCTAGATCCATAGTAAGGTGATGGTCTTGAAAAATCAGGCTTTCCTTTTAATTTTTAAAAACACAATCTTAGTTGCCATTAACATATTAGAAGTCAGAACTAGAAAACTAGATCGTGAAGTTATATGATACAATTAGGGAAGAAAACATAGGGTATGAGGTAAAGGATATGGAAAACTACCTTGGGCTCAAAGGTTGTATGGAAAAGAAGACAGAAGAGGAAGAGGTCAAATATCAAATCCTCATTTCCCTCCTCTAAGTTAAGCCTCCACATGAATGTGGTAATAAGAACAGTAGGACTAGCAGACTGCTTTTCAGGGCATAGCCTGGAGAGAATTCCAGACTCTCTGAGAAAACTAGCATTCAACATTTAACACTACACCTACATGGGAGCCACTAAGTGGCATTAGAAGAGGGAGGGAAATATCTAAAACCATGAATCTGAGACAGAATCCCATTATGCCCATAACCAATGTGCGGTGCCCCAGGGAGACAGAAGTTCCCAAGTACCCTGATCAGGGAATATGGGAGTGCTGAGTAGATGTGATCCCCCACCTACTCCCCAACTCTGAAATGAGATCATTGTCTCCATAGTCACAATACTATAAAGGAAAGAGTAGAAGAAAGAAAAAAATTCTGAAAGCACAAACATTTACCCAAAAGTTGTCTCAGTCATCTACCCCTGGTAAAAAGGAACTTAAATGTATCTAGTCCAAGGTTATTCTTTTACAGATGAGGAAACAAAAAAAAACAGAGTGGCAGACTCACCTACTCAAGAGTATTATGCAAATGAGGACAGAAAAGAGGCAATAATTTCAGTTTTTCTAATACCTACTGGAATGCCTACACACTATCCTGCATTTTTATCCAGCTCCTTTTTACTATAAATATCAGTTAATGCTATTATTCAGTTAATATTTAAAAATAAAAATTCAAATTTTATTTTAAATAAAAATATCAATAATTTTAAATCCATTTATTTTAATGAATAATGAAATACATTTAAAATTAAAATAATGAGTAATGATTCCACAGAAACACTATTAGTCTCATTTATTTAGTAAATTTAGCAAGGTTACTGATTTAATGTCATTGTACAAAAATCAGTTGTGCTACCACATAACAACAAACAAAAACATAGAAATTCTGGTTCCCTGAGTGGTTCAGTCAGTTAAGCATCTGACTCTTGATCTCAGGATCATGAGTTCAAGCCCCATATTGGGCTCCATGCTGGGGTGGAGCTGGGTGTGGAGCTGGGCATGGAGACTACTTAGAAGAAAAACAAAGTCTACTTTTAAAATAGAAATAAAACCTCAAATACCATGGAATAAATCTAGCAAAAGATTTTTTTGACCTCTAAACTAAAAACTACTTAGAGAAACATTACTTAGGGAAAATAAAGCAGGCAAATTAATGGAAAGAGCCACATCATGCTCACTGATTGGAAGATTCATTATTGCAGGATGTTGATTCTCCCCGAACTGACCCATGTACAGTCTGATCACAATAAAGATCCCAGTAGTTTGTTTTTTAATTTTAAATTTACAACCTAACATTTACATAGAAATGTAAAGGGCCAAGATTATCCAAGGTGATATTAAAGAAGAACAAAGCTGGAGGTCTTTGATGACCAGATATCAAACTTATCATAAAGCTTTCATAATTAACACAGTATGGAATTGGTGTAAAAACAAATAGATAGGGCGCCTGGGTGGCTCAGTGGGTTAAGCCTCTGCCTTTGGCTCAGGTCATGATCCCAGAGTCCTGGGATCGAGTGCCGCATCCAGCTTTCTGCTCAGCGGGAGCCTGCTTCCTCCTCTCTCCCTCTCTGCCTGCCTCTCTGCCTACTTATGATCTCTCTCTGTCAAACAAATAAATAAAATCTTAAAAAAAAAAAAAGATATATGGACCCAACCAAACAAACAAAAAACCCACACAAATTATGATAACTAGTTACACAGGTAAATTAGGCAACGTAGAGCAGTTGGTAAAGGGCAATTTTTCCACTAACTGATCCTGAACAAATTATATATCCATTTGGGGTAAAACATGAATCTTAACTCTGACACATACAAAACAAAACAAAACAAAAAAAATTACTTCAGAGGGTTGTTTTCTAACACATGGGTGACAAAACAAGCTTTCAGAAAAGAATATCTTTCCCTTTGGTGTAGAAAATGATTTCTTAGAGAACACAGAAGAAGTGGTAGCCATAAAGTGAAAATACAATACATGTCACTGAATTTAAATGAAGAACTTCTGTTTATCAAAGGACGCTACATAGAGAATGAAGCGCAAACCACAGAGTATAAGGAGAAACCTGCAATACATACATCATATAATGACTCATATTCAGGGTATTTAAAGTCCTACAAATCAACAAGAACAAGGCAGACAACTTGAAAGAAAAATGAGCAAAAGACACAAATGGAGATTTTATAAAAGGAGGCATTCAAATTTTCAAATAACATATTAAAATTTCCTCAAGTTTATTAGTCCCCTGGAAATACAAATTAAAACCACAATGAGATGCCACTGTAGCCAAAATAAAAAGGACAGATAACATCGAGAGTTGCAAGGATATGGAACAATGTGATGTCCTGCTTGTGAAGGGCAGAGGATGGAAACTGGTGTAACTTTAGAAAACAATTTGGTAATACCTACTAAAGGTGGTCACGTGCACACCTTGCAGATGGCCGAGTTCCACTCTAGGTTTATAATCACTATAAAGGCACACTGGTTGCCAAAAATTATGTATAAAATGTTCATAATAACACTCTTCATAGTAAGGGATAACTGGAAACAGTTCAAATCTCCATTAATAGCAGAACTAATTAAGAAATGAAGATTTATTCATAGAATGAAATGCCACACACTAATGAGAATGAACAAACCACAGTTACATGAACATGGATGATTATCACAAACAATAATCAGGGTAAGAAGTCATATGCAAAAAAGCACGCATCATATGAATATATATATATAGTATATATATATGTATGTATATATATATATATATATATATATATATATATATATATATATATATAAAATGTGGAGGGGACCTCTTGTGGGGTAGTGACTGGGAGAGGACAGGGAGCCCAGTGCAGGGCTTAATCCCAGGAATCTGGGATCATGACCTGAGCTTTTAAGGTACAAATCCTGTTTTTTTTCTTGAGCTGAGTGTTGGATCTTTTTCACTTGCAAAATTTTATCAAGCTGTGCACTTTAGACTTGCTCCCTTTTCTATGTGGATGTTATATTACAATAAAGTTCATTTTTTTAAGTGGCCCTGGAATCCCAATCCATCTGTGTATACCACTTGAAAAAAAAAAAGGTACAAAGAAGTTTCAAGAGTGATCCCTGATTTTAGACATAATCAGAAAGAAACTAAAGAGCAGATTTCAATCCATAAATGTTCTTTCTTAGCATCTACGTGTGTGAAAATTCAGGGCAACACCTGGAGAGGGAATATTAGCGTTTTCCCTGGAACACAAGCCATTTTCCATATTTTCAACCTATATATTCCCCCTCAAATTATTCATTGTTGACTCCTTTCAATAAAAAGGAATCTTGCATAAAATATATGTATATTCTATTTTAAAACATATTTGCATATTTGATAGTACATATGTTTGAGATTTTTTTTTTAAGTTTTTATTTATTTATTTAACAGACAAAGATCACAAGTAGGCAAAGAGGCAGGCAGAAAGAGAGAGGAGGAAGCAGACTCCCTGCTGAGCAGAGAGCCTAATGAGGGGCTGGATCCCAGGACCCTGAGATCATGACCTGAGTTGAAGGCAGAGGCTTAACCCACTGAGCCACCCAGATGCCCTGAGATTTTTTTTTTTTAATTTCAGCTACATTAGCCATGAAACAGAGTCAGATTTTAAGTGTTATATCTGACCTTTTAAATTATTTCCTTTTGCAAATACCAAAATTTCTACCAATTTGATTCCTTTCTAATTTTCCTTTGCTTATTATTTTTATACAATTATTACATTTGTAATTGTAGGTTTTTAAAATTTTCTGCATTTAAACTTTGGGAAGAAAACATGAATAGAATACAAAAATACAATAAACACCTATTTATCTTGTCTGCAAGCAATGAGATAGAAAAAACTTTTTCTTCTCTGAATTATAATTATATCTAGATTAAGCATCAATAATGAAAAACTACAAAGATAATAACCAAGGCACAGACATTTTGAAATGTATGCTTAATATACGCCAGAGAAAAGGCAGAATTAAGAACAACAAAGTCACAGCCCATGTTTAAAGCACACTAAAAAGTAAATACCAGGAATAATTAATGAAAAGATTTTCTCTAAATGACGTACTCAATTTCACTGATAATTTTAGTATTTAATCATAAGTTTTTCACTCTCCGTTTAGTCAAAAATAATCAAAATATTTTCCCATAGGCAATTTAGCAACAAAAGATTTAAAAAAAACTTTTACTCTTTGAAAACTGCTTTTTTAATCTTTTAGTCTGAATTACCTTAGAAGTACCTTATTATTACTGTAATAGTTAAAATAAACACTTCACTGCCAAATATATACCAGACATTGTTTTGAGTTGTTGTCTTACACATTCAAGCTTCATTACAATTTTGACAGCTGGGTATACTATTATTCCATTTTACAGACGAGGAAACTGAAGAACAGTTTGGTTACCAGGTTAACAGCTTGTTAGAAATACAGAATTACAGGCACTGCACTAGACCAACTGAGTCAGAATTTTCATTTTAACAAGAAACTCAAGTGCTCAGTAGGCATATTAAAGTTTAAAAAAGCCGCTTTAGGGGTGCCTGGGGCTCAGTTGTTAACCTTTGGCACAGGTTATGATCTTGGGGTCCCAGGATGGAGTCCACATCAGGATCCCTGCTCAGAGGGGAGTCTGCTTCTCCCTTTGACCCTCTCCTTCTCATGTTCTCTCTCTCTCTCTCTCTCAAATAATTAAATAAATAAAATCTAAAAAAAAAAACCATTTTAGATGATCTGTTCCTCTAAACAAAAGGCTTTCTTAATCCTTGCTTCAGCAAATTTATTTCCGCAGTTTCTGCAAAATTTATCTTTATCAATTTTACCACTAAAATTTTAGTCTGTTAAAATTATTATTGAGTACTTCACTATTTCTATCAATTTTGATGCCTGCAGTGTTACTGAATTTTACTGAATTAACTACTGAGAGACTTAAAACAGAAGCTTCTCTTCTAGGGCTGTCTGTAAGGCTGTTTTGTTTGCAAGGTACTGTATCTTCCACACGTAACTACAAATGCCATCAATTGAAAACAGGCAGAGCTGACATGCTTTAGTTCTAGTGTGTAGCCTTGTAAATGTCCATGAGAGTTCCTAAGTTAAAAAATCAATACTAGAGTAGCTACTGTTTTCTCAAAATCCTGAGAGATTTTATGCTATATTATAGCACAGTGCTGATCTCAAATCCTTTGTGAATTCTGCTCAAATTTTCTTATTTCTCAGGTATTCACTTATAAGTTGCCCTAGGGTTTTCTAGCTTTGCACATAAGATGACCTAAAAAGGTTCCAGAAAGATATTTTAGTATTACTACTCAGCTAAGGATTTTGCTCTGCCTAAAACAAACACCATTAACAACAACCAAAATCAAACATAATAATTAATAAAACCCTCAAACAAAGAAACATCCATATTGAAAACCATAAAAATAAGCTTCAAAAACAGCAAATTAATGCAAAAAAAATCAACCTTAAGATAAAGGACAAAGTTGTGTGTTATTAAGTATTTTTTACTGTTTTAATAAAGTACCAATACTTACATCTTCAAAAAATTATTAAATTTCCTTATCACCTTATCTCTTTGCTTTGGCTCTGAATGTATTTCCAACTTATGAGCTAGCTGGGATAAGAAGGTTATATATATAGAATCAAGGAAGATCATTCATTACAATTTTGCCAACAGAAAAATGAAGAATGTTTGAATGTAGTCTGGGTATTAGATATAAAAATGAATTTATTTCAATTGTGTCAGGTGTGATAACCATATTATGGTTACATAAGATTAATATCCTTATCTTTTAGAAATGTATACTGAAAAAAATGTAGGCTGAAATGTCAAAAGAAATTTCCAATAGGACATAGAGGTACACCACTAAAAATGAAATGAAGTACCATCACTAAAAATGAAATAAAATTAAGTACCACCTACAAAAACAGAAGAGAAAGAGGACGATTAGGAATCTAGAAATAGGGGTGCCTGGGTGGCTCAGTGGGCTAAGGCTTTGCTTTTGGCTCAGGTCATGATCTCAGAGTCCTAGAATCAGACCCTGCATTGGGCTCTCGGCTCAGCGGGGAGTCTGCCTCGCCCTCTCCCCTGCCTGCTTCTCTGCCTACTTGTGTTCTCTCTCTCCCCATCAAATAAATAAATAAAATCTTTTTTATAAAAGGAATCTAGAAATAGCATCAATAATAAATTTTAGTATCAATGCAGGAGGCTTAAATAAGCCATTAGTACATTAAATTAAAAGTAATGAAAGAAAATAATAATGTTTCTTTTCAATATTCATAATGTAACTGAACTAACATTAAATTTGAAAAATCTATGGACACATTTTATGGACCTCTTGCTCCTGCTAATCACTATGATAACTGTTATATATATCACTGCTCTTAAAATGAAATAGTTATTTAAAAGAGACATGAACACTTTTCCCACTTTCATAACATTTTTGGCTTGACCCAAGGCCAGAAATTTTACACTGTTTTATAGTAAGCCTTCCTAGTCTATCTCCTAATTTGATTAGTCAGACAGTCAGGTCTTAATATAGGTGGTTTCTGTGCCTAAATGCAGTAGAATAAGTGGAAAACAGTCCAAAATTTTGGAAATTAACCGACATCAAAAAAATTTCAACTGCATTAACTCTTACTTTCTACCCTTTTCTAGGAACCAATAATTTTGGCAAAGCATATGAACATCAAAAGTAATAAAGCTGGAAAAACCTTTTGCAATGCTGGAAGGTAAAACCTAAACAGTATTTAAATGCAAAAAATAAATAAATAAACAATCTAAGAAAAGAGAATTATAGTTGAATGCCTCCATATTCCACTATCAAAGTATTACAGAAAAAAAATAGGAGACAAAATTAAAAACTATATGGTGCCCAATCAGGGAATTTCTGCTTCTGGTAACATTGGCACTAAGAATTCTAAAAAGCCCTCTCCTTCAGAACATCTAAAATGCTTGATAAAATACAACAAACATACTTTAAACTGCACTGCTGAGTTCATAAGACATAAACAACCTTAAAGTGGCAGAATGAAGCAGGGTGGAAACAATAGTAACATCCACATGCAAAAGCATGGATGTCCTCATGTTGTTTACTAATATTAAAATCTTGAAGCTTTACTATTTATTATTCTGGTGGGAAATAATGGACAAGGCTTTAGGTTTGAAAAAAGTGAGGAGTTGTAATTCAGAACATCTAAAACCCCAAGAAAATGTACAATTTGAAAAAATGCCTTCTACCATAGGGAAGTGACAAGGGGAAACTTATCTATGGCATCCCTAGCTTGGAGTAGACAAAAAGAAAATCAGTCTTCTAAAAATGAATTAACTGTAGTTCTTCCCCCATAGCTTTTAGCCTTGGTTTTACACTGATTATAAATTTGGAAAAGCTTCAAGGAGAGAAACTAACTTAAAGGAGCAAACTGAATCTATTCCAAAATAATATAACTTCATCTCAGACCTCTCAGAATCCCCAGAATTTTTAAAAAGCCAAAAATGAGCAAGCAATCCAAAATTATACAACCTAAAAGAAAAGAGGCCTTCATAAAGGAGAGTCCAAAGAAGCAACAAACACCAAAATATGACTGCCAAGGACATCAGATTCTGTAATTGTCAGGAATACAACATAAAATGAATATTTCAAAAATCTCTAAATATGTAAAAGAAGGAACTAAAAACACAATAGAATATTAAAGTCAATTGGAATTTTAAAAGGAAAAAGGTAACGTCTAGAAAAAAATAAAATTACACTCTCTATAGATGCATTGAATACAAAATCAGGTACAACTTCAGAGAAAGTTAATAAACTGAAAGGTACACTTGAGCAATTACATAAGATACAACAAAGAAAGAAAAGGTAATGGAACATACATAAGATAGAGGAAAAAATGCAAAGTTCTAAAATGTGACCAATCAAATGCCCTGAAAAAGAAGTAAGAGAAAATGGAGGAGAGGCTAGACCTCGCTGGCCTAGGGTGAGGCAAGTGAGGCAGCTAGGGCAACATTTTAAGGAGGCATTTAGTTTTCTTAGATTTTGTCACCTGGAAGAGGCAATGTCAAGAAGATAATTGGCTAAAAGTTTTCCAGGATTGAAACTTGAAATCCAGAAAATGATGTTTTCCAAGCAGGATGAATAAAAAGAAATTTACACCAGTGGCAATAGTAAACTATAGAATACCAAAGACAAAGAGGTCTTAAAAGCAGCCAGAAATAAAAGATTGACTACTTTAGTAGACAGTGTAGGTGCCATGCCCAATCCTCTCTACCAGCCACTGAACTTACACCTACCCTTCTCTTAATAATTGTCCTCATACCTTAAGAGTTTCCATACTCCCTCTGGGGACAGCCCACTGCCAAAGAATAATGAATGGATACCAAGGCCATATCCCTAGCATTAACTGTGACATTTGTATGGTACCCTCAGGATGCAGATTGTCTTATGGAATCAGGCTGATCTTCCATTAAATGCACATCTTCAACTACCTGCTTTTCCCATGTTATAATACTTCCTTAATTTTCTTTTTCTGATTTCAACGAAGCTGAAAATCCTCATCCTGGATTTGAATCTAAGAAGTGCAATTATCAGCAAGCAAATGACAAATAGAACAGCAGCTGTTCTCAAAACAAAAATATATATCAGAAGACTGTAGAGTAAAATATTTTAAGCACTAAGAAAAGTAACTGTCAGTTAAGACTCTATTCCCAAACTGTAGTTTGAACCAGACATAAAATAAATAATTATTCAGATATATCAAGACAGAGTTTATCACCAATAGATCCACACCAAGAAAATTTTTAAAGAAAGAATTTGGGACAGAAAGAAGGTAATCCCGGATGGGAAGTCTGATACAAAAGAAGGATGGGAAATAAGGAAAATGAGTAATTAATGATGTGAGTAGATTTAATCAACAAAACTGTATTTAAAATAATATTAATAATAATATTAATTTAGGTAACAACAAATAAATTATTTTACAAAAAAAGGAGGAATATGATTGAATTCAAATTGTGATATCTTGCATTGTTGAGCAGGCAATAGAGATTAATTAACTTAAGATTTTAAGTACGCCAACAAATATTATAAGGTCAATCTCTAAAAAGTAGAAATCAACCATATTAACTTCAAATCAGCAAAGAATAGAAGATAGAAAAGAATAGTAAACCTCAATCAGAAAGAATTCTTTAGAAAGTTCTGTTTCTGGCCTCAGTGGAGTAACTGGTCCTGGATTAGTCCACTCACTATAAACAATCAAAAGTTAGACAAAAATATAAGGCTAATCTTTGGGGGTATTATACAACATGCAGCCTAAAATTATACTTTATGAGTGAAAGGAAAGCTCCACAATTTCCCCACCTCTCTCCATAAAAACAATTTTCCAACCTCAGTAAAGCAAGCTGAGATGCAGACCAACATATGGTCCTGCTGTGCTTAGAAGGCAGAGATTAGAGTTCAAAGAAGCTGAAGTCCCTGGAATATGTATAGCAAGGAGTCAGAAAGGAGGGAGCTGTGTGGAAGTGAGGACTCAGATGTCCAAGTAAGAATCCCTATAAGTTCTTGAGCAATGACTGGGCTGTACATATGCAGGGCAAGAAAACATGATGCTTTTTAGAGATTTATTAAGAGTGAAACAGAGATATTAGAAACAGAATATTGGAGATCAAGCAGTGCTGGTAGATTTTGGAGTCCATGCCAGCCAGAATAAAGTCCTTTAATACCTCCTAATATGGTAGATTTTTACAATGTAAGTATATATTAACTACTAGATGTACAAAAATAAAGGAAAATAGGATATGTAGTAAAGAAAATGTATCAAAATAAATGGAGATGACACAGATCTTGCATTTAGCAGATTATGACTTTTAAAAGGCCATTACAAATAAAGAACCAATGGAAATGTGTTCAGAGAATTAAAGAAAAATATGGTGTTAATGAGAGAACAGATACTGGATCTCAGAAGAGAAATGAAAGCAGCTTTTAAAGGCAAATAGAAATTCTACAACTACGAGGAATAATAAAATTTAAAATGTACTATATGGGCTTCATAACAAGTTGGAGATGGAAGAAAAAAGAATTAGTCAAGTTAAAAAAAAATCAAAGTAATTACACAATATGGATCACCTGGATGGCGCAGTCAGTTGAGGGTCCAACTCTAGATTTCAGCCCAGGTCCTGATCTCAGAGTCATGAGATCAAGTCCCATAGTAGACTCCACACTTGGCATGGAATCTGCTTGGGATTCTCTCTCTTTCTCTCCTTTTTCCCCTCCCCTTGCTCAAGTTCTCTCTCTCTCTCTCAAAATAAATAAATGAATTTTTTAAAAGAAATTACACAATCTGAGGACCAGAGAAACAAATGTCTGAAGAAAAATGAACAAATTACACACACACACACACACACACACACACACACACTAGGAGTCTCAAAAAGAAAAGATAACAGGACATGAAAGTATTTAAAGAATAATGACTAAAAATATACTCAATGATGGGGGAAGAAATGAACTTACAGAGTCAAAAAACTTTTAAAGATCTTATTTACTTGTCAGAGAGAGTGGGGGTACAAGCAGGGAGAATAGCAGACAGAGGGAGAAAGTTCTCCACTGAGCAAGAAGCCCTATGCAGGACTGGATCCCAGGGTCCTGGGATCATGATCTGAGCTGAAGGCAGAATCTTAACCCACTGAACCCACCCAGGCATCCCACAGAGTCAAAAATTTGAGGAAATCCCAAAAAAGATAAAACCAAAGAAAACTACACCAAAGTATATCTTTGGTCAATCTGCTAAAAACAAAAAGCAGTCAGAGAAAAAGGCATATTACTACAGGTACCAATAAAAATTAGTGCTCATTTCTCATCTGAACAAGGTACACCAGACAAAAATGGAATAGCATCTTTAATCTGTAAAAGGAAAAGAAATACAGTTGACCCTTCAACATCAGTTTGAGACTGTTTGGGTCCACATAGACACATATTTTTTTCAATAAATACAGTATAGTATTGTAAATGTTTTTTTCTCTTCCTTATGGTTTCCTTAATAATATTCTCTTTTTTCTAGCTTGTATAATATAACATACAAAATGTCTGTTAATCTATCATTTACATTATCAGTAAGGCTTCTGGTCAAGAGTAGGCTACTAGAAGTTAAGTTTCAGGGATTCAAAAGTTACACACAGTTTGCAACTGCATGGGGATTTGGTGCCCCTAATCCCTGTGCTGTTTAAGGGCCAACTGTATTGTTATTTAAAAATTTTATATCTAGTAAAAATATAGTTCAGTATGGCAAAAGAAGCCATGAACAAAATGAGAAGACAACCTACTGAATTGGAGAAGATATTTGTAAATGATATATCCAATAAGGAGTTAATATCCAAGATACATAAAGAATTTATACAGTTGAACAATAAAAAAGTGAGTAATTCAATTAAAAACCAGACAAGGACATTCTGCTTGTTCAGTTAGTAGAGGATGTGACTCTAATTTTGGGATTGAAAATTCAAGTCCCATGTTAGGTGTAAAGATTCCCTAAAAATCTTTATTTAAAAAAATAGACAAAGGTCCTAAATAGACATTTTTCCAAAGGAGACATACAAATAACCAACAGATACATGAAAAGATACCCAATGTCACTAATCATCAGAAAAATGCAAGTCAAAACCACAATAAGGTGGCACCTGGGTGGCTCAGTAGGTTAAGCATTTGCCTTAGGCTCAGGCCATGATCCCAGAATCTTGGGATTGAGCTCCTTGTCAGGCTCTCTGCTCAGTGGGGAGCCTGCTTGTCCTGTTCCCTTATCCTGCCACTCCCCCTGCTTGTACGCTCAATCTCTCTCCCTCATTCTCCCTCTCTTTCTGAAAAATAAATAAAATCTTAAAAAACACACACACACACACACGATAAGACATCACCTTACACCTGTCAGAATGGCTAGAATCAAAAAGACAAGAAATAAAAAGCATTGGAGAGAATGTGGAGAAAAAGCAACCCTCAAGCCCTATTGGTAGGAATGCAAAATGATGCACCCACTGTAGGAAAGAGTATGAAGATTCCTCAAAAGATTAAAAGTAGAAATACCACACAATCCAGGAATTCTATTACTGGGTATTTACCCAAAGAAAATAAAAACACTAATTTGATAAGATATATGCACCCCAATGTTTATTGCAGCATTATTTCCTATATAAATTCATTTATTGATGGAAACTTGGGTTACTTCCATATCTTGGCATATGCATATATATGTATATAAAATTCATTATTTCTCAGCCATAAAAAAAATCAGTTCTTGCCATTTGTGACAACCTGGAAGGACCTAGAAGGTACTATGCTAAGTGAAAAAATCAGACAAAGACAAACAGCACATGATACAACTTATATGCAGAATCTAAAACACAAAATAAACAAAAAGCAGAAACAGTCCCATAAATAGAGAGAACAAACTTATGGTTGCCAGAAGGGTGGGGGATCAGCAAAATAGGTGAAGCAAGAGGATAGAATAATCTTCCAGTTATGGAATGAATAAGTCATGGAAATAAAAAGTACAACATAGGGAATATAGTCAATTGTATTGTAATAGAGTTGCATGGTGACACTTGGTAACAACACTTGTGATGTGCATAGCATAATGTACGGACTTGTCAAATCACTATCTGTATACCTGAAACTAATGTAACATTGTGTGCCAACTATAATTCAATTTAAAAAATTTAAATATAGGGCACCTGGGTGGCTCAGTTGGTTAAGCATCTGACTTGGCTTCAGCTCAGGTCATGATCTCAGGATCGTGAGATCAAGTCCCGAGTAGGGCTCCATGCTCAGTGCAGAGCCTGCTTGAGATTCTTTTCCTCTGCCCTTCCTCCCACTCTCTCTCTCTAAAGATTAAACAAATGTAATTTAAAATTTAATTTAAAATTAAAAACTGAGGGACACCTGGGTGGCTCAGTTAGTTGTGTCTGCCTTTGGCTCAGGTCCTGATCTTAGGGTCCTAGGATAGGAGTCCCACATCGGGCTCTTGCTCAGCAGGGAGTCTGTTTCTCCCTCTACCTGCTGCTCCCCCTGTTTGTGCACTCTCTCTCTCTCTCACAAATAAATAAATAAAATCTTTAAAAAATAAAAATAAAGGGTTCCTCAGTTGGTTAAGCCACTGCCTCTGGGTCAGGTCATGATCCCGGAGTCCTGGAACTGAGTCCCATATCGGGATTCCCCTGCTCTGCAGGGAGCCTGCTTCTCCCTCTCCTTCTGCCTCTCCCTATGCTTGTGCTCTCTCTCTCTCTCTGTTAAGTAAATAAATAAAATCTTAAAGAAATTTAAAAAATAAAAATTAAATTAAAAATTGATATATGTACACACATATAAACACACACATATATATTTCAAAAATAAGGTAAAACATTTAATTATAAACTAAAGTGAAAAATAATTAGACAACAAACATAAGCTGCAAGAAATGTTAAAAAAAGGCGGCAAATTATCGCATATGAACAGGTAGATCTACAGGAAAGGAAGATGAACACTGAAAAAAATAAATAGCGAGTAATAAAGAGATTATATTATTCTCCTTATTTCTTTTTAAAAAGCAATAATAACAAAATTGTAAGGTAGAGTTTATAATATATGAAAGAGTAGAAAACTTTTGAATAACAGCACAATATATAAGGTATAAGTTAATAAAATTCTACTATTGAGTGGTTACAATACTTTGGAAATGAGAATTAGAAACTAGAAAGTAAGAAGCGTCAAATGTGAATAAAGTGGAAGGGTCATGTGTTAAACAGAATATTGACTCAAATAGAGTTTAATAAGTTAGAGATAAGATATTGTAATCCTACAGCAAATACTGTGTTAATTTTTTTTTTAAAGAGCTAAGAAGCCAAGAAAACGAATAAAACAGTATCAAAGCATATTCAATTAGCCCAAAGTACTCAGGAAAGGAGCAACGAAAAAAAACAAAAAAAAGCAAGAAAAATGGAAAAGAAGTAAGATGAAGATAGACTTAAATGCAATAAATTTAATAATTATATAAAATGGAAACAGAGATGGAAAAGCAAACAGAGGAAATAAGAGGTTGAGAAACAATGACTTGCAGGTCAAATTTTGCCCATTTATCTTATAAATATTTATTGGAAAAATAGCCTCGTCCATTTACATATTGTCTGTAACTGTTTTTGTGGTACAGTGTAGGATTCAGTAGTTGTGGCGGAGACCATATGACTCATGAAGCCTAAAATATTTACTATCTGGCCCTTGACAGAAAAACTTTGCCTACCCTTGAACTAAATACTCCAATTGTATAGCTGATTTTACAAGACTGCACAAAAAAAGTCAGATCCAACCATATGCTAGCAACAAAAGACTCTTTTATTTTTCTTTTTTTCTTTTTTCAGGTTTTATTTAAATTCCAGTTATTTAACATACAGTGTAGCATTAGTTTTAGGTACAGAATCTATTGATTCATCACTTAAATACAATACCCAGTGTTCATCACAAGTGTCCTCCTTTATCCCCATCACCAATTTAACCCATCCTCACCCACCTCCACTCCAGTAGACCTGTTTCTTCCCTCTAGTTAAGAGTTTGTTTTGTTTTCTGGTTTGCCTTTTTGTTTTCTTCCCTGCTATGTTCATCTGTTTTGTTTCTTAAATTCCACCCTGGAAAACAGTATGGAATATGGAGGTTCCTCAAAAAGTTAAAAGAACTACCCTAGGATCCAAAAGACTCATTTTAAATTTTAATTTAAAGAGACAAATAGTTGAAAGGAAAAGAGTGGAGAAAGATGTACACTGTAAACAGGAAACAGGAAAGCTGGTCTGGTTATATTAATATGAAACAAAGTATACTTCAAAGCTAAATATATTCCAAGAGATAAAGGTAGATATTTCATAATGATAAAAAGGTCAATTCATCAGGAAGGGGTAATTATCTTAAATATACATATGCATCTAATAATAGAGTTCAAAGCTCCTGAAGCAAAAACTGATAGAACTAAAGGGAAAAACAAGCAAATCCATAATCATAATTGATTTTCAATACCCTTTTTCAGTAATTCATATAAGAAAACAAAAATGTCAATAAAGAAAATGTAATCTTAATATCACCACCCTACAATCTTGAATTGACAATTATAAAATACTATACCCAACAACTGCAGTGCATACATTCTTTTCAAGAACACATGTAATATTCACCATAATTGAAAATATTAGCCATAAAACTAACCTCAATATACTTTAAAAGATTGAAATATCAAGGAATATGTTCTTTTTACAAATTGAAATTAAAAATCTACAATAGAAAAATCATTGAAGGCTAAATGATCTACTTCTAAGTAACCCATGGGTCAAATGAAAAAAAAACTAATAAAATAGAAAATTTTTCAAACAGCATGACAAGAATACAACACAACAGTACGTGTGGGACATAACTAAAGTAGTGAATATAAAAAGATATATAGCTTTAAATGCCTATATTAGAAAACAAGAGAGAAGTTTTCTGACTTAAGAACCAGAAAAAGGAAGATTAAAGTAAGAAAAAGGAAATAAATATTAAAATCACAACAGAAGCCTTTTTTATTTTAGTGTAGTCCTAATAGTTTAGTTTTGTTTATGTTTCCCTTGCCAAAGGAGACCTATCTAGAAAAATGTTTCTACTGCTGATTTCTAAGAGAGCACTATGTTTTCTTCTGGAAATTTTATGGTTTCAGGTCACACTTTTTAAAAAATTTTGTTTTGTTTTTGTTGTTTTGTTTTGTTTTCCAGAGAGAGAGAGAGAGAGAGAGAGAGGTGGGGAGGGGCAGAGGGAAAGGGAGAGAAAATCTCTCTGAGATCATGACCCTGAGATCATGACCTGAGCCAAAATCAAGAGTCAGACACTCATCCAACTGAACCATCCAGTAACCCCAAGGTCTTTAATCCACACTGAGTTCATTTTTGTGTATGATGTAAGGAAGTCCAGTTTTCCAAACACGTTTGTTGAACAGATTATCTTTTTCTCATTGTATGCTCTTTTCTCCTTTAACCATATAATCATGGGTTTATTTCTGAGCTCTCTATTCTGCTCTATTGATCTATGTGTCTATTTTTGTGCCAGTATCACACTGTTTTGATTACTACATCTTCATAGTATATCTTGGAATCTGAAATTGTGATAGCTCTGCTTCTGCTCTTTTCAAGATTACTTTGGGTACTTGGGGTCTTTTGTAGTTCCATTCAAATTTTAGATTATTTGTTCTAGTTCTGTAAAAATGTTATTGGTATTTTGATAAGGATTACATTAAATGTGTAGATTGCTTTGCATGGTATAGACATTTTAACAACATTTGTTGTCTAAAACCATGGGCATGGAATATCTTCCCATTCGTTTGTCATCTTTAATTTCTTTGATCAATGTTTTATAGTTTAATAAAAACCTTTTGCACAGCAAGGAAACCATCAACAAAACAAAAAGACATCTCACAGATGGAAGAAGATATTTGCAAATGACATATCTGATAACAGGTTAATCTCTAAAATATATAAAGAACTTTTTATAAGTCAACACCAAAAAATAAATATTCCAAATAAAAGTGGGCAGAAGAATTCATTAAAAATATTTTTCCAAAGAGGATATACAGATGACCAACAGACACATGAAAAGATGCTCAGCATCACTCACATCAGGAAAATGCAAATCAAAACCACAATGAGATATAACTTCACACCTGTCAGAATGGCTAAAATCAAAAACACAAGAAACAAGTGTTGGGGAGGAAGTGGAGGATGTGCACTGTTGGTGGGAATGCAGACTTGGTATAGCCACTGTGGAAAACAGTATGAAGTTTTCTTAAAAAATAAAAATAGAATTACCATATGATCTAGTAGTTCTAATACTGTGTATTCACCCAAGAAAATAAAAAAAACAATAATTCAAAAATATACATGCACCCCTATGTTTATTGCAGCATTATTTATAATAGCCAAGATATGGAATCAAGTGAAGTATCCACTGATGGATGAATAAAGAAGTTATGCTAATAATGGAATATTAGTCATAAAAAAGAATTAAATCTGGCCATTTCTAACAACATAGGTAGATCTAGAGAGTATAATGCTAAGTGAAGTAAGTCAGTCCAAGAAAGACAAGTACCATATGATTTCACTCATATGTGGAATTTAAGGGGAAAAAAAACAAAGAACAAAAGAGAGTCAAGGATAGAGAACAAACTGGTGATTGCCAGAGGGGAAGTGGAAAGAGGGATGGGCAAAACATAAGGGGATTAAGAGAATACTTACCGTTATGAGCACTAATACATAAAATTGTTGAATCATTATATTGATATTTATAATCATTATACTGATACTTATAATCTGTATGTATACATCAGGAACTAACATAACACTACGTTAATTATATTTGAATTTATTTTATTTTTTTTTTAAAGATTTTTATTTATTTGACAGACAGAGATCACAAGTATGCAGAGAGGCAGGCAGAATGAGAGGGGGAAGCAGCTCCCCTTCAAGCAGAGAGCCCAATGCGGGGCTTGATCCCAGGACTCTGGGATCATGACCTGAGCTGAAGGCAGAGGCTTTAAACCACTGAGCCACCCAGGTGCCCCTATACTTGAATTTTTAAAATAATTAAAAAAAAATCGGGCGCCTGAGTGGCTCAGTGGGTTAAGCCTCTGCCTTTGGCTCAGGTCATGGTCTCAGGGTCCTGGGACAGAGGCCCACATTGGGCTCTCTGCTCATCGGGGAGCCTGCTTCCTCCTCTCTTTCTGCGTGCCTCTCTGCATACTTGTGATTTCTCTCTCTCTCTGTCAGATAAATAAATAAAATCTTAAAAAAATCATAACAGAAACCAAAGAAACATTAAATAGACAAATGAGAAAATTTTTAAAAACATAAATTGGTTCTTTGAAAAGTTTAATAAAAATGATAAACTCTTAGCAAACTAGTCAGGGAGAAAAAGAAGGGAAACACAAATTAAGAAAATCAGTAATGAGGGGCGCCTGGGTGGCTCAGTCGGTTAAGTGTCTCCCTTAGGCTCAGGTCATGATCTCAGGGCCTTGGGATGGAGGCCCACTGAGGCTCCCTTCTCAGTGGGAGCCTGTTTCTCCATCTTCCATACCCGTGCTCTCTCCCTCTCTTTCTCTCTCTCTCCCGTGTGCACGTATGCATACTCTCTCTCTTTCAAATAAATAAATAAAATCTTAAAAAAAAAGAAAACCAGTAATGAAAGAATAAACATTTCTACAAGAGAAAAAAGGAAATATTATGAACAACTTTATGCCTATTAACTCAACAACTTAGATGAAATGCACATATATCTTGAACAACTCAACTTGCCAAAACTGACTCAAAGAGAAATAAAAAAATTGAATGATATCCTCCTTCTATTAAAGATTCCTCCAGATATGTGAGAAAGCAAAAGAACTAATAGTGTACAGATTGAAAAATACAAAAAAGAAATCACCTCACAGCCTATATATCATGTGGGCAACACAATTATAACTGAAAGTGTTCAGAAATAACTCAACTGCCCAATGAAGGGGGAATGATTAAGGAAACTATCATTTATCAAGTTTATGGAATAATTTAATTCTTAAAATGACACACTTCAGGAACAATGCATCTTTCTCCTTAGCACTTATGCCCACCATTAACTCTCACTTATTGTTGGTCACAATGTTAAAAACAAAGTGTATTTGGTAGTTACCTAAATACACATGTCTTAAAGAATGCCTCTTATCTCTTTCTCGCTCTAATGTTTTCTCATTCCTCCTTTTTAAAAAATTTTCTTTTCCTTTGTTTCCTCAAAATAAATGTCTTTACATGGAATTATACAATTTACTTCTTTCTTAAAATCTTGTTTGTTCTGCTCTATTCCCAGATTGAATTCTCTTCCTCCTAATTATTAGTGCTTATCCATTTCCCAGCATTGTCACTGGGTACTGAGGTTGGGGGAGGGGAGAGAAAAGGGGGGAGAGAGGGAATGGGGGAAGCACCAGGCAGAAACTATAGGCTTTTTATGACCCCACTTCAGACGCCATGGTGGATCATTTTCATCATTGACTATGAGTTGGAGTAGTCAAAGCCCCTACTTACAGATTTAAGGGCAAGTAACAGGCCACATCTTCAATGGCAGACATGTTAGTCTCATGAAAAAAAAAAAAAAAAAAAAAACCAAGTGGGATGAGACACATACATATTGGTGTATCCAAAATACAATCTGCTATGAACTCTGAATAAAGGAATGGCAAATACATAATATTGTAGTTGATATTAAATTAAGAGGATTACTAATACTCTCAAACGTATAAGTAACTGATTAAAGCTCTTTTAGTTTCCTCATAACTAAAAGGACTATAGTGATTGAGAGCTTCAGTTTTCAAGTCAGACAGACTTGGGTTAAGGTTCAAAACAAATCACCTGACATGTAAAATGGAAATAATAATACCTATAATACTGTACTTTCTATGGTGCTATGCCATATGGTTGTTAGCACATAGTAAGGACTTGTAACTATTACCATAAATAATAGCTGCAATATTTTTTAGTAAAGAATATTTGGAAAATACAAAAGTATAGAGAGAAACAAATTAATCTCTCATAATTGTACCACTCGACAAAAATGAAACTCTTCTTAAAATGGCCTTGACAAAATAAGAGTCCTATATTTAAAGAAGGATGTAACTCAATAGGAAAATAGTGGCAAGAAATAAAAATCTTTTTCTGCACCATGTTATGATACTTACGAAATGGGTATGGCTCTGTAGGGCAGATGTAGAGGTAGGGGAGGCAGAAGTCACCTGCCCTAGGTGACAGGGTAGGATGAAGCTTCTGAGGGAGCCAGGTGAGGTCTCACCACGAAGGTGGTATGTAAGCCAGGACAAAGTAGGAGGGGGATACAGATCACCGCAAAGCAATGAAAAAAGGTCTGAGAGCTGGTGGCAACAGTGGCTTACACGCAGGGGACAGGCTGAGGGATCCATTTGGAGGGCCCTGGGCACATGGCCTGATCAGGGGGTTCTTTCAGGGGAGTAATAAATGAGGAGTACCTTTTAAGTCAGATGATGAGCATGGATGCCAAGTTAAAGAATTTAAACCATTATCTGTATAGGTAGTGGGAAGTTTCAGAAGTTTCTAAGAGAAGGGTTATGACGTATACTATTGCCTTTTAGATAATTTAATGTGAAAGAAGGATCTAAATCATGGAGATAAAATGCAAAATATCAGATTACAGAACTTAATAAGGGAAAGTTTTAAAATAGAAGAGTAAGGAACTAATATGGTATGCAAAAACTAAATATAAATATTGTAGAAAGACCTCAAGACTCTGTAGGCACTTGCCTTATTTGGACTACAACTGTAAAACTACTATGATGCTGAGAAATATCAAAAAGGAATATGACAACAAAAGGTCAATATATGCTATATAATCAGAACTCGGTACAGTAGTTTCATCCATTGGGTGTTAAACATTAGATATAGGAGTAGTAAAAGTAAATAAAAAGGCAAAAGTAGAAGTGTTGTTGTTGTTGCCCTTCCAAAGTAATGAGTGCTAACAGAGTCAAAAAATAAGTCCAATAATGACAATGACCCTCAGGTACTGAGAGAGAGCTAGGGAGGACAGTGTAATAGAAGGTGGGCTTAATTATGAAAACAAGTTGTATTCCCCATAAGATATCTGCAATACCAGCATAGCTATCAGGAGGAATTAGAAAGGCTGTCTGGGAGGGAAAGCACACCTGAACGGTTTTTGGAAACATGGGGCCAAGAGGCTTCAACATCTGAAGGCCGCACAACAAGTCTTCCATAGCAGTAGCTCTCGAAGGCAGCTACTTAAGAATCTTGATCTGTTTGACAGAAGACTGCCTTCCTTTTAATCTAGTATCCCAATCTTCACTGTTATGCATGGAAATAAATTTGGTTTTGCATTACAAAAAAAAAATGTGCATGTATTTCAATAAAATAAAAAAATAAAATGTGTTTCAATAATGTTTCTCAGGGTGAATGACGGTATTCCTAAAAGAATTCTCAGCCACCCTGAGCAAGTGGTTTTCCTACTATATTCTTTAAGTGAAGACAATCCCTTTATCAGATATTATATTTATTAAATGAGTTCACCATTATGTCAAGTGGGTAGAAATAGCCTATATATAACTTATAATTTCTGAACTGGCTATTAACTTATGGAACAAAACACTGGGTAATGGAGTTCAAGGAAAATTTAATGTGGCTATTCTTCAGAATATTTGCCCTGACCCTCCTGTAATTGTTAGGACTGGTTTTGATTTTGTGGGTGTCACCAATTTCTCCTTGATTTTTATCAGAATTTGGGTTTGTTTCCTGTGATTTCATGATATTTTAATCCAAATTATTTTCTCTGTATATATTTTAAGGGACTAGAACATTTGTAAATAAAGGTTTTTATCTTGTCCAAAAAAAAATACATTTTAAATGTATTTTGAATTTTAAATGTATTTAAATTTTACATTTTAAATGTATTTTTAAAAAATACATTTTTAAAAATTTTTATTTCTTTTCAGTGTAACAGTATTCATTGTTTTTGCACCACACCCAGTGCTCCATGAAGTAAAAAAATTCTTGAAGTAAAAATATTCTTGAAGTAAAAAAATTCTTCCAATACATAACTTCCATGCTTTCTCTCTCTTTCAACCCAATTCCATGAAAATTCTGAAGAAGCAGTGCTTTGTAAATTCATATTCCTCAAAGGCCTCCTCAAGACATTTCTAACCCCATGACTCTGTGATTCTCTATTCTAGAAAGAGTACTTCCTGGAAGGCAGCTGAAACATATGAACCAGTGATCAGAAATTAATGGTGTCACAGATACCATGGGCTCATCACTTATTCCATATTTGACTCTGATTTCTAATTTTTTGGACCCTAAATTTTTTAAATTATTAAGCAAAATCACTCAGATAGGGAAGAGTTGCTGAAGTCTGGAGGATTAGGTGCACCTTCCAAAAGACACAGTTGGTTAGAAACTTGGGTTGTCTCATTCCTAATCTGGGTATTGCTTCACTCTGCAAATTCTCTATTCTCCATGTACTTTGGAAAGTTATTTATTTCAGTCTCCCCAAAGCATATCAGACCCCACATACATTCTGTTATGGACTGAATGTTCATGTTCCTCCAAAATTCATTTATTGAAATCTAGCTCTCAAAGGGATGGTGTTTGGAGGTGGGCCTTTGAGAAGTGATTAGGACATAAGGATGAAGCTCCCATGAATGGGATTAGTACCCTTAGAACAGGCCAGTAGGCTTGCTCACTCTTTTCCTACCATGTGAAGGTACAATGTAAAGTCACCCTCTACAGCTGGGAAGATGGTCCTTAGTGGAACCCAACCACGCTGACATCCTGATCGCAGACTTCCAACCTCCAGAACTGTGGAAATACATTCCTGTAGTTTATAAGCCATCCTGTCTATAGTACACTGTTTTGCTTTGGCAGTCCAAACTGAATAAGACATATCTGCTTTTCAAAAAGAAAAAGAAATTAAACAATTTAACATTTTTAGGATGCACAATTCTATTTTATTCTTATTTAGGGCCCGCCTCATAATATATAAGACTGAGACACAAACACTATAAGCCTACAGACAACCAAGTTGAGGTTTCTTGTAAGACCTGCTGAAGAAAATAGACATTTTTCAGAACCAGAAGAACAGAAGCCAGCCACATAAAGTAAAGATCAAGGAATCACATCAAAAACTGAAGTTGTTCTATGTGGAGAGCAGAGATTTGGGAGGCCCATGTAGTCTAGTGAGTAGGGGAATGCAAGCCTGAGAAATGAAATCCTGATCCAGGAGGAAGCTGTCCTGGCAATCTTCTAAAGATCAGTGTTAAATCTCAGCGTAGAGGCCACACACTATGTGTGTACTCAGTTTCCCTTCGGTGGATCTTTTCCACTGTAACTTGTCTATAGTAAAGACTCACAGCCTGAATTTCTGCTGAACCGCCTGTCCCCAAGGCTTGGAACTATCTGTATTTCCTCTGTCAGAAGTGAATACCCTGCCAGTTGCTGGAGGAGAAGAAGGAGGCTCTGTCCTTTCACAGCTTTACTGTTTAATTTTAAGCAACTAGCTGGGGAAATACTGAACTTAATGAGCCCTTCTTTTGTCCTTGGAATAGTCATAGAATGCAGCTGTCAGGCAGCAAGAGTTGTGCAGGAGTCTTACAGATCCTCCATAATTCTTCAGCTAACATCATCTTTTATATTATCAGTTGCCAATGGCCTGAGAGCGGAGACTCTGCCTCCTATAAATTCCCCAATGAAGAAGGACCAGATGTGTCTTCTTTATTGGCCATATTTGCTGTACATCCTGAGAGGTCTTTGAAGAAAAGCAAATTTTCCTTTTCTCTATGAAAAAGAAAAGGAAGCACATGGATTAACAGATAGTTACTAGAATTCAGTGACCCAGGAAGCACTTCCAAAGTGTCTCCTTTGAGC
Organism: Enhydra lutris kenyoni; assembly: GCF_002288905.1. Classification (NCBI taxonomy): domain Eukaryota; kingdom Metazoa; phylum Chordata; class Mammalia; order Carnivora; family Mustelidae; genus Enhydra; species Enhydra lutris. The sequence goes on along the minus strand of NW_019154105.1, from coordinate 70,342,114 downwards.
CCCAAACTGACTTAGAATCTACGGATCTGCTTCAGAATAGTGTAAGGAATTCCTAGCACACCTGCCCAGGTGGAAACAGCTCTGTGCAGAAGAGAGCTCTAAGCCTCAGGACATGTGATAAAGCCTTTATTCTGTCAGGCCTATAAATGTCACAGCCAAGACTTTTCAGTCAGAATAAACATTTTGCTGAAATGGAATGTTACAGAATATTTGCAGCATTAGTTTTATAAGACCATGCTTACAATAATTGGATTGGGCCTAACAACAATTGGTTATTTATTGAGCTAATTGACATAAATTTTATTTTGAATACTTAGTTTTTTCAGAGGTAAACTTTTATCTGTATGTGGGAGGGTAACAATAATAAGGTACTATGTCTTTGTCATAAAATATTTAAGCATATTCAACATGACTTGATAGCTAGCTTGAGGCTGCTGAATTACTTATGCTACAGGCTTTTGCACCTACTTTAGAGTGAAGCCAAAATCGATTTGTTGTCAACCTACTGATTATCATCTTGATATCAGCAGTGCAGCTGGTATGATGAAGACCAGGTCAGCCCAGGAGAACCTCTCAAAACAAATTTGCATATTGATCCCCCTCTCTCCATATCTCCTTTTGACCACATTGAACGTTTGCTGTGATCTAGGGACATTTAGGAGTATATGTCTTTTCAAAGTGAGAAAACCTCAAATCTTTCACAAATTTGTTTTCAAGATGAATTTTACTGTTAAAGCTCATCCACAGTAGAAATGCTTCTCAAAGAGGAAATAAAATATTTTTCAATAAATTGTTTCCCCCATATGGATAAAAGAAGTGAGCTGTATGACAATATATTTATGACAAAGATACTATTTAAAAACTGTGTCAGTATCATTTTCTGTTTGTGCAAACTGCTATAAAAAATTCTAGGATGCTTACTATGTGTAATGTTATTTAAAAAACTCTGTAAATGGCTTGTTACCACCTGTCTGAATTCCACCTATAATTCTCCATTCCTTTCCTTCTTGTTTTATTTTTTTTTCTTTCCCACAATGCTCATGTTCAGTTTTGCTGATTACTAAGAAAACCCTAGAAGGCATTACCTTGATGACTGATTTCTACCTTCAGCAACTGAAAAATATGAAGCATAAAATAGTACAATTCCAAGTAAGGTCATACTTAATGTCATATGTGGAATCTGTGCTCATTTCCAAAGTAGTTGATCTGGAATGAAGAAGGTGTGAATTTTTCATTCAGAATTTTCTTTTATGCCTCTTATAATTCCACTGAATCTCTTTTTCTCTCAAAAATAACTCCAAAATATTATTAGCTAGGGGTTTCTTTTGTATTCAGTTTCTCAAGTAAATGAGTCATGTTGTTCTCCAGGACATCTTTTAGTAATGAGCTTCTTTATTTGGGCTGAAGCAATGATGACCTCAAGTCCTGACAAGCAGCAAAAATAATTACTTGGAACCCAAACAGTGCATTTGTACGTGAATAAGCCAAGTGCACATTGAGATATATACCTATTTTTTCTTTCCTTGTATATTCCCTTCCTGTCCACACCAATATTTACCATTGAGTTGTATCTTTTCATAATTATGCTATATCCAGGCTTAAAAATTCTTGGAGCAGTATTTTCAGTGCAGCACTATGCTAATCAGCAATATATATCCTTTCTAAAACAAAACAAAACACAACAAAAAAATTTAAATGCTTCAGAGTTATTGAGTTCAAGGTTCTAATATTTGCCAATTTAAAAAATATATATATATATTTGCAATATGGATGGGTTCGGTTTCAAAGCATGATATGGCTCATGAATTTGATTTTGTAACTCATTCCTGATTTACAGAACTTATTAAACACAATGAGGTTTTGAGAATAGTGGCAGGTAAAATTGCTTCATGATTCTTGTATAACTAAGCTCTGACGCATGCACGCATGGGCTTTGGTATATTTTCCTTAAGAATTGAGGTGAGCCAGTATGCCCAACAATAGACAGGCATGGGTGCAGAAAAACACAGACTAAAAATACCTTGCATTTCTGTGACACATCAAAATTTAAAATTACATAATTTTTCATGATTATACCTGCCTCAAAGGGTTGCAAGGATTAAATGAAACAAAGTGGGTAAATTCTTGACACATACATAGGTCACAATAAATGGAGAGTCTTGTTCCTGTCGCAGATTTCATTTTCTTCTGCAGATGACAAACATTTTCATTCTATCTACTTTCATAAATCTGTTATGTCTTCTCTTCAGGTTAACACTGAAATCAAATAATAGCCGTAGACTTTCATTCACCTTGGGTTTTCTTTCTGAAAGCCATTGAGTACTCTATATTGCATGAATTCCTCAGACTCCATCTTACCTATATTAGTTTTCTCAGTTTTCCTGATTCTAAGCTTCACCAGGATCAATTAGAAATAATATTACATTGACTTTTTACAAATTTTTCAAACAAAATTTTAATTTGTATTTTAAAATCCAGCTTTTAAAGATTACTTTTTCTCCCCCAGTTACTTTCCTCTGACAGTGATTTTCTCCCTATTATGTCCCAATTGCAAAGTTAAAACTCTAATTCCTTTTAAAAGAGTTGTTATAAGACATCAGACTGAAGGAAAAATAAGAGTCATTGCTTCAAAGAAATGAAGATCCTCTCTTCTCAGCAGGATGGAGTATATCCACACAGGGCAAAGAATCGCAAACATAGTGTTAATCTGGAACCATGCACGGATTATTTTTTAAAGTTGGGCTTTAATTAATTTGCTTTAGAGAGAAATAAAATGTTACCATGTGTTCAACAAAGCAGATTATTCTTTTACCTTTGCCCCATAAACTGGTTGCTTGATCTTCAGCAACAAGCTACTATTCATAAAATGTTATTTTGATAACATTTTCAGTGGCCTAATAATATCTACTCTCTGAAGAAGGCAAATGTTGTTGAGCTCTCATCATATAATGAATACTGGTAGTTTCTCACCCAGAAATTATTTCCCATGCCCACCCCCCCTTCTTCCTTGCTCACATAATCCCAATTTCATTCAGGTCTTGCTCATTAAACCCTGGTTGTTACCAGGTATCAAACCATCTATCAACATCAAGGGCAGTGGCCCCATCTCCAGATCCAGCCCCTGTACTAGACCTGGGAGTGAGTCACTATTTGTCTAGTACATTTTGCCCCTGATTGATTACCGCTGGGACATGTTCAGGAAAATGAAATAGGGGAGGATGACTGATGAGAAGATTCTAAAAACAGATAAAGAAGAAGAAAGGCCTCCTCTTCTGCTCTTGGATACTGTTATGTCTCAGCACCCATCTCGAGGCCATGAACGAAGTCAGCCTGAAAGGAAATGCTGGGGAGGGCAGAGTAGAAAGACAAAAGTAAAGTAGGATTTTGAGGACATTCAAATACTGCCAAATTAACTAACCTTGGGACCATCTTACCTCTAGAGTTCTTGGTATATAAGATATTGAAACCCCTCATTACTTAAGATACCTTAAGTTAGGGTTCATGATACTTGCAGCCAAGATAATCCTAACTAAGCTACAGTGGTGTCATTTTATGAGATGCTTGCAAGGGCCAAAAGTTGTCCATCACTTAGGTACTAGGTCGGGGGGTTCTGACATTGCATTATAGCATTCTGAGAGCCACTGTCTCAATGGCTTCCAATGTTAAAGGCATGTGCTATGATAACTTAGAAAGGAAAGGTGATTCAAAGCATTAAGCAAAAAAATAAATATGTCAAATATGAAAAAAGTGAGAGCAATACATAATACTCACCAGAGAAGAGTAGTGATAAATAAAGGACAGATCTGAATCTGTAATTTTCCTTATATTTATCATCCTGGAATGCCTACCCAAAATTAATGAATCCTTAAAGGTTATCTGAATAAGGTATGTGAGGTTGAAAATGATATGGGTAGAATAAAATGATGACCCGGGATGGCCAAGATGAAATATAATAGGAATAAATGTAAGGTCTTAGATCTAGGTCCTAGAAGAAGCAGTGTACAAAGTTAGAAAAGAGAAAGAAAGAAAGGAAAGAAAAGAGACAAAAAAAGGAAGGAAGGAAGGAAGGAAGGAAGGAAGGAAGGAAGGAAGGAAGGAAGGAAAAAGCTCTAGTGGTTTTGTTTCTAAATTCAGCACATAAAAATAATGTTATGTGGCTACCTAAAAATATTATGTGATTTTCCTTCCTTCACTAAGTATACTGAAGGATCTTAAGTCCCAGTTAGATATCAAAATTATCTATATCCTTTTAAAAATGCAAATATCTGGGCTCAACTACAGACCTGGTGACTCAGAATATTTTGGAGGCAGACCTGGCTTCATGCATTTTGTAAAATTCCATAAGCTTTAGCTGATAACTGATCTAGACTCTAGATCACGCAAGATCTGCTGAATTCATCTCTAGGCCTCATCAGTAAGACTTTATTTAGTTCTTGGAATTATATTTTCAAAAATGGCTTTTAAAAGTTGGAATGAACACAAAGAAGCCAGCCAAGAGAGTAAAGTGTTTTGTAGGGCGCCTGGGTGGCTCAGTTGGTTAAACCACTGCCTTTGGCTCAGGTCATGAACCTAGAGTCCTGGGATTGAGTCCCATATCAGGCTTCCCTTACTCTGCAGAGAGCCTGCTTCTCCCCTCCCTCTGCCTCTCCCTCTGCTTGTGCATGTGCTCCCTCTCTCTCTCTCTTTCTCTCTCTCTGTGTCAAATAAATAGATAAAATCTTTTAAAAAATAATAAAGTGTTTTGTAATTATGTCATATGATGAGTAGATGAAAGACCCAAGCTTTCACTCCTAGGAGTGAAACTATGATGGAACTCACAGAAGAAAACTATATACACATGTTAGATATTTAAGATTTGAAATGTGGAAGGGGTGCTACTCCTTGATAGCTCTGAAAGAGGATTAAAGAACTAATTGGTGGAGTTAGAAAGCTGCTTATTTTAGATCAGTGTAAAGAAAACTTCTCAAGCCATTAAATGTTAAGCAATGGAAAGGATTGCTTTGAAAAATAGCAATTTTCTCATAACTACAAGTTCTCCCAAGAAGACAGATGACTGATATTCTGAAATACAATTAGGAAAGCTGTAATGGGGATACTAGCCCCCAATAGGGAGTAGACCTCAACCTCTTAGGTTATCTTTGATTCTGAGATTCTGTGGTACCCTTAGAAAATATATCACATAATGATCACAGAAACATAGCTCAGAAAACAACCTTGGAATTTACCCATTAAATGTTCTTCACTCAACAGATAATTGTCAACCCTCAGTGAATAACAACTATATGTCAGACACTTCATGCAATATTATCCCCAATTCTTACAGCAACCCAGCAAGACTACGTTGTTAGTCTTATGTTATAAAAAAGAAAACAAATTTTCTTTAAAAATCTCTAACTTGGGGCGCCTGGGTGGCTCAGTGGGTTAAGCCGCTGCCTTCGGCTTAGGTCATGATCCCAGGTCCTGGGTTCAAGCCCCACATCGGGCTTTCTGCTCAATAGAGAGCCTGCTTCCTCCTCTCTCTCTGCCTGCCTCTCTGCCTACTTGTGATTTCTCTCTGTCAAATAAATAAATAAAATCTTTAAAAAAAAAAAATCTCTAACTTACCTTAAGCCATTAAAATAGAAGACATAGGATTTAAAACCAAGTCTTGCTGAGGGCTCTCTCTCCCTCTTTTTTTTTTTTTTTTTTTTTTTTTTTTTTTTTTTAATTAACAACCCCCAATGACTTCTCAAGGTCAACACAATGAATCTGGTTTGGATTGAAGAACTTTGATGATCTTTCACCAACCTACATTTTCATCCTTATTTTCCATGATTAACCTCAATTCACTTTATAATCCAATTAAATTAAATTAAATTATTAAATTACTTGCTTCCTTGTAGCTCCAAAGTCTCCTGACTCCAAGACCTATATTAAAGCTCTTTCTAAATGTCCATCAACAGATGAATGGATAAAGATGTGGTATATATATACAATGGACTACTATGCAGCCATCAAAACCCCAAATCTTGCAATTTGCAACAATGTGGATGGTACTAGAAGGCATTATGATAAGCGAAGTAAGTCAATCAGAAAAAGACAATTATACGATCTCACCAATATGAGGAATTGGAGAAACAAGACAGAGGATCATAGGGGAAGGTAGGGAAAAAATGAAACAAGATGAAACCAGAGAGGGAGACAAACCATAGGGTAGGAAAAAAATGGAGGGTTGCTAGAGGAGGGTGGGTGAGATGGGGTGGCTGGATGATGGACATTTGGAAGGGTATATACTATGGTGAATGCTGTGAGTTGGGTAAGATTGATGAATCACAGACCTGTACCCCTGAGACAAAAAATACATTGCATGTTAATTAAAAAAAATTTTTTTTAAAGCTAAAAAAAAAAAAAACCCACTTCTTCCTTCTAACACCATTTCTTCTACTCTCTACATTTCTTTAAACTCAAATTCTATTCAAATACAAGTTCACATGCTTCATCCTCAAGTTTCCTCTTTATCAACTCAAAATCATTTTTTTATAATTTTTTATTTTTTCAGCATAACAGTATTCATTATTTTTGAACCACACCCAGTGCTCCATGCAATCCGTGCCCTCTACAATACCCACCACCTGGATCCCCCAACCTCCCACCCCCCCACCCCTTCAAAACCCTCAGATTGTTTTTCAGAGTCCATAGTCTCTCATGGTTCACCTCCCCTTCCAATTTCCCCCAACTCCCTTCCCCTCTCCATCTCCCCTTGTCCTCCATGCTCTTTGTTATGCTCCACAAATAAGTGAAACCATATGATAATTGCCTCTCTCTGCTTGACTTATTTCACTTAGCATAATCTCTTCCAGTCCTGTCCGTGTTGCTACAAAAGTTGGGTATTCATCCTTTCTTATGGAGGCATAATACTCCATAGCGTCTATGGACCACATCTTCCTTATCCATTCGTCCGTTGAAGGGCATCTTGGTTCTATCCACAGTTTGGCGACCGTGGCCATTGCTGCTATAAACATTGGGGTACAGATGGCCCTTCTTTTCACTACATCTGTATCTTTGGGGTAAATACCCAGTAGTGCATTTGCAGGGTTATAGGGAAGCTCTATTTTTAATTTCTTGAGGAATCTCCACACTGTTCTCCAAAGTGGTTGCACCAACTTGCATTCCCACCAACAGTGTAAGAGGGTTCCCCTTTCTCCACATCCTCTCCAACACATGTTGTTTCCTGTCTTGCTAATTTTGGCCATTCTAACTGGTATAAGGTGCTATCTCAATGTGGTTTTAATTTGAATCTCCCTGATGGCTAGTGATGATGAACATTTTTTCATGTGTCTGATAGCCATTTGTATGTCTTCATTGGAGAAGTGTCTGTTCATATCTTCTGCTCATTTTTATATCCTGAGAATCCTTACCGCATTCTATACTAGTTCTCTCACAGTATTAACACTCTGTTTTGCATTTATAATGTTTATGTGTGTGAGTGTTTGAGTCACATTATAACAATTTTCTATGCATCTAGTTTCTCCTACTTATTTCTAAAATCCACCCCCCCCACCAAATTCCCTCCAAACTGAATGTACCACCATGTTTACAATGGTTAGTCAATACATTCTGATTAAATAAATAAATGAGGAAAAACGTTGAGCCACAAAGAGTTTAAGTGATTAGCCCAGGATTACAAAAGTAATTTGTATTTTTACCAGAACTTGAGCCTATATCTTTTTTTTTGAGCCTACATCTTATATAAAGCATTGCTAATAATAATATTATTTAATTATACCATGAGGCAATTCTGCTACATTCTTATATAATTAGAAATAAGAAAAGAACATATGATTAAGCTCTTAAAGGGGCAGAGGAAAAAAAAGGCACAATTTTTAGCAGAAGTCCTCTAGTTTTCTTTGACAAAAATAAAAAACAAAACAGAAAATCTGTTTGCTGCCATACTTCTGAATGATATTTCACCTTAAATAACTAAAGCCAAGACTTAAGCACTTCAAACCAAGATCTGTCAGTGCAGTCACTAAATATACAACTGCTAAAGTTCACAAATATTCAGAAACCCACATTTCTAATTAAGTAGATAGTTTCATGGAATTGAGAACACAGTCTCTGAACAAATAAATCTGGGAAATGCTGTTCTTACACTATCATATTAAGAAATGGCAATAAATCATTTTAACAGCTTCTCTGCCATATCACATGTGGAAAAGGCAAAGAAAATGTCTTTCAACTCACAAAAGATACACAGAGAAGAATGCAAAATCAGAGAATTTAGTAGAAAAACATAGCAAAATAAATAATTACAAAAGGTGACTGTTTCATATAAACTGGAAATTACATGAATAACCAGCAATACACTTGAAGTTAGTGTCAACATTTATAAATGCTTTCACAGCCAATTCTAGAGAGGAAATCAACTATGCTGAAGAGCCAAGATACACTTAAAGAGCAATAAATTATGCTGAAAATACTTTCAGTGACTGAATCCAAAAAAACAGGGTAGTCATGTTTTAAAGAAGCCCAATATACAATAACTGCTAATTATAAAAAAGAATTTAAAAGTGAATTTCATCATTTTAAATATTCAAATTATTCTTCTAATAAATTTGGTGTAAAAAACCACTGAAAATAAGTTTCCAAAGGAGAGTGTTTCCTGAACAAGCTTTTCTCTCCTTTTGCCTTTGGTCAAGCAATTGTGTTATATCTGGGAATATCATTATCAATTACCATTCTCCACTCTCAAATCCTCTTCCCTGCCTAAATTACATCCATTCTTTAAGTTTCAGATGACAAGTTCTTTGAGCATTCTTCCCTGAACATCCCTTGCAAAACTGGATTCAGCCCCCCCACGCCGAAAATGTGCACTAGGCCTCTAATATAGCACAAAGCACACTGTCTTATCATTTCTTATTTATTTGTATTCTCCCATATTGTGCACACACACACACACACACACACACACACATACACACATGCATTCATACATACACACAGACTGTAAGCTCCTTCGGGACCAGGACATAGCATTTGCTATCTTTCTAAGAATGTGGTACAAACCTAACATATTTTTCATAAATGAATACACTGTCATAAAGTAAGTAATCTTTTGTTATTGGCTTAAAAACATCCACATCTTGACTATTTTTAATTGTATTCTACAATATTTTCCATTTTATCTACTGGTCATCATAGCAGGAGTTCTCAGTTCTACGAGTTAGAAAACTGGCTGAAGCTTTATATATGGGTCCCTTTTGATATTTTTGCATATTGATTACCCTCTCTGAAAACAAAGAAAATGTATAAAGTATTTAATTTATTTAAGTCATTTCTATAAAGGCCTTTCTACACAGAGCATCAAAATAGCATGTAGTCAAGATTGAGAAATGTGTCTAGTTCAACATTCATAAAAATATTTTCAGATTACTGGATCATATTTTTCAATTAATTTTGTATCTTTTTGAGAAGGGTTTACAGAGGATCTCACTGTAATCCCTGTTGTGAGAGATTTTTTTAAAGCCTTTTCCATATTAGGAAAATTACTTGAAAGTCACTGTCAAGATAACCAAACCCACATGATACTGATTATTTCTGTTTTTCATACATTGACAGAGGTAGAAAGATTGCACAGCCCTTTTCATCAAATATTAAGTGAATCGTGTGATGGATTCCCTGTTACAATGGAACACTGCAGCAGCTCTGACTTTTTGTCCATTCAAATATGAATCAGTCACACAGGAACAGTTAAGACATGTTAACACAGTTTTAGGCAAGGGTGGAACATAAACCATTTCAAAATCTTTCAGAACACAAGGCCAACTGTGTAGACATAGAAGCTGGCCAGATTCAGCTTGTGAGCCAAAAAAGACCATTCTAACCTTCTGCATCCCACATGAAACCCTGACACAATTGAATTTTAAAATAAAAGTGTGTTACATAGCTCAAATCCCTGGCTTAGGAGTTAATGACCTTAACTGTCTCAGGCAGAGAGAGCTGTCTACAATTGTATGCCAAGTATACACATGCATGCCCCACTCTGCATTCCCCTGGCATTCTGGAAACCTTTTAGAGCTGGAAGGGCTCATGGAAACACTGTAGTAAATATTTCAGTGGAGCAAAAGAAATCCATGAACGTGCTCACCTTGGTTCTCCAACCGCATTTCCCCTCCACACATCCCCCCATATGTGTAGTTTGTCAAAGTTTAGAAGAGGTGAGTAAGGTAGATCACTTAGGAACTTAAATTCTCAGTGTAATTCTGGGAGCCACCATAATCCTGTAAGGTGTCAAGAGTTAAAAATAGCTACCTTGAGCTAACTCCTCTGGTTAAATTTGGTTTATGGCATATTGCCAGTAGTAAAACAATCCCACAGAAGCACTTTGCAGCAAGCCAATCCAAATTTTTCCATGAATTTCCCTGCATGGTGAACCTAGATATAATCCACTGCTAAATACTGTTGTATTCTAAGAGACAAAAAGAATAACTAACTATATTTTCTTCAATCCCTATAGTATAATACAATGTATATTGGGGGCCTGGGGAGGGGGCAGATATACATTTGAAGATGCTGTGTTAAGTCAAAGGCTGAATATCAGGACAAGAATGACATCTTAGCCTCTAGCCATGTCATCTTAGAGAAGTCATTTAAAGTCTCTAAGTATACATTTCTACCTGGGTGTCATTACCTTCTTACTTGAACCTTACATACTGTGAATATTGGTCAAAAGTTTATAATTAAATATATTCGATCAAGATCTTTCTCCATGTATGTGAACTTGTCAGCACTAATGAAAGGTTTTTGTAATTTTGTAAAATTCAGCACATTTTACTTATGAAATAAAAATGATAGATTTAAGAGAAATACTACCTCAATATTATTAATTAATTTCCTCCTTGTTTGGCTTTAATCCTCAGTCACAAGATGTAACACCAAGAAACAAACAGATATTATATAAATATATAATAACATATTATATAAATACTTAAGATATTGCCCTTGCAGAACAGGATGGAAACTTCACCAGAGAAACTGACACAGGACTGAGAAGGGAAACAAGCTTGAGGATTACAATATCAAATTCTAAGGAAGAATTCTGAAAATTATGAATATATTTAGTTTGGGCTTACCGCTTTTCTAAAGGAAGAATAAAATTATCACAAGGAAATAGGAAACTACTAACAACAAATCAATGTACTAGGTATACTATCAGAGTAAAAGTGATGTCAGAGCCAATGTTAACTAAGGTTCATATTTATCTGCAACTAAGACATTTTTTAAGATAATAACATAAACTTTGCTTGGCAAAAAATGAATTTAAATTTTAAAAAAAGCAACAAAAAAAGCAATGTAGTCCAGTTAGATGAAATTATTCTGTTACAAGAAAGAAACAAAAAGAAAACTCTGTAGGAAATAATGACTAAGGTTACTTATTGACAGCTTCCTAAAAGCACTAAACTGCTGTTTAAAATTCTTTGAGCTGATACACTTTTAAAACATTTTATTTCCAGTTCAAAAAGTTATGACAAAATGCTAATTTTATTACTCAATTTATGACAGCATAAATTTTTCTTCCCTAAAAAAAGTTTTGTCACATTCTCAAGATATTTTCTATCTCCCTTTTTAACGTGTCAGACAAAATTACACGTGTATACAATAAACAATATGTAATTTACATTCAAAATATAAGCTGCATTTAATCTGTACTGAGTAAGTAAAAACTTAACAAGTAAACCAAGACATCAATAAAAGCTCTTTTCTAACTAAAATCATTGTCTTCATTTCTTGACCCTTTTAAGATGGTTATTGAAAAAGTATAGAAACCTACATCAAACAGATACTGAAACTCTCAAAGGTCATTTCTTGCTTTATATAGTAATGAAAAATTCAAGACAACTGTCAGAAAATAGCTGGCACAGCACCATACTGAGCTGACATCAAAGAAGCTGTTGATGTTCTAGTTCCTTTCCAACAACAACAACAAAAAACTTCGTTGGGGCTCTGATGATACTGGGATCCCACCCTGTGAACATAACCATCTTATTTTGACAAGAACAAAGAGGAACCAGCTGTTCTCCCGGTAGCATATTAGAAATCAGAGAGCCACTATTCCTCCAGAGATGTTCTTGAAATTTACCCTAGATAACAGAAGGTTTGTTTATTATGCAACACCCAAAGAATCGGTACCCATCCTCTCTATTCCTACTCTTCCACCTCCCACTATCAGTGATAATCAAAATCTACTCCTTGAAAAAATGATCCTTCAAAAAACTTAAGAAACTGGAGACCTGCAGATATATGCACCATAGCATGGATGCTGGAGGAAGAGCATGGAGAATCCTCTTGAATAAGAGGCCAAGAAGTTGGACTTGGCCAAAAAGGCCCTAACTCTTTAAAGAAGGGAATGTATGTGAGTTCAATAAAGTAGAGTAGGTTATCTACTCTGGAAACAGGGAAATAACCAAGTGTTTGAAAATAGTGAAAAAGATTTGGTGCAATGTTCTCAGAAATATTCTAAAAGTCTTTAACAGATAAATAGGAGATTAAGCCACGCTGAGGACATAGCTGAGAGGAGAGAGCATGATACTGCACAGACCTCAGCCCAAACAATTTCATGGCTTTCTGCAACAAATCTCAGTTACCTGATAGTGGAGAAAGCAGACAATTGGGTGACCCAGCATTAGAGATTAGCAAGGCAATGGAAAAGTTGAAATGACTAACCATAGGTTCAGAGGGACAAGCAAGTCAAGTGAAATATATAAGGTGCTTATAAGCCAAGATGACATAAGATGGACAGGCTAATATAAAGGACTAGGGGCATCTGGGTAGTGCAGTCAAGTAATATTCTGACTCTTGGTTTTGGCTCAGGTCTGATCTTAGGGTCATGAGACGGATCCCCATTTAAGGCTCCACACAGCACAGAGTCTGCTTGGGTTTCTCTCTCCCTCTCCCTGCTCTCTAAAATAAATAAATCTTTAAAATAATTTTTAAAAAAGTCTGGATATGTAATGCTGTAAAATATAACACAAGAGCCATGGTCACTTAGGTGTGTTCTGAGCCCTAACATACACTGAGTTGTATATTGCACCAAAACACTCTCTCCAAACACAGCACAGAAAATCAGACTGGACTGAACACTTTGTAGTGGAAGAAGAGTTCCTACACAGCATCAGCAGACAAATGGATAGTGATCTCATGGTTGGAACTAATGAATCTCCTTACCCTCTTTTTATCAGTCACCTGAGAGCCACTTTGTCTCAAAACAAAATGAACAAAATAGAACTAGGGTTTTTTTTCCTTTGTTTTGTTTTGTTTAGATTCAGAAAAGTGTACAGGATTTTCCTCGCTAATATCATAATAATTCATATCATTCCTAAGAGAAAGATTAACTAAACCAGTACAATAACATAGTATGCCACCTTTCTATTACTTACACAACCTGGATTAAAATTGAGCATTGCTTTTCAGATCATCATTATCTCTCTTTTATAAGCTAGGATTTCAACTAATAAAATATGTATGGGAAACTGTCTGCAAGAGGTACTAATTTTATGAAACAAATACAATATAAATCAAAGCTACCATTCCTTTCCAGCTAACAAGGTGTTCTATTTTTTTTCCAATAAATGCATTCATTCTTCAAGGTCAGTCTGTTGATTTTTTTTCCAGCCCATTAGATTCTCACTTAATGTGATTTTTTCTTTTTAAAGAAAATAGAGATATTGAATCAATATAGCTTCCTGTAGAAATGCCTGGAGCAGTCTAATATTTGCATAAATGTCCTAATCACAGACATGGAATCAGTGATAGAAATATATAAGAATACTTATCCATTTAATCAATCATGTTCCTAATACCTTTCAATTTATTTATATTGTACAACAAACATTTTTAGAGCATAGCCCACCAGTCAATCAATTACATATTCCATTGACATGGTTTAAAAAGATAATCAAACATAGAATAGTAACACAATAAGATGCAAGTAAAATATAAATGTTTGCTCCTTCTCAGTAATGTCTATTTAAAAATCACCTGGATTCTTATTGAATAATTCATTCATGGTGAGTATTAGTTGACAAAATGTGTAAAATTTTCTTGTAGAAAAATCTTAAGCAGGATGAATTCAATGAGTGCTTCTTTACCAAAACCAAAGACCATGGGAGGATAGAGTTGGAATGGAATATAAAGATCATGCCCATGGCTTCTTAAACCTAGAAGGTCCACAGATGATACCATCTCCTGAAATTACAACAGCACTTGTGCATGTACTTGTGCATGTGCTTTTGGGGTGGGGGAGAGACAGTGGGGATGATACACAGAAATTTCAACAGATTCTTAAGGGATTGCATGACTCTAAAAGAGAGTAAGAATATCCACTTTATCTTTTTTCTACACATTCATTCTCTACATTCTACACATGTACAATAAGCTCATTATTTGTATTCTACACCTTAGGAAATTGAGACTTTGACAGGAGGATAGATCACCTAAGGCCATAGAACTAGTTAGTGGTTCAGGTGACACTGGTCGCCTAGATTATGACATAAATCGCCATTCCTTTTTCCACAGAACCACTATTCAGAGGCTTCCACTGTGAAATCTTAAAAATTGAGCTTCTTGGGGCGCCTGGGTGGCTCAGTGGGTTAAAGCCTCTGCTTTCGGCTCAGGTCATGATCCCAGGGTCCTGGGATCGAGCCCCGAATCGGGCTCTCTGCTCAGCGGGGAGCCTGCTTCCTCCTCTCTCTCTGCCTGCCTCTCTGCCTACTTGTGATCCCTGTCTGTCAAATAAAATAAAAAATCTTTAAAAAAAAAATTGAGCTTCTAAAAATGGGAAATTTCAACACTGTAATGTCTCCTCTGTCACTCTTCTACACTATTCTTCTCCTAGGGGGAAAAAATAAAACACTTTGGAACTTAATATTAGGAATTTATTTGGAGGGGAGAAAACATCAAAGAAGCAATGTACTTTTGTATTCTAAATATAGGTCAAGGATATGAACTTTAATCTGTGAACTGTAAGTTTTAAACACAGTTAGAGTAGATGACTTATATCATGCAATTTGAGACCTCTACATCTGTTATAATCTTTGTTCACTATGGAGTGGTAGTCAAGAAAATGGGCTCTGAAGCTAGACTATCTGAGTTCAAATCCAGTCTTCCTTACCTTCCACTGTAGGACCTTGGGAGGATAGTTAGCCTTTCTGTGCCTCTATTTCTGATACGATGGGGATAGCAGAAGCATCTACCTGAATTTGGGTTTTTTCAAAGTAGAACCTGATAAGATCTGTGTGTGAGTGATTTACTTGGGAAATGTCTCTGGAAGGAGTGAGAATTGATAAGTGAGACAGAGTTCTACAGGACTATATTATCAAAGCTGTTTCTATATGCAACAGAATGTTCATTCAGCTGGGACATTTATGAACATACAGAATGCCTCTGAGAGTTTTTGATCCAAAGGAGGGGAGGCTGGAGTATTTACCCAGCAGCTCTTGTGCACCTATGGTTGGGGGCTGCCCTGAGAATGTTAAGTCTCCTTCATTTTGTGGTAGTCTCACAAACAAATATAGTGACTTCATGCAGTTTTGGAGAAAACCTGAGACAAAAAACAGATTGACACATAGTTTGTTTGAGGTGAGACACTCAAACAAGTCTGAACTCACACAAAACTATCTGTCACAGCAATGACTGAGATCAGAGTTGAGTCAAAGGACAATAAGGACAGGGCACTGAAAGTACTGGCTACATTATTTACCTCAAAAATTGTAAGAATTCAATAAAATAATTTTTAAAAACTTTATTTATTTGAGAGAGAGAGAGAGAAAGCATGAGTTGGGGGAGGAGCAGAGGGAGATGGAAAGGAAAAAGCAGACTCCCCACTGAGCAGGCTTGATAGATGCAGGGCTCAATGCCAGGACCCTGGGATCATAAACTGAGCTGAAGGAGATGCTTAACCAACTGAGCCATCCAGGTGTCCCACAATAAAGTAATTCATGTTAAAGTGATTAGAATCAATCTGGCATGTTATAAGGGAT
Organism: Enhydra lutris kenyoni; assembly: GCF_002288905.1. Classification (NCBI taxonomy): domain Eukaryota; kingdom Metazoa; phylum Chordata; class Mammalia; order Carnivora; family Mustelidae; genus Enhydra; species Enhydra lutris. Next base: position 70,326,098 of record NW_019154105.1, on the reverse strand, counting down.
AGATTCAGGTTGGCTGTGATTTTTATTCCTCTAATATTTACTGAGCACCTACCAGATGCCATGTATGTTGTTCCAAGTGATACAAAAATAATAATAATGTATAATTAACAGACTCTTCTCTCAAGCTCTTTACAGTCTACTGGAGACAGCAGGCAAATTATCAAGCATTTGTTAACCAAAGCAATAAGCTTTATGATAAAGGCATATATTGGGTTTAATTACTACAGAAAGTAGAGAGAAACCATACTCTTGCCAGAGATTATGGCAACCAAAAAGTTTTCACAGAAGATGTGTCTGTACAGTCTCGACAGTAAGTAGGAATGGGCTCAGGAGGGGAAGCATTTCAAGTAGTGGAAGCAACATACACAGAAGCATGTCACAGGTAAAGAAAGAACTTGGAGCTCTTAAAGAAAAGATTTCCATGGGTGAACATGAGGAAACAAATCTGTATCATGAAAAGTCAAAGCATAATCATCAAGGGAAAGGAGTAGAATTTTCTTTAGTTTGTAATAATTCTATGGGGAAGAGGAAAGAGGGAAGGATTCATGTTTTAGAAATTTGTTAGAAGTACAGAGGATGGATTGGTGTGGAAAAACCAAGAAGGAATCAGATAGGAGGCTACTGTAATGGCCTGAGGCAAATGTGATGAAGACCAAAATTAATCTAGAAATGAGGATAAGAGGTAGAATTTATGTTTTGGTGAATGAATATACATGGAAGTTGAGAAAGAATAATTTTTTCAAGATGACCTGCAGGGTTCTGGTTTAAGTAACTGTTTAGTAATGTTCAACGAAGATAGGAAATAAAATAGATATGTTCAACGAAGATAGGAAATAAAATAGATACTATGGCTCAGAGAAAGGAAGAAAACAATAATGAGTTCATTTTGCATATGCTCACTTTGAGTGATCTACCAAGCTCATGCTGCCCACAGCTGCTGTGCTTGTCTCCATTGTAAACTTAGCCAGAAGGAACACGGTGAGGTGAGAAAGACAAAGAGAGGTTCCCATCATACTCTGAAGGGCACTTTGAAGTACTTCTCTGGGCCCCAAACTGAAACCAGACCTTAATGAGTAAGTCTGTGGTATTTTAGTAAACTAAAACTAAGCTATATACAACCGAGTTTAAAATTCCATTAATTTACTATGACATCATTAGAGTAGATGTTAGGTGCATAATGGGTGTTTTAGAATATGATATAGATGAATGTTGTGTCTGAAATACCACCACAGATGATTTATTACCCTAAAGATATGGTTCTTTCCAGGAATTTGTATTTTAAAGGTACAAATACCTTTGGATACACAGATTGAGATGTTATTACTCATTGACAAATCTATGCTTTTCCTCATTAATCTAGGTGGAAGAAGGTCACTAAGGGAATGGGAACTTTGATGTGAAGACAGATGAATGGGGTTATTTGAAGCTCAGAGGTGGAGAACAGGAGGGAAAGAGACTCTAATCTTTCTTTAGAATCAGAAGTCATTATCAAGGGGCCCAGAACCTTTCAGGAGGGAAGGTGGACTTGGGTTGGGGGTGTGAAATAAAGGACAACTTCATTATTTCAGCTCTTTGTGCTTAATTTTCAAGTGTTCGGCATGAGGTGTGTGGTGTGAGGCAACTGTAATGGAAACATTGAAAACAGACTGAGTTATGGTTGCAGAATACTGATAACAGTTTGCTTGTATGTTTGTTTGTTTTACAAAATTAGATTATTTTTTAGTCATGAGAGTTTACCAATGAACGTGAAACATCCCCTTGGTTGTGTGTAAAGTCTGAGACCGAGGTCCAATATCAATGTTCAGTTTAAAACATTAAGTTAGACAGTGTAAAATTTTATAATAAAGGTAAATCTTTATTTAATCATGTTAATATAAGTAAAAGGGCTGTAATTTGTAAGAAGACCTAAGCCAGTCTCTCAGCTTATAGAGCAAGTGAACTTTTCTGACAGATCATTTTTTTCAATGAATTAATAGCATTGGTTTTCTTGCCTAATAAACTGGTACCATGAGCATCAAATCTTCATCTCCTCTATTAAGTGAAACTATTTCCACTGCCCTCCTACCACATTCTTTCATTAGGCAAGTTCCTTAGGTCAGAGTTTCTTTTACCAATTATAGGCCTCATCAATTCCCCAATCTCAGTTTTAAAAGGCTCTAATAGGAATTTAAGTTTCCTCTAACTAACAAGCAATTCCATTAGAAAAGGAATGGGAGAGGAAAAAGTGATTACAGAATTAAAGAGAAAACACATGTGCTCATCTATTCAGGACTACTCTGTGCCACATTCTCTGAGAAGCATGATATCTAAGGGGCTCACAGTCAAGCACGAGAAAGAGCTATGAGGTGTATTAACCGCTTCCAGACAGGGCAAAAATCTTTAACCAAAGAACCAATTATCTAGAGAAGCAAGATGAACTGCCAATGAGATGTAATTAGTCTATCTGTCAGTCAATAAATACATATCAAGACAGACACTATTTTAGACTCTAGAGTGGGAAGTGGGGGAACAAATGCATTCTGCACCAAGTAAGGGCTGGGAAGAAGATGAAATCATGGTAGAGGATAGCTGAGGGTGCTTTTAGCTAAGGTGGTCATGGTAAGCCTCTTTGAGGACACAGAGTAGATGATCCTGCAAAGCTTTGAAATGAAAATATGGCAAAAACAAAATTTCTAGGCAGGAATAAACAAGCTTCCCACATGTGAGGGACAGGAAGGGAGCCGATGTCACTGCAGCATAGTGAACAAAGGAGAGAGAGAAAGAGTCAAAGGTTATTCAGGATTCAGATTGTGTGGGACCTTGAATGATGTAGTTAAGAATTTTATGGTGACTAACATAACACAATAAAATTTAAAACAAAACAAAACAAAAACAAACAAATAAATAAATAAATAAATAAAACAAAAATAAATATAAAACAAAATTAAATAACAAATAATAAAATATATAAATAAATAGTGAAATAATAAGATAAAATAAAATTAAAATTAAAATTAAAATTAAACAATAAATATATAATAATTAAAACAAAAATAATAAGTAAATAAATGGCATTCATTCAGGTGACTGGTTCAGCACAAGCAAAAAAAACAAATAAATAAAAGCCCTCTTTTATGTTTTTGATGGCATAATTTATATTTTTATATTATATATTCATTAAAAATTATTATAGTCATAAAAATTAATTGATTGGTTAAAGTAATTTACATTTGATTTTAAGTAGAAGCCACTGGGGGACTTTAAAATGGGAATGCCATGGTCTAATGTATGCCATAAAAAGTTTTCTTGGCAACTGTGTGGGGAACTAGCTTTAGGGGAGCAATAATGGAGGTCAGAAGACTGATTAGGAGATTGTGACTATAGTGTAGGTAAGATGATGGTGGCATTAATCCAAGGGAGAGTTGACAGAGGCTTGGACCAGGGCTATAGATATGGAAATAGTGAAAATGCATAAGATTCATTATATATTTTGGAAATGAACTGGCAAGATTTATTAATTTATTAGTGAATTTGATATGGACTATGAGAGGAAGGAAATCATGGCTTACTCACTGTTACCGAGATAAAGGAGGCTAAGTGAGGAAAACAAGGCAAGAGTTTTCTGGTCATGTTAAGTCTGAGATTCTAATTAGAAAGCCAACTGGAGATAAGTAGGAAATTGAATATACAAATACAAGAGAGGTAAAGGGGAGGTCCAGGCTGAGGATATAAATTTGTGAACCATTTGAAAGGAGATGCTTCTGAAACTATCTTAACAAGACCCAGGAGGTGTATTATTCAGCTCACATTTATGAGCTACCTGCATGTGTAAAGGAGATTCTAGTCCTTGTGCTGGGATAAACAGGATGGTTGTCTTTTAGGAGTTTATGACATAGTATATGCATGTGTGTGTCTCTGGGGTGAGTGTAACACATAAATAAAATACACAGCAGAAGGAAATAGGTACAAAAGAGACCAAAGCAAAAGGGAGTGGAATCTAGTGAAAGATGTGATTAATTCCAACTGAACAATCTGTTTCTCAGAGGCTATGGCATTTCAGGTGACCCTAAAACAATGTGTGGATATTAGTAGGTGGATGAACAGGGAAAGGGTTGATGGTCCAGTGTGGGCAATAGCAGGGAGGTGCAAAAGCAAATACAGAACACTATCGTGAAACAGGAAGGAATGAACAAATAAACACAAAACAGTGTCCAACAGTGAAGGAGGTTAGGGTCTAGGTAAGGAGAACTGCATGTACACAGTAATGAAAGTGGTTTTCCAAAGGGGTCAGAGAAGAGTGTGAAGTATGAAAGCAAATCAATACTACGAAAGCTGATGCCTTAAAGACCTAGGCTAGCAGTACAATTGCTCTTGAGCTCTGAATCCAGGACATGGATACTCTTAGAAACTGATGCTGGAGAGTAAAAATTAGAGACCTCCCACTCTAGAGACAAGAAAGAGATGGGTTAGGTGCATCTGGGTGGCTAAGTTGGTTAAGCTTCCGACTCTTGATTTCAGCTAAGGTCATGATCTTATGGTCATGAGATCAAGCGTGGATTCTGCTTGAGTTTCTTTCTCCCTCTGCCTCTGCTTGTCCTCTCTCTCTCTCTCAAAATAAATAAATGAAATATTTAAGAACGAGAGGGAGCGAGAAAGAGAGATGGGCAAGAGATAGTAGACTGTTATGCCTGCAAATTCTCAATAAAAAAATAGGTCTGTGCTGTCTCTTGCACTTTGTCATGCACCATAGCATTAATTTGACTAAAATTAATATCAGGAAAGAAATTAGAACACTAGTGTGATACTAGAGCAGAATAAAATCCAAAGGTCAGTGTCTTCTACTAAAAAATCACCTTATTTACATTTCCTATTGCACGGAAACCATTGCCAAGGAATATAAAGCCTACAAATGACAGATGATCTAGCTACCATGTACTTATATTTCAAGGTGACAGAACTCTCTAATTGAATTCAAACTGTCTCTCAAAAATCACACGAGTGGTGCCTGGGTGGCTCACTCATTTGGGCAACTTAATCTGGTCATGATATCTGGGATTGAGCTTCAAGACACATCCTCAGGCTCTGCACTTGGCAGGGAGTCTGCTTCTCTCCCTCTGCCTCTGCCCTCCCTCCTGACTCTCTCTCTCTCTCAAATAAAAACAAATAAATTTTTAAAATCATGTAAGCTACACACATGCACACAAATGTACGTATGCACTTATGACTCTCCCTGTGTTAGATATACTGAGATATTTCTTGATCTGAGATCTATTGGCTAAACTATTTTTTACAGGAAGGGCTAATTGCCTGAACTTTGATGCATACACCTGTCAAAGACCAGACATGATAGAAGATACTGCCATCTCATATTCATTCCTGTATTCCTGAAGTTCTATAACTTTTAGAGCATGAATCACAAAGTAGAGATTTGTGAAGAGAAAATGGATGAACGTAGAAACACATAAGCAAGGTAATACTTATTTGCCAGTAGTAGTAGCAGAAAGGGTGGTGACCAAAATTTCTGCTGGTGCTGTTTTCCCAGAAGAAAATGAGTTGATCTGGATTTCCAGCAGGTGAGAGCCATCTGGTCCCATGGATAACGGTACTGCATGCCTGCCCTCCAAGTGATTCCTAGTCACTGAGTTGGCCTCAAGCACCATTACACCAGATAATATTTAAAACTGAATGATAATATCCAGTATAAAACCACTGTGGGGTTTTGTTTCATGTCTTCATTTTGTTTTCTTAAACTTTCTGTTAGTATTCCTTTTAAGAGAAAAGAAGAAGGCATATTCATAAATACAGTCTCAAAGGCTTTTCTTAAAGCCATTCCTCACAGAGCTCAATAATTATGTCTCCCTTCCAACCTAGAGTGTGTAATTCCAAGATAATCAGAGAAAAACTTGCCATCTGGACATCATAAGAAAATAACTAGTTTCTGAGGCCTGCCTACAGCCACCTGAACTAATGCAATCATAGTGGAGTTAGATAACACTCATGTAATCACTGCATCTGAGATGAAGGCACCTTCAGGCTCATTCTCATACAACTATTCCTCTCTGTGACATTCCTTTAGCCTCTGCTTAAAGATTGGTAAGAAGTGTTCTATCCCCCTCCAAAGGCAGATTAGACACATTTGGACTGCTCTAATCATTATAAAATTCTGTTTTTCAATCTGAGTTGATAACTGCTTCCATTTTTTGTTGAACCCCTGGAAACTACACAAAGCACAATACCTTTATATTCAGCAGCTGAAATATATGAAGGCAAGAATTATAAACACTCTAATTACAACTACTTCATAACTATTTATTCAATTTCCAGTACCATATAACTATTCTATTTTTATTTTTTTAAAGATTTTATTTATTTATTTCTCAGAGAGAGAGAGAGAGAAGAGAGAGCACACAAGCAGGCAGAGGCAGAGAGAGAAGCAGGCTCCCTGCTGAGCAAGGAGCCTGATGCGGGACTCGATCCCAAGACCCTGAGATCATGACCTGAGCCGAAGGCAGCAGCTTAACCAACTGAGCCACCCAGGTGTCCCAACTATTTTATTTTTAATCAACCATTCCATCTATGACCTGGTTGCCAAATCATTCATTGATTAAATCTTCTGTACTTTATGTTTGTCTTTTTAAAAAAATGAAGTCTTTAACCTAAAATTATTTTAGACTGACAGAAAAATTGCAAAGATAGAAGAGTTTCCACATATCATATGTACTCAATTTCCTCTATTATTAATATCTTACATTAGGATGGGACATTTGTCACAATTAATGAAACTATATTGACATATTGTTATTAACTAAAGCCCATGGTTTATTCAGTATTTCCTTAGTTTTTACCTAATATCTAGGATCCAATTTAGATATACCATTACATTAGGTTTCTCTTGACTGTGACAGCTTCTTAGACTTTTCTTGTTTTGATGACCTTGATAAATTTGAGGACTACTGGTCAAGTATTTTGTAGAATGTCCTTCAGTCAGAGTTGTTTGATGTTTTTCTCATGATTGCAGTGGGGTTATGGGCTTAAGGACAGAGACAAGAGACATAGAGTGACATTGTCAGCACATCATGTCAAAAGTGCATGGCATATCAAAAGTGAACATGACATTACTATTGATGCTGACCTTGATACCCTGGTAAGGTAGTGTGTGTCAGCTTTGTCTACTGTAAACTTACTCTCCCCTGACTCCCTTTTCAATACTGTATTCTTTGGAAGAATGTCACTATGCAGAATACATATTTAAAGATGAACCATGAGAGACTATGGACTCTGAAAAACAATCTGAGGGTTTTGAAGGGGAAGGGGTGGGAAGTTGGGTGAGCCTGCTGGTGGGTATTATGGAGGGCACGTATTGCATGGAGCACTGGGTACATAAACAATGAATTCTGGTACACTGAAAAGAAATTTTAAAAAATTAAAAATTAAAAAAAAAAATGAGTAGTTCAGCTCTCTCTCCTTGAGGGTAGAGTATCAGTATGCATTATTTGGAAATCATTTACATGTGCTATTTGTCTTTGTCCCCTATTTATTTATTTATTTATTAAATCAGGTATTTATACCTGTATGGGCCCATGGATATTTATCTTGTACTGTTGGTTACAACACAGTATTGCTTTTTTTTTATTTTGCTCATGGAATGTTCCAGCTTTGGTTACTGGGAGCTCTTTCAGTTAGCTTTGTATTTCTCTGAAATACCCACATCATTGGGGGAGGGTTGTTTGTTTGATTTTGTTTATTCAATTCTTTGTTAAAGTACTTCCTTATTTTTAGGTACCCTAAGATTCTCTGGGATCATCTTGTATATTTTCTGCCTCATATGTAAAATCAACCATTTCTCCTAGATGGTCTGCTTTTTGTGGTTGGTCTTTTTGTTTATTTGTTTTTATTATTGGAGGTAACATTAGAATCAAGCATTGAGAGTTAGGTGTGATTATTGCTATTGGGATGAGGTTGCTTCTTGGTTCTTTCAGCTCAGAGGGTAAAAAAAAATATGTCTATAAATTTACCCATGTTATATGCATATCTAAAAATATTTCTGTATGTAACTATCTGTATCTATATTAAGCTAAACATGAGTTCATGTTGCTGGTTCTAACTCTAATCCATTATCATGATTCATTATAGCCTCCCCCCTTGCTTATCTGTAAATTTCCGCTCCAACATTGAGAATCTGGCTCCCACCATGTGTCACCCATTTACTTAGCTATTCAATTACAGTATACTCGTATAGCAGTGCCAGAAGTGTTAACTTGTCTCCAGGTGAGAAACAACATATACAGTGTTTATGCATGTTTCTTTTGGTTTTAGTCTTATGGACTTAACTCATTTCCAAAATTACAACCTTCTTTCCATTTTACCCCATTCAGTGAGTTGTTTCATACTTATGTAATACAGCTAAATTATTTTGTTAAATTCTGTATTCTATCCTAGAAATATTCCCAACATACAAATGATTTTTTAAATTTGCATACATTAAGTTTTACTTATTGTGCTTTAAAGTTCTGTGGGTTTTGACAGATATGCAATGTCATGTACCCATCATTATAATTTAATACAGAATTGCTTAACCATCCTGAAGTACCCCCCATGTTTCACCTATTCAGTCCTCTTCTGCTCTCCCTGAGCACTTGACAATCACTGGTATTTTTACCATCTCTATAGTTTTGCCTTTCCAGAAAGCCATATAATCAGAGTCATGCAATATGTAGTGTTTCTAGGGCACCTGGGTGGCTCAGTGGGTTAAGCCTCTGCCTTCGGCTCAGGTTGTGATCTCAGGGTCCTGGGATCGAGTCCCGCATCCGGCTCTCTGCTCAGCAGGGAGCCTGCTTCCTCCTCTCTCTCTCTGCCTGGCTCTCTGCCTACTTGTGATCTCTCTGTGTCAAATAAATGAATAAAATCTTAAAAATAAAACAAAAAAATATGTAGTGTTTCTAGGTTGGCTGATTTTACTTAGCTATATGCATTTAAGATTCCACTATGCCTTTTTGTGCCTTACTAGCTCATTTTTCTTATTGCCACCTGATAGTGTATTTTTCTTATTGATAAATAATATTCCATTATATAGATGTGCTATAGTTTATTTATTCATTTTTCTAACAAAGGACATCTTGGTTTCTTTCAGTGCTTTGGTGATTTTGAATAAAACTACTACAAACATTCATGTGAAGGTTTCTGTGAAGACATAAGTATTTTACTCAATTGGGTAAACACATAAATACTACAATTATTAGATTATATGCCAAGATTATGTTTTGTTTTATAAGAAACTGCTAATCTGCCATCTGATGTGGTTATATCACTTTGCATTCCCATCAGAAATGAATGAGGGTTTGTTTTGCTCCGCATCCTCACCAGCAATTGGTATTATCAGTTTTAGAGGTTTTAGCCATGCTAACACCTTTCATAATGGCTTGTCATTGTTTTATCTCAAAACTCCCTAATGACAAATGGTGTTGGGAATCTTTTTGTATCCTTAATTACCATCTGTATGTTTTCTTTGGTGAGATGTCAGTTTAGATCATTTACACGTTTAAAAAATCAGATTCTTTAAATTTTAAGAATTCTTTATACTTTTTACAAAGTAGTCTTTTATCAGATATGTGTTTTGAAAATATTTTCTCCCTGCCTGTGGTTGTCTTTTTATTCTAACAATGTCTTTCTCAGAACAGAAGTTTTTAATTTTAGTGAGTCCAACCAATTTTTTTATTATTATTTTATGGATCATGCCTTTGGCATTGTATTTAAAAGTCACCACCAAATCCAGGGTCACCTAGGTATTCTCCTATGTTTCCTTCTAAAAGCTTTGTAGTTCCACATTTTTACAATTACCTCAATTATCCATTATGATTTAATTTTTGTGAAAGATGGTAAGCTCTGTGTTCAGTTTCATTTTCTTGTATGATTGTCTAATTATTCCAGCACCATTGGTTAAAGACTATCCTTCCACCATTGAATATCCTTGGTTGATCAGTTGACTATATTTGTGTCAGTCTATTTCTGGGTGCTATTTCTATTTCATTAATTTATGTGTCTATTCTTTCACCAATCTTATGCTCTGTTGATTATTACTGCTCTATAATGAGTCTTGAAATCTTTTTGTATAAGTCCATCAACTTTGTTCTTCTTCAGTATGGTATGTCTATTTTAGTTGCCCTGTCTTTCCACATAAACTTTAATCAGTATCTACAAAATACATTGCTAGGATTTGAGTTGGGATTGCATTGATTGTATAGATCAAATAGGAGAGTCCACAACTTAACAACACTGAGTCTTCCAAGTCACCAACACAGAATATCTCTGTATTTGTTTAGATATTCTTTGATTTCATCAGAGTTTTATGGTTTTCCTCATATAGATTCTATATATATTTCTATTTAAATTCAATTAGCCAACATATAGTAAATCATTAGTTTTTGATGTACTGTTCAAAGATTCATTAGTTTCATATAACACTCAGCGCTCATCACATCTATATGTATTTTATTAGATTTAAACCTAAATGTTTCATTTTTAGTGCTTTTGTAAATAGCATTTTTTAAACTTCAAATTCAAATTCTTAATTACTGGGATGTAAGAAAACAGTTTTAGTTACTGATATGTAAGAAAACAATTAGCCTTGTCTTGCAAACTTGCTATGCTTGGTTATTTCTTCTGGAATTTTTTTTTGTCAATTTTTTTAGGATTTCTAGATAGACAATCATGTCATCTGCAGACAAGTGCTTCCCAATCTGTATAACTTTCATGTTCTTTTATTGTGTTACTACATTAGCTAGTACTTCTAGTATGAGACTGAATAGAAGTGGTAAGATTGGACATCCTTGCCTTGTCCAAATCTCAGAAGTATATAGTTTCTCAATATTAAGTATGATGACTAAAAAAAAAAAAGTATGATGGGGACCCCTGGGTGGTTCATTTGATTGGGCATCTAACTAAGTTTTGGCTCAGGTCATGATCTCAAGGTCATGGGATCGGGCCCCATGTCCAGCTCAGGGCTCAGTACAGCGTCTGCTTGAGAATCTTTCCTTTTCCTTCTCCATCCCTTTTGCTCCGCATCCTATTTGCATGCACACACTCTCTTTCTCACTCTCTAAATAAATAAATAAAAGCTTCTAAAATAAATAAATACATAAATATATAAAAATAAATAAATAACATCTTATTAAAAAGTATGATATTATCTATAGTTTTTTATATAGATGTTCTCTTTCAAGTTAAGGAACTTCCCCTCCATTTATAGTTAGGTAAGAGTTTTTATAATTGAGTATTGCATTTTTTGTCAAATATTTTTTGCATTAATTGGTATGACCATGTAATTTTTATTCTTTAAACTATTGATATGGTGGCTCTTTGTCTTTAAAAAGATAATACTTCTTGTCCTTCCATATATAGTACAGTTGAATATTACCACCTTTGTTTCTACTAATATAAATAAAACATGTATTAATTTTCTAATTTGATTGGAAATTTGTGCTTATATCAACAAAAGTTCCAGACTTATATTCTTTCATGATATTTTCTTAATTTAGATATTTTTAATTCTTTACTGATGTAATTGTTCTTTTATCCCTCCACATATGATGTTATGTTTATTATTATTAAGTTTCATAATAGATTCATTCAACAAGTGTTTATTGAATGCCTTCTATGTGCCATTCTATTCTAGGTGCTAAGGATTGAGCACTGAGCAGACAGGTAATATCCTTGCTCTTATGGAGCTTTCATTCTGGTAAAGGTGACAAAGCATAACTAAGTCAATAACTGCATACAACAGATCCTAATATGTACAATGGAAAAATAGGGTAAGGTCTGTGAATATATTGGGATATTAGAGGTTGGGGTGCCAGTTCACTGAGTATAGTCAAGAAGAACTTTTCCCATATAATGTGATACTTGAAGGATGAGAATTTAGTTTGAGATTTTTCTTGGACTCCTGCCATCCAACATGTATAATCATTCACAGCTTTGTATTGTTAAAATAATCAACAAGATAAGGCAAGAACAGAGCTTTGTGATTGTATTAGTTTTAAACTGTGTCAACTCAGTGAAGTGGGAATTACATTTCCCAGAATTCCTTTCCCTTATGGCTCTGAGTTAAGATTGGCTACAAGAAAAATTTAGGTGAGATAGGAAGACAAAAGTAAGGCAGCAGTCATCTTTAAGCCTGGAAGGTTAGCACTGGGCCAGGCACTCTTGCAGCTCCTACAGATTGATTCTGAATCTGCTGGCTGATCCCACTGGCATGCAGCAGCTGCCAGAGCCACAGCCCCATCCAAGCTTCTCCCACTCCCAGGCCAGGAGCATGTTTGGCCCCCAACTTCTCCTGACAGATATCTCCATGATCAGAATTGGAAATATGGAGTCTGAGGCAGGATCTAGACCACACTCATCACACATTTCTATTTGTCCTTATTTTCCCCAATTTCACATCAATCTTTTCTTCCTGAGTTCCTGCAGTGCTGATTTCAGGTCCAGCAAAAGCAATGACTTACACAGAATTTGAGCCAGTTTTTACAATTGTATAAAGTCAAATCTCAAAAAACAATGCCTTATTTCACATTATTCCTAGGAGTTTCACCTCTGTAACTGAACCCTGATCAATACAGGGACCCACTATCAACTCCTTTCCTCAAATGATTTATGATTCAACTTAGAGAAGACAAGCATTCAATGAACTATAATTCCTTTAGCTATACTATTACCTGCACCACATTTCTTCATATGGTGTCTAAGGATATAAGGATATCCTTAGGAAATTTATCAATACCAGTCTAAAATCAAAACGATTACACCTATAGCTTTCCTGAGGACTCTCACTCTTCAAAAGACAGCATTTAAAAAAAAATAAAGTTAATTTGGCATGATTCCTGGTGATCACCATTTTTAAGAGCTGACAAGTTACCCATTTAATAATTCCTTCCAGAATTTCGTAGGAAATTGCTGTCAGACTCACGACCCAGTAATTTTCAGAATTCATCTTTTCCTTTCTTTGAAAAAAATAAAAAAGGCACCTCTCTGCTTCCCTGTGATTCTTCAGAGATTACTAGTGGTTTTTCTCTAATCATAGCTATAAATTTTTTCTATATCCAAGGATATAATTTGTCTGACCCTGGAGACTTCTATTAATTTAAAGCAGTTTGACATGCTCTTACTATTTCTTATCAAGATTGTTACCAGCTGTGGGCTAAGGTCTATTACCCACTTGCTCTGACCAAGTAAAAAACAAGTAGGGTGCAGCCCACAGAAGAAGCAATGCTGTTCAGTATGTGGTATATTGTGGTACTTCTCAAACACTAATGTGCATATAAATTACTTAGGATTTTGCAAAAATGTAGGGTTTTCTTTAGCAAGTGTAGATAGGGCTTGAGATTCTGCATTCGAACAAGCTCCCAGAGGTAGCAATACTGTTGGTTTTCAAGTAGTGAGGATATAGTGAGATGCAGAAGCACACTTACCGGAAAGCTAACAAAGGTCTAAGGTCCATCACTTGCACTACCTGCCTGGAGCACTGGAAGTTGCCAGGAGCTATAGAATATTCTAGGTGAATGGGACGAAACCAGGTTGCAACTAGGAAGCATCTCTACTCAAGCATTTCTGGTAAAACACTTAAGGATCTCAGAAAAAAAGAGACCGAATCTTCAAGTTTTGAGTAATTTGTTGTCATTTCTTATCTCATTCTTAATATTCAATTTGTATCTAATCTTGTAAATTATTTTACATTCCTTTACTCAATGTAGGGTCCCCCAAAATATGTGAATTTCAGACCCCACAAGGCCCGGATCTATCCCAGTGAAGACTATGAAATCCAGAGCTACACAAACCTGGTATTAAATGCCACATCTGCCAGTTACTGTGAGGTAACGCAGACACATACTCTGGCCTAGATTTGAGAATGATCATGAAGAATGATGAACTCAGTTAGAACTTGCTTTTAATCTGACTCATAGAATAGCAACAAGAAATGCAAAAAAATATAAAAGACATAAGTACAGAGGAGGAGTGAGTAGCCTCATTGCTTTCCTTATATCTCATGAATATATGTCCCAAACCTCATGGTTTTGGCAATCTGTGTGAAGGGAGAGGCCCACCTAGGCAGAGTGTTCAACAATGGTGGACTTGTTTTATATGGGCTGGACAGACCCTACGGTTATCCCCAATACTCCTCATTCCTATTGTTAAGGGCTTTGTGTAAACTTCTCTCCACATGACTAGCTTCTAATCAACAGAATATAGCAAAGGTAATAGAATGTCACTCTTGTGATTACATTAGATCACCCTGGAATGAAGGACTAACTCACCCACTAGGCTTGAAGAAGTCGTAATCTGTGAATATGTGTGAATGTCCTATGGAGAGAGACACATGCCAGGGAACTGCAGGTGGCCTCTAGGAGGCCTAGCCAGGTCTAGTCTCTAGGACCTAAATCCTATAATCACAAGGACTGAATTCTGACAACAAACACATGAGCTCCAGAAAAGAATGCAGCCTGGCCGACACCTTGATTGCATGCTGGTAGCAATCTGAGCAGAGTACCCAGTTAAGCCATGCCCAGACTCTTGACACACAGAAACTGTAGCATAATAAATGTGTTGATTTAAGCCACTAAGTTTGTAGTAATTTGTTACATAGCAATAGAAAAATTGAAAAATTAAACCATCAAACCACATTGGCACCTAGCAACCACTTATACGATTTTATGAGGCAACGATTCTTCTTCTGAGGGAGGCACATCCCCCAAGCCCAATATCCTGGTTCCAGAACACAAAGTTCTTATGCAAGGCTTGGAGCTACTTCTTCTCTTAGTCTGCCTTTCAGGTCTTGGGAATTTTCTATGTACATCTTTAGGGAACTCTATGAAAGACCTTAGCATAGTTTACCAGAAAGAGGAGCTATATAATTTATAAGGCCCAGAGGAATATGAAAATGTGGATCCTCTTGCTCAAAAGTTTTTAAGAACTTCAGGATGGTGAGAACAGAACATGAAACCAAGTATGGGCTCATCAGAGCAACTACTCATGATGTTGGAAATTCTGCCCTATTAGATATGCCTCGAGCAGATCATTTAAACTGAGTCTCAATGCACTCCTCTGTAGAAAATGGCATGCAGTATCTGGCAACACATAATACTGTGAAATGTGTGTTTTGAAGCTCCTCGTCTAGCATAGGTAATCAACAAATGCTTGCTTTTTTATCTTCTTTTCTGTCTGCTTGTTATTGAGCCATCAACCTCAAGCACACAATCCTTCTTTATTCTTTTTTTCTCCTAACACAGATAATATAGTAACTTCAGTCATCCAAAGAAAACTGGTGACACGTAATGCCAAAAGATGATGATTTTTGTGACTTGTTACTTGTTTTCAGATTTTTCCTCAGAACTCAAAAAAAAAAAATAGCAAGTTACATAGAGATTTACAACACAGATTCAGAAAGAGCCCAGGGTTTTCCAATAGATCTCTCTCATCTTACTGTCTACTCTTAAAAGCCAGTAGTTAGAGAGCTTTCCCCTACCCTGAGCAATGTGGCATACTCTTATCAGTATTAGTGACACAATGATAGAGAACATCAAAGGGCTAAGTGCTGGGAGTTGGAAGGAGGAGCTATAAGAACTAAGGCAAGTAAGTGGGTAGATTGAGAAAGACCCTTTGGTGTTTCTTACAAGGTAAGCATACAACTCACCAACACGACTTTGTTGGGAATCATTATTTTAGAAAGATTTCCATAGTTTCTCTTCTAGGAATAGAAAGGGTTATGTTTACTTCCTATGTAATTTTTTGTTTGAGTCTATAGCTTTTTATAAATTGCTACTCCCTAACCTCTCCATCATATAAATTTGTGCACAGGTAACATATGACTTTTAATATTGGGGAAGAAATCAATTCATACTGAAAAAGATGGCTGGAGGCTGGGGGTCTAAATTCAGAGTGTTTATACTTACCCACACACATAAGAGTGAGAACCATTGTAGCTTCTAGAGAACAAATTGAATTATCAACTTATTTCCTTTCATGCAAATATGAAAGGCAGCTTTCCGTGTGCATGAGTAGAGTTAATACAACTCTGATTTTTAGTGATCTACCATTAGAGCCTATTCTAATTTAGTCACTAACAGAATCACAGGCAAATGTCCCTGGCATCCTAAGATGAAATTCAGAATATCTTTTCTGAGATAATTTTATATATGTATATGTATGTGTGTGTGTGTGTGTGTGTGTATATATATATATATATATATATATTTTTTTTTTTTTTTTTTTTTGAGAGGAGAGAGCACAAGCAGAATGGGGGCACAGGGAGAGGGAGAGAGAGAATCTTAAGCAGGCTCCATGCTGACTGTGGAGCCTCAATCTCATTACCCTGAGATATGAACCTGAGCCAAACTCAAAAGTCAGACACAACAAACTGAGCCTCCCAGGCACTCCTGAGATCAATTTAATAAATAGCAGTTATAAGCAATGAAATTATTAAAATTATAGCTTTATCATAATTTTAATTATTAATTTATTTAAATAATTATTATATAATTAACATTATTAAAATGATAGATTTATTATAATGGGTTGAATGGTGTTTTGTGGGAAAATCTAAATATTGGTAACAATGTTTTAATCATATAAGATCTCAAGTAAGTCATTTAGAAAAACATTTTTAAAATACAGACACCATATAATTTGGGATCTGCATGGATCTATAAACCACCAATAGTAAAGACCAGAGGAGATTATTAAAAAAAAAGACAATGACACATTAGTAGTATATGTTTACTATCCTATCAAAATTTTTGCTTTCTACTCTTTCTACAAATCTAGAACTCCTAGCTTTTATTATTATTATTAATTATTCCATACCAGTGTGGTACACTGAAGTCAATACTAGTATGGCACTCCTCCATCTTTCCTATATTCCATGTTCACAGAAAAAGAAAAAATGTAGTGGTTGAAACCATGAGAGGTTGGTCCATGTTCCACCTAAGAGATCAGGAGGCTGTATTTGGCTTTTAAAGAACAGAAAAGTAGACTTTGACTCTAAAGATAAAAATAAACAAAGGGAGAAAAAGAATGGAAGAAGGAAAGCAGGAAGGATGAAAAGAAAGCTAGAAGGTCATTAAAATTGCATGGTGATGTAGGGTCACAGTGCAGAGACCTCAAAATGGAGTAGCAAAGACTGTAAACATATGGAGTTGAGCTCGAAACTAAGGTGGCAGCAGGTATAGGAAGAGATATCTGCAGTGCTCTTTAGAGAAATGAACTCATATTTATTAAACAAATATCATTACTTTTATGTTCACAGGAAAAAAAGAAAGAATAGGGCAATTTCTGGCACCTCAATGACAGCTCAAACAAGTTCAGGTTCAATTTAGAGAGAATTACATCTTTTATTTAAAACTGAACATTATTTTCACAGTTTATTAATGTCAACTCCATAAAGCTAAGTATCTGCCTTTCAACATATGATAAAATCAAGTAGATTTTCTCATCTCTGACCTTCAACAAAATTCCAGAAAAGCAGTACTGAGAGTTCTAACTAAGGCTGAATATTAGAGGAAACTGAGAGAGGGGGATAGGTTGGAAGAAATGTTCAGGGATAGATAAACAGGACATACTCAAAATACAAAATGGTGAGGAAAGCAGGACAGGAAAGCAAAGTTATATTTGACCTGATACATGCTCAGGACACATGCATTTAGTACTAAGGAATTTAGGCATTAATAAATTCCAGGAAAACAACTTTCAACTTAACCGAAAATTCAATTCTGTCTAGACTGAATCTGATCTTAATGTACTTCTCATAAAGGTGTCAGAAGTTACATGATTGTTTCTTTTTCAGTTGTGAATATAAAAATTAATGAAATATAGAGAGTTCCTATGAGCTCATTTATCTCAAGACCTTAGAGATTTTAGAAAAATCAATCTCATAATGCTCACTAAATTTGTGAACTAAGAAGTATTGAAACAATGCACAATATTATTGCTGTGGCTCTTTACATACATATGAGATAATCTCAATATGGCAGATTTTCAATAAGACAGTGGTAGAGTTGGGTATTGGCATAAGAGTAGTTGTTAAGAAAGCAGAAGTGGGGGCGCCTGGGTGACTCAATCATTAAGCATCTGCCTTAGGCTCAGGTCATGATCCCAGGTCCTGGGATTGAGCTAGAATGGGGCTCCCTCCTCAGCAGAAAGCCTGCTTTTCCTTCTTCTACTTCCCCTGCTGTGTTCCCTCTCCTGCATCCCTCTTTGTCAAGTAAATACATAAAATCTTAAAAAATTTAAAAAAAAAAAGAAAGAAAGAAGTGGAGTGAGGTTGTTCACATAGAGATTTATCCTATAGGGATGACTAGGTAAGCACTTCTTTCACCAAATCACAAAGAAAACTGCATTCTGCCTGTCCCATATAAGTTTGCCTCTGCTGAGAGGTCATCTCGCTGTTGCTCCTACTCCCATGGTCTGGACTTGACTCCTCCCCATCTCTGTCCAGCTGTGAGCAGGTTCTAGCTCTGTGTAGATATGTATAGGAGGGAACAACTTTTAGTCATTATATGAAGAAACCTCATAGCAGCCAATGTTGTTCAATATGGAATAGGTCATCTTATAAAGAGATGATTTTCCTGACACCAGACACACATGCACCATTCATAGGCACAGATAAAACACAAATATAAAGTGAATGTTTGTGGTTGGATTAGATGAATATTTCTTATCTTTGATTTAATGAAATTTGAGAAGTATTTAAAAAAATCACAGATGAAAAATCAGATTGGAGGGAAGATTTTGCAATGGGGAAAAGAATCTACGGAGTCAGTAAGAATGAATCTTTATAAATTAAGATATAAGCCTTCATTTAAGGTATATAAAATTGACATTACAATATTAAACATATTGAAAATAACAGCAAAATAAAACTTTATGAAAATGGCCTTTCCATGATAAAATAAACATTAACAATAAGAATTTAATTACTGCTGGGACGCCTGGGTGGCTCAGTCAGCTAAGTGTCTGTCTTCAGCTCAGATCATGATCCCAGCATCCTGGGATCAAGTCCCACATCATGCTCTGGGCTCAGCGTGCAGCCTACTTCTCCCTCTTTCTGCTGCTTCTCCTGCTTATGCTCTCTCTCTCTCAGACAAATAAATAAAATCTTTAAAAAAAAGAATTTAATTATTGTCTTTTAAAAAATTACTACAGAAAGGCCACTGCTTTACTTGTTAGTTAATGGTTCAACTGGAATGACTTATACCTTCTTTTTGTCTTGCTAACTTTTTTTAGAGAAACCTTATTTTAAAATAAGTTGGATGTAAATTGAATTTAAATAAAAATAAAAATAAAATAAGGTAGAGGTCTTCCCTATTAGCAATATTTATGTTAGAGGGAGGACTGCAGCACCATGTATAGACAATTTTTATTGACCTGGCTTCCTTTCCTCTCTTCTCAGTGTTTAGTTTTCCCAGTTTCATTTTTATGTGTCCCTTGTGAAAGATTAATTTTTTTAAACACCACATTTTGCTACATTGGGATTATGATAAACAGAACTTTAGATCCTCTGTGTACTCTGCAAAACATTAAAATGATAGAAAACATACATTAGAAAGAATAGAGAATGTAATAACACTTCATGTAGCATATTACCCACTTTCTCCCAATCCCTCCCCCCAACCTCATTCTTACCAGTTACTGAGGCAGGTTCAGCACCAAAAGTATGAGGATCTGGGTGGGAAATAGTCAACAAAAATCAGGTTGAGAGGAATGGCAGAATGGCTGAGAGCAGGTAAATGTGTCTTGTTGGACTTGCTTTATAAGAAGAAAAGATTTTAAGACTTTTCAGGTTAAGAAAAATGCCAGAGAATTTTGGTTTCAGCTCCTGTAGGTAAAGAGCTTAGAAGACACAATTCCCATGTTTACAGCAAGAAAAAAGCTGACCAAACTAAAAATCAACAACTATTCTTAGACCAATCAAAGAATTGAGGTTGCAGGGTAAGCCACCACCCCTGTGAAGACAGGCAAAGTACAGAGAATCACAGCCAAGAACAGCTTACCTAGAGCAAAATCTGTTGAAGCCATAAATGCTAAAAATACCTGAAGTGCATATCACTAAATGAAAGATGCCAACCTGAAGAGGTTGCAAGCTATATGATTCCAATTATATGATATTCTGGAAATGACAAAAATACAGAGACGTTTAAAAAATTAGTGGTTGGCAGATGTTTAGAAGGGGATAGGGAGAGATGAATAGGTGAAACACATGAAATTCTTAGGGTAATTAAATTATTATGCATGGTATTATAATGGTGGATTTATGACAGTATGCATTTTTCAAACCCATATAACACACAACACAAAGAGCAAAACTTAATGTTTACAAGTTTTTTAAATAAATCATTTTGGAGATCAGAGGATCTAAGGAAGTAAGATAGCCAGTGACAAATGACCCTCAATGTATTACAAATGTATAAAACATATTCACTGAATGTGGCTGGGGGAAATGATGTGGACCTATGTGACTTCGGAAACAAATGGAATCTCTAAGACTAAAAACAAAAGGAAGCCCATGCAGGCACTGTATTCTAGCTGATACAGTTATTCTCATAGTTATTCTCTCTTATATTCTCATATAAGTTAACAGTTCTGAAAGAGTATACATGTAAACTGGACCTGAGCAATTCAGTTAATGGGTGGTAGATGGTGGGAGCTGGGTTTCTCCTATTAGGGTGAATGTTTACAGATAAGCAAGAAAAGGAGACTAGAATAATTCATATGGTAATGGTTACAGTTGGAGCCATTAGTCAGAAATCATTCTTAGCTTCATACAGATAAATATGCTGAAATAGAGACGTGTGTGTGCACAGGTTAATACACATGCATATTTCTTTGCTATGTCAACAGAGAGAGTCTTAATGAAACAAACCTACGTAGTACTCATATCTTAGTTCTTATTCCGTTCTCCAATAAAAAGAACCTGGGATCCTTGAAGAAGTGGCTGATTCTAGGACTGAAGCAAAAAATAAATAAGATCAACCTGGATCATCATGTAAGGCCAAAAAGAACAAAAACAAACCTAAGAAACCCCAGATTGATGGGTGTAAAATAAAAGAGTATTAGGAACCAAATGTAAGGGCTCATTTTGGCCAAAACTAGAACAACTTAAGCAATAAATAAAGTTGTATTAGATTATAATCCAAAGTATAAAATAAATATCAATGAGCCCACAGAGATACAAACAAATGACTGTAAAGAAATTAATAAATCAGGGATAAGAGACATAGCCCAAATAATTTACATAGATACTCTGCCCTAAAGGAGGTAAAACATAATGCTGCACTCCTCGAGTGTGGACTGAGGGCACTGATTTCTTTCCAAGGGAATCATATGAAAAAGGGGAGGGCCTTCTAGGTGGCTCAGTCAGTTAAGCATCCAACTCTTAATTTGAGGTCAGGTCATGATCTCAGGGTCATGAGACTGAGTTTCACCTCAGGCTCCTCACTGCATGTGGAACCTATTTAAGATTCTCTCTCCCTCTTCCTCTGCCTCTTCCCCCACTCCCTCTATCTCTCACCCTTTACCTCTCTCTAAAAAATGAGGAGGGGAGAAATTTTACAGTGAAGAAATCTACTTCAGACAGGTGATCAAGGTCAATATTAATAGTGAAAAATAATGTCAATATGATATGATAAAAATGGCACTCAGGGCACCTGGGTGGCTCAGTCTGTTGAGTGTCCAACTCTCAATCTCAACCCATGTCATGATGTCAGGATAATGGGATTAAGCCCCACAATGGGTTCCATGCTCAGCAAGGAGTCTTCTTAAGGATTCTCTCCTTCTCCCTCTGTCCGCCACCCCACATGTGCTCCCCCTCAAATAAGTGGATAAATCTTTAAAAAAATGGCACTTTACCTGTGTTATACCCCTCCCCCCTCAAAAAAACATAACTTCTATCTAATCATGAAAGCACATCAGACAAACCCAGATTGAGAGACAGTCTACAAAATATATAAACAGACTCTTCAAAAACTGACAAGTTCATCAAAGACAAGAAATGAGAGAAAATGTGATCAAGAGGACTCTAAAGACATATGCTAACTAAATGTAACGTAGTATCCTGGATGGGATCTTAAAAAAGAAAAATAATATTAGTTAAAAACAAGGATATATGAGTAAAATATGAGCTTCAGTTAATAGTAATGTATCGATACTGCTTCATTAATTATATCAAAGTACCACACTAACATTAAATGTTAATTATAGGGGAAACTTTGTGTAGGAGTATATAGGAATTCTCTGTACAATTTACTCCATTTTGATGTAACTCTAAAACAGTTAAAAAATAAAATCTATTAAAATAAGTGCCAGGATCAGGATGACTAGAAATCCCATATTCTGGGTTCCATACCTATCCATGTTACAAACTCATTTTATGACATTAAACCATCAGCTGTTTTGTTTTATACAACAGTAGTTGGGTATTTTAATAGTCAATGATAAATCTGTATCCAAACTCTGCTTTGGGTAAAACACTAGGTTTGTGCTTAAAAGATAAAATATCCTATAACAGGTAGCAAGTCCTTGCATAAAAACAAAAACAAAAACAAAAACAACTACTGTCAGGATAAGGGGGAGAAAAGACATACATATAAGAAGGCAAATAGTAATATGAGGAAACACAGCAACAACCAAGTCAATATAAGTGCTATGTAAGTTCAGAAAGATTGATGTAGACTTGAGCAATCAGAAAATGTGTCAAAGACAAACTAGTACAAGATTCAGAAAGTTACGGGGAAGACAGGGCAGAATAACCATCAGTTTGTTCTCTACAGTTGAGAGCTTATTTCTTGGTTTGCCTCTCTCTGTCCCCCCCACCCCCCTTTGCTTGTTTTGTTTCTTAAATTCCCCCATTTGAGTGAAATCCTATGGTATTTGTTTTTCTCTGACTCACTTATTTCACTTTGCATAATAACCTAGCTCCATTTATGGCATTTATGGCATTGCAA
The DNA here is from genome assembly GCF_002288905.1 of Enhydra lutris kenyoni. NCBI lineage: Eukaryota > Metazoa > Chordata > Mammalia > Carnivora > Mustelidae > Enhydra > Enhydra lutris. The sequence continues at coordinate 70,303,137 of NW_019154105.1, read as the reverse complement.
ATGGTAAGATTCCATTCATTTTTATGGCTGAGCAATATTCCAAATATGTGTGTGTGTGTGTGTCATATCTTCTTTATCCATCATCAGTTGATGGACATTTGGACTGTTTCCATAATTTGGCTATTATGGATAACATTGGTATAAATATTGGGGTGCATGTATCCCTTTGGATTAGCATTTTGTATTCTTTGGGTAAGTGCCTAGTAGTGCAATTCCTAGATCATATGGTAGTTTTCCTTTTCCTTTTATTTTTTTAAAATATTTTATTTATTTATTTGACACAGGGAGACACAGTAAGAGAGGGAACACAAGAGGCAGAGGGAGAGGGAGAAGCAGGCTTCCCGCTGAACAGGAAGCATGATGCAGGGCTCAATCCCAGGACCCCAGGATCATGACTTGAGCTGAAGGCAGATGCTTAATGACTGACCCACCCAGGTGCCCCAAGTTTTCCTTTTTCTTTTAAAGGCTTGGAAGGTAAAAGTACAACATCAGCATGGGCATACTACTTGATAAGCACCACACTTAGTTCCCTAACACCCAGCACTAACACCATTGCAAACTTTTAGAAAATTACCAACATTTCAGAATGTTCTATATTTTAAAAAAAACATGATAATATCTAATATTTTTATAAACTCATTGTTTATCAAGTGTTTTCACACACATTATTAACTTTTGACTTTGGACTTCACAGCAGGAGTACACATATCATGATTTTATAGAAAGGAAATAGGTAATTGGAATATTGACATGATCTATCCAAGATAAGATGCCTAAGAAAGTGCCTGACATACTAGCTTTATTTTGAAAGCATCAATGACTTTACCTCAGAAATTTGCTGCCACATGAAGAGGGACTTCTAAATTCTGCTGTTTTATGAAGGTTCTTCTTTCATTTCATTTGATTTCAGTAATTCATCGAATACCATTTTCTATAAGCAATTCACTAGGAAAAGAAAATGGCTTCATACTAGAAGGAGATTATAGTAGCAACAACTAAAATGGGATTCTGTCTATAGCATCAGCATGCTGTCCACTCAGATTCCAGGATGAATTTCACCACAGGTGGTAGGGGGCAGCCAGCAGGAGACAGATATGTTGGGAAAGAGCTGATGTTGAAGTTCAGGATCAAGGCCTCCAGTGGGCATATACCATGCTCTACCAGCAACATGGTTCTTAACTTCTTTTTTTTTTTTTTAAGATTTTATTTATTTGATAGAGAGAGAGAGAGAAAGATCACAAGTAGGCAGAGAGGCAGGCAGAGTAGGAGGGGGAAGCAGTCTCCCTGCCGAGCAGGGAGCCTGATGTGGGGCTCAATCCCAGGACCCTGAGATCATGACCTGAGTGTCAGCTGAGGTCACCCACTGAGCCACCCAGGCATTCAATTACTAGCTTGATATCTTGCCCACATATTCCTACAGAGGAATTCCCTACTACCTTGTCTCTCTGTACTATAACCTCAAGGACCAAAATGGCCTTCTTTTTGCCTTCTTTCTAAGTTATAATTATTTCCAGAGCCATAACCCTCCCCTAAAATCTGGACCCTGAGACTGAGACTCTTCTACTTACCCACCCACTGAATACTACCCAAACCAGCCACCAATCGATATGATCCTCCCAAACACTGATTTTCCACCCAGATATTCTCACATTGCCTTACTCTGCCTTCTCACTGCTCATCAGCCCATTTCCCACAATTTTAACACCCAGTGTGGTTAACAGTAAACTTCAAAACAAACTTCAAATGGCAGGAACCAAGAGATAATTGTTTAAAAGTTGATATTGAGTTTTTTTTCACTTCTGAAACAAATATTCCTATAATGTTTCATATTTAATTTAACCGGGTATATTTGTATATGTGTAATTTTTAAATTTTAGTATTTTTTAAAGAAAATTTCCCTCCATTTATCAAAACAATGTATGCATATTAGGCAACTTGGTTTGGGGTGGGAGAGAGAAAAATACTGACTCTCACTTATCAATTCATGTCTAAATGAATATTAATAAGATGGATTGATTACAATAGTTTGTCTTACTAATTTCACTTAGTATTTTGTCATGAACATTTTTGCCTGACATTAAAAATACCTTTAAAATGTTTTTGTTTCTATCATATGAAAGTATGATCATTTATTTAATCATTTCCCCAAGGCCTTTTTCTTTTACCTTATGAAACTGCTTTAAGGTGAGGTCAAACAGGGAAATCAAAAGCTTTCCCATGGACTCAGAAAAAGTGACAGATTTCTTGGCCATATTCTCATTGTCATTAGAATGGAAAATGTCATGAGAGACATCCTAAATGGAAAAATCACTCCACATCTAAGCACAGCAGTCTTTCCAAGCCACATAGCATAAGCAGAAGAAGCATGCTTTCCACATCATTAGCAAAGAGTTGGTGTGACAACAGCACCAACTTAATTCAGACATTACTCTGACTTTCAAAACTGAAAATGAAGTGTCCAAGGCATTCTTAGAAACACAAGATAAAAAGTTACCAAAAATAATCTCCAAATGGATTGATCATGCAAGTTTTCTCTATACCCTAACCTTAACTCTATGTCTCCATGATCGGACCGATATTTGTGACCAAACCAAAATATTTGCACAAAACGGATCTAACTTTTTTACTGTCCCAAGATGCCACGTGAAGTAAAGAATGAATGGCAACATTGCTATAGAACCAGGAATGGGTCAATAACACATGTTCATTTGCTTCAACACAAAGATTAAAAAACATGAAACACACACATAGAGTGTTTTTCTTCTAGTAACAGTCCATCAGAAACGGAGCTCCTTGAAGAAAATAAGTTATCCTTTGCAACACAAAGAATTAAGCAGGAACAAAACTGCCAAAAATCCACCAGACTCTCAGTTAATGAAAGGCTGAGACTGACTTGACCATTTTTGTATTCCCAGCACCCAGGCCACTGTCTGGACAAACACTGACCCACAGCAGAAACTCAGTTAATATTAAATTAAACAAAGAAACAGAACTGTAAGCAGGACACATATTTCAATGCAACTACCAATAGAGCAAAAATGAATTAAAGGCAAAATAAAGTAAGGGATGCATTTGTTGCAGCAGTTGGGGTTCAAGCCCTGCAGGTTAAAAAAAGAAATGCATCTGTAAGGATTTCCTCAGAGATCTCAAAGTTCTAGAATGACGGTAACGCCAAACACTCTAATCAACTGTGCATAGAAAACCGTGATTCAAAAGTCAAACAGAAAATTCAAGATAAATAAATAAGGTGCAGTTCTAAACACAATGTATTTGTTACTTGGATTAATAAAACATTGTAGCAAGGTGGCTGAAAACAAATCAATATACAAAAGTCAATTGCATTTCTAAACACTAGCAACACAGAGTTATAAAATGCAATAAAGATACTACATTAAAATAACATAAAAACACAAAATAGGAATAAATTTAACAAAATATAAGCAATACCTTTATGAAAGTATTTAAAGCTTCATTTAAAATATTAAAGAAAACTAAATGGAAAAGAAAAAAGAAGACTACTATGTAAAGTTCATATGACTCTCAACAGGTACAAAAGATATCATTTCTTTAAATTCAACAACCTATACAAAGATAATAAACCAAAGATGCCAAAGAAAAAAGAAATAATTAAACACTTTCTAAACTTGATAATATGTTTAATGGCTACATACTAAAGCAAATACCATATTTAACAAAGAAATTTTTGACAGAGCTTTTAAATTCAGAAATAAGACAGAGATAACTTATCATGGTTATTTAATATAAAAAAGATATAAGAAATAGAAAGAAGCAAAATCGTCATGTCACTATGATCATCTACATGAGAAAGCATTAGAATCAACAGAAAAGGCTCCACAACTGGGGACGCTTGCTGCTCTCGGCGCCGGGCCCAGCTTCTTTCAAAACGTCTACTGTTTACGAAATTCTCTGCAAGCTCACCTTGGAGGGTGATCACTCCACGCCCCCAAGTGCATATGGGTCGGTCAAAGCATACACCAATTTTGATGCTGAGCGTGATGCTCTAAACATTGAAACGGCCATCAAGACCAAAGGTGTGGATGAGGTCACCATTGTCAACATTTTGACCAACCGCAGCAATGAACAGAGACAGGATATTGCCTTCGCCTACTAGAGAAGGACCAAAAAGGAACTTGCATCCGCGCTGAAATCAGCCTTGTCTGGCCACCTCGAGACAGTTATTTTGGGCCTATTAAAAACACCTGCTCAGTATGATGCTTCTGAGCTGAAAGCCTCCATGAAGGGACTGGGGACTGATGAGGACTCCTTCATTGAGATCATCTGCTCAAGGACCAACTAAGAGCTTCAGGAAATTAACAGAGTCTACAAGGAAATGTACAAGACTGATCTGGAGAAGGACATCGTTTCTGACACATCTGGTGACTTCCGCAAGCTGATGGTTGCCCTTGCAAAGGGTAGAAGAGCAGAGGATGGCTCTGTCATTGATTATGAACTGATTGACCAAGATGCCCAGGATCTCTATGATGCTGGAGTGAAGAGGAAAGGAACTGATGTACCCAACTGGATCAGCATCATGACTAAGCAGAGTGTGTGTCACCTCCAGAAAGTATTTGATAGGTACAAGAGCTACAGCCCTTATGACACGTTGGAGAGCATCAAGAAGGAGGTCAAAGGAGACCTGGAAAATGCTTTCCTAAACCTGGTCCAGTGCATTCAGAATAAGCCCCTGTATTTTGCTGACCGGCTATATGACTCCATGAAGGGCAAGGGGACTCGTGATAAAGTTCTGATAAGAATCCTGGTCTCTCATAGTGAAGTGGACATGTTGAAAATTAGGTCTGAAGTCAAGAGAAAGTATGGCAAGTCCCTGTATTATTACATCCAGCAAGACACGAAGGGCGTCTACTAGAAAGTGCTGCTATACCTGTGTGGTGGGGATGACTGAGGCCCATGACGGTTAAGCATCCAGGAGTGGTGCTTCTTTGTTTCCAGCTAACAATTCTAGAAAATAGCTTATGACTAATAGTCCCCTTGTGCCCGTCCCCGCAGGGATGGCATTAGTATCACCCACTCCCCATCCTTATTGCAGTTGCCTAAGCATTGCCTGCCTCTCATGTCTAGCCTCTCCTTTTAGCCAAAGAAATGAACATTCCAAGGAGTTGGAAGTGAAATCTATGATGTGAAACACTTTGCCCCTTGTGTACTGTGTCATAAACAGATGAATAAACTGAATTTTTACTTTATAAAAAAAAAAGAATCAACAGAAAAAAAAACTTTGAATTAATAAAAAGTTTAGCAAGGTCCAAACACAGGTTAACTTACAAAATTCAGAAACATTCCTAAATTACTAATAACCATCTAGAAAATTTCATTTAAAAAATGATACAATTCATTATGGTGAACAAATTAAAACTACTAAGAAATTAATTTGGTGAAAGTTACAAAAACCTACAGAGAGCAAATTTTTAAACTTACCTAAAAAATATTCATAGACTTGAATAAATGCATAATGTATTTAAAATGGAACAAATTATGCTATAAATTCTCCAAAAATCAATATTCTCCAAATTAATCTATAAATTCAACATTAGACTAACCAAAATTTCAGCTGTATATTTTTAAGAAGTTAGTAAACTTATTTCATGGTGTGCATGTGTTTGTGTGTGTGTGTGTGTGTGTGTGTGTGTGTGTCTGTATCCCTGGATAGATACACCAAGTTAGAAAATAAAAGGACTCCCTCCCTACCACATTTTAACACATAACAAGACCACAGTAATAACTATATGCAATTATGGAAAAAAAAAATAAACAATGGAACAAAAGTTCCTCCTGATAGATCTGAAAATAGAGCTTAGCAGTAAGGAAGACAGATTGTATAAAGTTGATGTTAGGAAATCCAGCTCATTATATGATGAAAATTAATACTATTTATCATTCCTATATTATGCACAAAAGTTGGAAGACCTTAATATGAAGTAGAAAAATATGAAGCTAACAAATATGAGAATATTACAAATATGAAAATATTTTTTATGAATTTAACTGGATGAGGATTTCTTAAATAAGACACCAAACTCAAACTATTAGGTGAAAACTGATGTATTTAATATTAAAGACTTCTGTTTCCTTAATGATGTAAATGAGAAAATTAACAGGCTAGTATGGAAAGAATATCGGATACTGAAAAATTTCTGCAAAAATAGACAACCAACCAGAAATCACATGAAGATGTAGATACGAACTTCACAGAAAGAGAAACCTGAATGGCTAACAAATATATGAAGGTAAGCTCATACTTAATAATAATTAGAACAAAATCAAAGCAGGCGATCAATTGGTGGTGGTGAGAAGGATTGGAATCAGGGGATGAATAGAAAAAATGAAAAATTACAACTAAATGAACAAATACCATGTTCTGGTTGGTTGTATATCATACAGATATCAGTTCTACCTAAATTGATCCACAGAAGCAACGCAATTACAAGTAAAGAATCAATGACTTGGTTTTGGAGGTATTGATTCCATCTATCTATCTATCTATCTATCCATACATTCATCTATCTTCTTATTACAAGCTTATTCTAAAATGTGCCTATGGAAGAGAAAAAGATCAAGAATAGCCAAGACACTCCTAAGGAATATCAAAACAAAGTAAGAGGATATGTCTTACCAGATATTAAGACTTATTTTGTTTAAGTTATAAATAAAGTATTAAGTATATCAAGCTATAGTTTAAGATGGTATGGATTAGGGATAGATAAATAGGACAAGAGCACTATAAAAGATCCAAAATAAAAGATATATGGAAGCTTGATTTATTAGAGACTTGAATTCAAAGTTCATAGAAAAAGGAGGAATTTGTCAATAAGAGAAGCTGAGACAAAATGGGAAAAAATAATATAACATTAGAGTTTGTACTGATAACATACACAAAAGTAATTCTATGTGTATTAAATATAAAAGACAAAACATAAAAATTTAAGAAGATAGGATAGAATATCTTTAATACCCTAGGGCAGGGAACAATTCTTAACTTAAATATAAAAAGCAGAGGTCATAAAGGAAAATGTTGATATGCCTAGATTGTATTAAACGTAAGGACTTCTGCCCATTAAAAGATACCATAAAGAAAGTGAAAATTCAAGACACAAACTGGGAGATATTTGTAATGTTTAAAATATTATCATAAAAAAATAGAAAGGATACCTAGAAGTCAATCACAAGTGACAAACAAGCTAATGAGAAGACGGCAGCACTTAACAAAAGCAGCAATAAAAATGGCTAAGATAATTTTTAAAATGTAATTTATAAAACAATTTGGCCTTAAGTAATAGGATATAAGTATGTGCATATAATATATGTATATATTTAAGATACATTTGTAGAAAATTAAAAATCTTAAATATATATATAGATAGATGATAGATAGATATTTCTCAAAATACTTATTTAATATCCCCTGTATTGGCAAAATATATGCCAAGAGGACAATGGATAAATAAATTCTGGTATGTTCATTCTGTGCAACTCTTTATAGCAATAAAAATTAATGAATGACAAGTGCATGCAACTACACAGGTGAATCTTGGGAATATAATGTTGAGTGAAAAAGCAAGCTATAGAACACATAATTTCATTTATATGACTTCAAATGCATGAAAAACATAATAATAATACAGGTGTAGGGATAGAAATGCATGGAGCACTGGGTGTGGTGCAAAAACAATGAATACTGTTACGCTGGAAATAAATTTAAAAAATTTAAAAAAAAGAAACATATATGAAAAAACTATGAAGAAAAAGCAAAATCCAGTTAGTATCTACCTCTTAGGAAGCATAAACAGAGTTACAATGATAAACACCCAAGGAGCCTCAAAGGCAATGTCCTCTTAATCTGAAGTGGTAGGTATGCAAGAGATTGATGTTCTTTCATTCTCTATAATATAATGCATACTAATAAATCATTTTTTGTTTTTGTTCAATAGGTAAAAAGCAAAACATACAAAAGGGTGCTGTTTGAAGTTCCTCTTAATGTCCTTGGGCTGATAAATTCCATTTTTTAAACCTGTGCTCTCAGTTTAAAGAAAAAAATTAATATTTATTATAGCATATCTTAAAATAGTATACTATATATAACAGATGTTTAATAATTGTTAATTATCATTATTATCATCAACATCATCATATCTGTTATTACCCATGTAACTATCAATGTGGCCAAAACCATCTATGGCCTGACTGCTTACCTAATGCTTTAATGCTTTCTATACCCAACAAAAATGAATTAAGTTGATGAATTATGACTTTACTCAACCATCCTTTTAGTAATATATATCCTGTTGTTTTTACTACAAATCTTCTTTCTAAAACTTTCATAGTGGCAGCCTCTTTTTGTATGCCCCTTGTATGTTTCATCTCATTTTGGTCATTATTTTCAATTTAATACTACTACAATACTTCCACATTCATGCTATTTTTTTTTATATCCATTCCTCCCAAAGTCAGGCTTTGAATTTGGCTTCAATATTCACATACAATAAGTGAGAGCAGCTTGAGCTTCATGCCGGTTTATACCCTGAAGCATAAAAAGAATATCCTAAATGCTTCCAAAGCAACAAACATAAAAATAAAGTTCAAGAAAAGCAAATGAGAATATGCCATTATCATAGTTAAATGCTAGAAAATAAATTTAGAGCAATGCCTTGAGAGTTTAAGGAAAAAATTTTGAATCTAGGTTATCTATTTTCAAATGTGGGATAAAATATTTTCATATACTCAATAATTCCATTATTTTTTTTTCTTGCATCCACCTCTTAGAGGAAATCACTTGAGGATGGTTCATCAAAATGAGAATGCCAATCAAGAAAGAGAAAGACAGGGGCGCCTGGGTGGCTCAGTGGGTTAAAGCCTCTGCCTTCAGCTCAGGTCATGATCCCGGGGTCCTGGGATCGAGCCCCACATACAGCTCTCTGCTCCACAGGAAGCCTGCTTCCTCCTCCTCTCTCTGCCTGCCTCTCTGCCTACTTGTGATCTCTGTCAGCCAAATAAATAAATAAAATTAAAAAAAAAAATAAAGAGAAAGACATAAGAAATAACAGTGGACATGACTCAGAGCATAGTGAAAGAAAATCTTCTATTACATTTGCATTGACAGTCACTTCTGGCATTGAACTTCGTTGCCTTCATGCTGTAACTATGCAAAATTTCATAATCATTTTAGTATAAATGCAATAACATTTCACATACATACATACATACACACAGCTTCTTAGACACAAGCATATTTATATTCATATGTTTTATCTCACAATTTCCACCCACCCCACAAAAGAGCTATACTTTTTCACTGGCTTGTGGGAATTCAAGGCGACTGAGTACACTGTGCTTATCCCTGGTATTTTCTTTGCAATTAAGCTTTAGTTTAAGCATCCTACCTCTATTTATTTATTTATTTAACATATGGTGCAATATTGGTTTTTGGAATAGAATTCAGTGATTCACCACTTACATACAACACCCAGTTCTCATCATAGCAGACACACTCCTTAATACCTATCAACCATCTAGCCCATCCCCCGCACACCTCCCTCCATCAACCCTCAGTTTATTCTCTGTCTTTAAGAGTCTCTTATGGTTTGTTTCCCTCTCTCCTTTCTTTCTTTTGTCTTCCTTCCCATGTGTTTGTCTGTTTTCCTTCTTAAAAAGAAGATGTCAAGGGAGAGTCAAGATGGTGGAGGAGTAGCAGGCTGAGATGACATCAGGTTGCAGGAGTTCAGTTACATATTTATCAAACCATTCCAAACACCTACAAATCTAAAGGAGATTGTAGAGAAGAGCAACAATTCTAGAAACAGAAAATCGACCACTTTCTGAAAGCTAGGATATGCAGAGAAGTGAATCAGAAGCGACGGGCAGATTGGGGCGCCTGGGTGGCTCAGGGGGTTAAAGCTTCTGCCTTCGGCTCAGGTCATGATCCTAGGGTCCTGGGATCAAACCCCTTGTTGGGCTCTCTGCTCCGCAGGGAGCCTGCTTCCTCCTCTCTCTCTGCCTGCCTCTCTACTTGTGATCTCTGCCAAATAAATAAATAAAATATTAAAAAAAAAAAAAGTGACAGGAAGATAGACCACAGTGGGAAGAGGCCAGCTCCCGGCAAGTGGTGGAGCAACGGAGCACAATATCAGAACTTTTAAAAGGCTGCTCCACTGAGGGACATTGCTCCAGAGGCTAAGTGGGGGTGGAGCTCTCACGGGCACAGTGTGGTCTCAGGTCCCACAGGGTCACAGAAGAATTGGGGGTGTCACAGAGCCGAGGAGTGAGCTCTCAGCTCAGGGTTACCTTAAACTGTGATCTGCAGCACAATCAGACCACTGCTTTTTGAGCAAGGACCCCACAAGTGGCAGATCTGGGGACAGCCATCGGAAGAGCAGAGCAACAGGAATCTGCTGGGCTTGGAGACTCCAAATGGGTCTGTGTGCCAGAGACAGAAATCCTCAGTCACAGGCCGGGAGAGCTGGGAGTGCAGCCAGAGACTGGGGAGATGGGAGTGATGGAGCACTTTTCTCCAAGGATGCACTGAGGAGTGGGGCCCTGAGCCCTCAGCTCCTCCGGGCTGGAGATTGGGAGGCCGCCATCTTCATTCCCATCCTCCAGAGCTCTACAGAAAGTGTTCAGGGACAAAAGCTCCCCAGAAGGAACCCGAGCAGATTACTCAGCCCAGCCCCTAGCAAGGGTGATGCAAATCTGCCTTGGGCAAAGATACTTGAGAATCACAACAGGCCCCTCTCCCAGAAGATCAGCAAGAACATCCAGCCAAGACCAAGCTCACTGATCAAGGACAACAGCGGAATTCCAGAGGAGGGGAAAGCAAAGCATGGAATTCATGGCTTTCGCCCCATGATTCTTTAGTTTTGAAAAGTTAATTAATTTTTTAAATTTTTTTTCTTATTCTATTTTTTTTTAATTTACTCTTTCCTCTTTTAACTTTTTTTTTTTAAGATTTTATTTATCCATTTGGCAGACAGAGATCACAAGTAGGCTGAGAGGCAGGTAGAGAGAGAGGAGGAAGCAGTCTCCCCGTTGTGCAGAGAGTCCGATGAGGGACTCAATCCCAGGACTTCAGGATCATGACCTGAGCCGAAGGCAGAGGCTTTAACCCACTGAGCCATCCAGGCGCCCCTAACTTTTTTTTTTAACTAGTTTATCTTTTTTTTTAATTTTTAAATTTATTTTTAGTGTAACAGTGTTCATTGTTTTTGCACCACACCCAGTGCTCCATGCAATCCATGCCCTCTCCAATACCCACCATCTGGTTCCCCAACCTCCCACCCCCCGCCCCATCAAAACCCTCAGATTGTTTTTCAGAGTCCATAGTCTCTCATGGTTCACCTCCCCTTCCAATTTCCCTCAGCTCCCTTCTCGTCTCCATCTCCCCATGTCCTCCATGTTATTTGTTATGCTCCACAAAAAAGTGAAACCATATGATAATTGACTTTCTCTGCTTGACTTATTTCACTTAGCATAATCTCTTCCAGTCCCGTCCATGTTGCTACAAAAGTTGGGTATTCATCCTTTCTGATGGAGGCATAATACTTCATAGTGTATATGGACCACATCTCCCTTATCCATTCATCCATTGAAGGGCATCTTGGTTCTTTCCACAGTTTGGCGACTGTGGGCATTGCTGCTATAAACATTGGGGTACAGATGGCCCTTCTTTTCACTACATCTGTATCTTTGGGATAAATACCCAGCAGTGCAAGTGCAGGGTCATAGGGAAGCTCTATTTTTAATTTCTTGAGGAATCTCCACACTGTTCTCCAAAGTGGCTGCACCAACTTGCATTCCCACCAACAGTGTAAGAGGGTTCCCCTTTCTCCACATCCCCTCCAACACATGTTGTTTCCTGTCTTGCTAATTTTGGCCATTCTAAGTGGTGTAATGTGGTATCTCAATGTGGTTTTCATTTGAATCTCCCTGATGGCTAGTGATGATGAAAATTTAGTTTCTCTTAACAATACCTTTCTTTAAAAAAAATCTTTTTGAACCTTCGTCATTATAGTCATATTTTACCCTTCGTTGTATCTAACTTTATTTTTTGTAAACCTATAGGGTTTTTTCTTCTAAAAATTTTTTGGTATACAACTTCTTCTAATAGATCAAAATATACCCTAAATCTAGCACAGGGCTTTGTTCTAGTCTCCAGCCTGAGCAAATTCTCTCCACTTTATTTTTCTTTCTTTTCCCAACCAACTTACCAATTCCCTTTTTAGAAATATTTTTAAATTTTCATATTTATAGTCATATTCCATCCCTTTATTGTGTTTACCCTTATTTGTGTGTGTGTGTGTGTGTGTAGAAACTACCTACCAAAATTTTAAAGAAAGAAAAACAGATAGATAGATAGATCTATCTATCTATCTATCTATCTGTTTTTCTTTCTTTAAAATTTTGGTAGGTAGTTTCTTCTAAGGGAGCAAAATAGACCCAAAGTCAAGCAGGCGGCTCTTGATATATCTATCTATCTATCTATCTATCTATCTATATTTTGAACTTCTTTTTACCCCCTTTCTTCTCCACATGATTTGGGATCTCTTCTGATTTGGAAAATGCACATTTTTCTGGGGTCTTTGCCTCACTTTTAGTATTTTATTCTCTCATTCATATATTCTTATCTGGATAAAACAACAAGGTGGAAAAACTCACCACAAAACAAACAAAAAATGAACAAGAAGAAGTACCGAAGGTTAGGAGCCTAATCAATATGGACATTGGTAACACGTCAGATCTAGAGATCAGAATGATGATGCTCAAGGTGCTAGCTGGGCTCAAAAAAGACATGGAGGACATTTATTTCTCCTGGTCTGGAGAAATAAAATCCCTTTCTGGAGAAATAAAAGAACTAAAATCTAACGAAGCTGAAATCAAAAAAGCTAGTAATGAGGTCCAATAAAAAATGGAGGCTCTTATTGCTAGGATAAATGAGACAGAAGAGAGCATTAGTAATATAGAAGACCAAATGATGGAGAATAAAGAAGCTGAGCAAAAGAGAGACAAAAAGCTATTGGACCACGAGGGGAGAATTTGAGAGATTAGTGATACCGTAAGACAAAACAATATTAGAATAATTGGGATTCCAGAAGAAGAAGAAAGAGAGAGGGGGAAGAAGGTATATTGGAGAGAATTGTTGTAGAGAATTTCCCTAATATGGCAAAGGGAACAAATACCACAATCCAGAAGGTACAGAGAACCCCCCCTCAAAATCAATAAGAATAGGTCCACACCCTGTCATCTAATAGTAAAACTTACAAGTCTTAGTGACAAAGAGAAAATCCCGAAAGCAGCCTGGGACAAGAACTCTGTAACATACAATGGTAAAAATATTAGATTGGCAGCAGACTTATCCACAGACACCTGGCAAGCCAGAAAGAACTAGCATGATATATTCAGAGCACTAAACAAGAAAAACATGCAGCCAAGAATACTATATCCAGCTAGGCTATCATTGAAAATAGAAGGAGAGATAAAAAGCTTCCAGGACAAACAAAAACTAAAAGAGTTTGTAAACACGAAACCAGCTCTACAGGAAATATTGAAAGGGGTCCTCTAAGCAAAGAGAGACCCTAAAAGTAGTAGATCAGAAAGTAACAGAGACATATACAGTAACAGTCACCTTACAGGCAATACAATGGCACTAAATTCCTATCTGTCAATAGTTACCCTGAATGTAAATGGGCTAAATGCCCCAATCAAAAGGCACAGGGTATCAGAATGGATTAAAATGAACAACAACAACAACAAAAATCCATCAATATGCTGTCTACAAGAAACTCAGTTTAGACCCAAAGACATCTCCAGATTTAAAGTGAGGGGGTGGAAAACAATTTACCATGCTAATGGATAACAAAAGAAAGCTGGGGTGGCAATCCTTATATCAGATCAGTTAGATTTTAAGCCAAAGACTATAATAAGAAATGAGGAAGGACACTATATCATACTCAAAGGGTCTGTCCAAGAAGAAGATCTAACAATTTTAAATATCTATGCCCGTAACATGGGAACAGCCAACTATATAAACCAATTAATAACAAAATCAAACAAACATATTGACAAGAATACAGTAATAGTAAGGTACTTTAACACACTCCTCACTGAAATGGACAGATCATCCAAGCAAAAGATCACCAAGGAAATAAAGGCCTTAATGAAACACTGGACCTGATGGACATCACAGATATATTCAGAACACTCCATCCCAAAGCAACAGAATACACATTCTTCTCTAGCACACATGGAATATTCTTCAGAATAGATCACATCCTGGGTCACAAATCAGGTCTCAACCGGTACCAAATGGTTGGGATCACTACCTGCATATTTTCAGACTACAACGCTCTGAAGCTAGAACTCAATCACAAGAGGAAATTTGGAAAGAACCCAAATACATGGAGGCTAAAGAGCATCCTAAAGAACTAAAGAACGAATGGGTCAATCAGGAAATTAAAGAAGAATTGAAAAAATTCATGGAAACAAATGATAATGAAAACACAACTATTCAAAATCTGTGGGACACAGCAAAGGCAGTCTTGAGAGGAAAACATATAGCGATACAAGCCTTTCTCAAGAAACAAGAAGGGTCTCAAATACACAACCTAACCCTACACCTAAAGGAGCTGGAGAAAGAAGAGGAAAGAAAGCCTATACCCAGCAGGAGAAGAGAAATAATAAAGACCAGAGCAGAAATCAATGAAATAGAAATGAAATAGAAACCAAAGAACACTAGAACAGATCAATGAAACTAGGAGCTTTTTCTTTGAAAGAATTAATAAGATTGATAAACTCCTGGCCAAAAAGAAAAGAGAAAGGACTCAAATAAATAAAGTCATGAATGAAAAAGGAGAGATCACAACCGACACCAAAGAAATATAATTATAAGAACAAATTATGAGCAGGTATTATGAGTATATATGAGTACATTATGATTAGGTATTAGATACCTAGGAATAAACCTAACCAAAGAGGCAAAGAAACATTACTCAGAAAACTATAGAGTACTCGTGAAAGAAATTGAGGAAAATACAAAGAAATGGAAAAATGTTCCATGCTCATGGATTGGGAGAACAAATATTGTAAAAATGTCTATGCTACCTAAAGCAATCTACATGTTTAATGCAATCTCAATCAAAATACCATCCATTTTTATTCAAAGAAATGGTACAAATAATCCTAAAATTTATATGGAACCCGAAAAGATCTTGAATATCTTGAATAGCCAGAGGAATGTTGGAAAAAAAAAAAAAAAGCCAAAGTTGATGGCATCATCATTCTAGACTTCAAGCTCTATTACAAAGCTGTCATCATCAAAACAGTATGGTACTGGCACAAAAACAGACACATAGATCAGCAGAACAGAACAGAGAGCCCAGAAATAGACCCACAATGTATGGTCAACTAATTTTTGACAAAGCAGGAAATAATGTCCAATGGAAAAAAGGCAGTCTCTTGAAACAAATGGTGTTGGGGAAATTGGACAGCCACATGTAGAAGAATGAAACTGGACCATTTCCTTACACCACACACAAAAATAGACTAAAAATGGATGAAGGACCTCAATGTGAGAAAGGAATCCATCAAAATCCTTGAGGAGAACACAGGCAGCAACCAATTCGACCTCAGTCTCAGCAACTTCCTCCTAGAAACATCGCCATAGGCAAGGGAAGCCAGGGCAAAAAGGAATTATTGAGACTTCATCAAGATCAAAAACTTTTGCACAATAAAGGAAAAAGTCAACAAAACCAAAAGACAAATGACAGAATGGGAGAAGATATTTGTAAATGACATATCAGATAAAGGGCTAGTATCTGAAATCTATAAAGAACTTCTCAAACTCAATACCCAAAGAACAAATAATCCAATCAATAAATGAGCAGAGGACATGCATAGACATTTCTGCAAAGAAGACATCCAGATGGCTGACAGACACATGAAAAAGTGCTCTACATCACTTGGCATCAGAGAAATACAAATCAAAAACCACAATGAAATACCTCCTCACACCAGTCAGAATGGCTAAAATTAACAAGTCAGGAAATGACAAATGCTGGCAAGGTTGCAGAGAGAAGGGAAACCTCCCACACTGTTGGTAGGAATGCAAGCTGGTGCAACCACTCTGGAAAACAGCATGGAGGTTCCTCAAAAAGTTGAAAATAGAATTACCCTATGACTCCGCAATCACACTACCAGGTATTTACCCTAAAGATACAAATGTAGTGATCCGAAGAGGCACTTGCACCCGAATGTTAATAGCAGCAATGTCTACAATAGCCAAACTATGGAAAGAACCTAGATGTTCATCAACAGATGAATGGATAAAGAAAATGTGGTTTATATATACTATGGAATACTCTGCAGCCATCAAAAGAAATGCAATCTTGCCTTTTGCAATGACATAAATGGAACTAGAGGGTATTGTGCTGAGCGAAATAAGTCAATCAGAGAAAGACAATTACCATATGATCTCCCTGATATGAAGAATTTGAGAGGTAACATGGGGGGTTTGGGGGTAGGGAAGGAAAAACTGAAACAAGATGGAATCAGAAGGGAGACAAACCATAAGACTCTCAATCTCACAAAACAAACTGATGGTTGCTAGGGGGGAGGAGGGTGGCTGGGTTATGGACACTGGGGAGGGTATGTGCTATGGTGAATTCTGTGAAGGGTGTAAACCTGGCGATTCACAGACCTGTACCCCTGGGGTTAATAATACATTATATGTTAATTAAAAAAAAGAGAAGATTATATATATATATATATATATATATATATATATATATATATATATAAAACAGAATATTATTCAGACATAAAGAAAGGAATCTTTCCATTTGCAACCACATGGATGGAACTAGAGTATATTATTCTAAGTGAAATAAGTCATTCAGAAAAAGACCAAAATGGTTTAAATGGTTAAAGTGTGTCTGAGAAGTGGGATGGGGACTATGAGACTGGCTGGTCCTTTTCTTGATAAGTCCCTTGGTACTCCTGGACTTTACCCATGTACACATAACACACAACACACTGGTCATTTAAAATAAAAAAGGATGAGTGATTAAGAAAACCCAAGAGATTCTAAGACTGGGATTAATGTCTATTGAAATGTCATCACACAGCATAAATTTTCATACTCAACCTCTATTAAATGCTTTACAACCAACATTGCTTACAAAAGGTACTTACAAAATCTCTTAATTCTCTTTTCCCCATATATATTTAGGGATCACCTTCTACCCATTTCTAGCTGAAACTCATTAGTCCCAATATATTTTAAATAGTCCCAATATATTTTAAATAATTATTTGCTTTTTTTGCTGATTTTAAATTACACATATGAAAAGGTATACATACCATGGAAAAATTGGACAATTCTGAAAAATATACAGATCAAACAATCATAATCCACTCTTCAGGAACTAACTTGTACACCTGAAACTAATATCTATATTATATATCTATATTATATATCTATAATATAGATATATAATATAGATATAGAATATATGTTAACTAACCAGGATTTAACTAAAAAAACAAATTTAAATAGAAAAAAATAATGGAAGCAACAATTTTGGGTGGGATTTTTTGTTTGTTTTCTTTCAAGATTTACTTATTTATTTAAGAGAGAGAACATGAGATATGGAGGAGACAAGATGGCGGGGAAGTAGGAGGAGGCGCCATTTCAACCTGTACCCTAAAGTGAGCTGATTACCTACCAAAGAACTCCGATCACCCATGAAATCAGCCTGAGATCAGAATTATACACGTCTGGATCTCTACAGGGGCAGAAGATGCCAGTGGGCCGGTAAAGCGGAGTGGGAACGTCGGACTGATATCGGAAGATAAACAAAAGGGGGAGGGAGCCACCAGAGGTGACCGATTGGAAAGTAATACCCCTAATACAAGAGTGCCCTGCATCTGGGGACCAGCATTAACTTGGAGACTGGTTGAAAGCACTCAGAAAGAGCAAAGGATCATGGGGTGGTGGTGGAATTGTGGGAATCAGGACGGCTAGGGACAGGGGCTTAAGTCCCCGTACCTAGGAAAGCCTCCCCTGGCACTGAGCCAGAGAGAGTGCGGCAGAGAAACAAGGTCTTGGTCCCTGAGCCGCCAGCGTGCCCGAGAACGCGTGGGGTCCGGCTCCTGTGAGGGGTTGGGAGCCTCGCCAGACGGCAGAACGCCAAGCCATGCTACAGAGCCTGAGATGCGTGCGCCCCTCACTCTCCGCTGAGAGAGGTGTGCAAAGACCCAGCCCAGCGCTCTTAGACCCGCGCCATTGTTTCAGAGCCTGAGACGCGCACGTGACCCACAACCTCCCCTGAGAGAGGTGCGTGAAGGCCCAGCCTGGTGCTCTCGGACCTGTGCCCTGCTACCAGAGCCTGAGACGCGCGCGCAACCCACAGCCTCTCCTGAGAGAGGTCAAGCCCAATGCTCTTAGACCCAGAAAGACCAGGCACTCCCAGCCTGGGCCCAGTGGGAAAATCTCAGTGTGCAATCACAGCTTGGAGCCTCTCTGGCGGTCTGGAGCTGCCCAGACAGCCACCAGTGCCATGGTTTTGGGTACAAGCAGAAGATCCTGCATCCCCGGGGACCTCGACTCGGAACCTGCTCTGCCAACGGCCAAGGGTTAATTTATGTAGGCTCTGCAGCACCCACAGGGGACCAGGCTGAGGCTTCTCTCTGAGAGGGACATCAGGGCACAGTTTGCTTTCCTCTAAACCTACAAAAACCATCAAAAGCAGTCAAGGCGAGAGAAAAAAAAAAGTGAACAAACATAAAAACCTACAGAGAACAAAAGCCTGAAAAAAACCGGTTTCCTCAGAGCCTCCCCCTTGAGGGGGGCAGGAGGACTTAACTCAGGGAACATCATTGACTGAAAACCCACGTGGCAGGCCCATCCCCCAGAAAACCAACCAGGAAAAAAAAAAAAAAAAAAAAACTACAAGAGAACAACCACCACTACTTCATAAGACAACTTTTATTTTTAATTCATTCCCACTATTCTGGTTCATTTTTTTTATAGATAATATTTTAACCTATTTACCATCACAGTGAGATGTCCAGTACATCAAATTCCATAATAACCTTCTAACCTGAACTTTTTGATACATACACCTGTGTTTTTCTTTTGCATTTCTATTTTTTAAATTTTTTTTCTAAATTTTAGTTTAGCTTAGTCTAGTTTATTCCTTTTTTATTTTTATTTTCTAATATTCATATAGAGTTAAACTTCAAGGTAATCCCCTATCCACAATCAATGCTACCCCTATAGGTAAACCAATTTTTAATCCCCCTTTATCTTAGGAAGTTGAGTCCTTTAACAAAGATATCAAGATACATCCAGGAAGAATCAAAACAACCTTCCTTGCCACACTGAGAATTTATAACCACTCTCCCATCTTTTTTTTCTGCCAGTGTTTCTGTGTTTTTGTGTTTGTCCTGATAGTATATAAATCTTATACTTGTGGTTCTTTTTGACGAGGTTCTTCCTTTATTTGCATATATATATATATTTTTTTTTTCTCTTGTCATATACTTTTATCAGTCTGTTTGTCAGTTTCTGTTTGTATACATCATCAATCTTACCTTGGGGCCCATCTGGGCTGAACCTTCTCTTTTATCTTCCCTTTTTTTCCTGTCTCTCTCTCTCTCTCTTTTTTCTTTTTCTTTTCTTTTTTCTCTCATTTGGGTGCGGAACCCTGATTACTCAGAAGCGTTCCAGGGTGCACCTTGACTGCACCATGATCAATACATCCAGCTACATCCATTCAGTCAACTCTCACCAAAATGACTAGGAGGAGGAATGCCCAACAGAAGAAAAATACAGAGGATGGGCCTTCTGCAACAGAGCTAATGGCTATCGACATAGACAATATGTCAGAAAGAGAATTCAGGCTAACAATTATCCAGGCAATAGCTAGGTTGGAGAAAGCCATGGATGACCAAACGGAATTGATTAGGGCAGAACTGAAAGCGACCAGCGATGATGTTCACAATGTTAGGGCAGAACTCAAAGCTACCAGGGATGAGGTTCACAATGCTCTCAATGAGTTCCAATCTAACCTAAATTGTCTAAAAGCTAGCGTAACTGAGACAGAAGAGAGAATTAGTGATCTGGAGGACAAACAGATAGAGAGAAAGGATCAGAAGGAAGCCTGGAACAAAGAGCTTAGAAGCCACGAAAACAGAATCAGGGAAATAAATGATGCCATGAAACATTGCAATGTCAGAATTATTGGAATCCCTGAAGGGAGGAGAAAGAAAGAAGTCTAGAAGATATAGTGGAACAAGTTCTTCATGAAAATTTCCCCAATCTCACGAATGGAACCAGTGTTCATGTACTAGAGGCCGAACGATCTCCACCTAAGATTATAGATTAAAAAAAAAAATCAAGGCGCCTCGTAGTCTAATTGAGGAATCATAATTGTAGATACAATCTCTTGAAAGCCGCTAGGACAAAGAGGCTCCTTACTTACAGAGAAAAGCCCATCAGAATAACGTCAGATCTGTCTACAGAGACCTGGCAAGCCCAAAAGGGCTGGCAAGATATATATCAGGCACTAAATGAGAAGAACATGCAGCCAAGAATACCTTATCCAGCAAGACTGACATTCAAAATGGATGGAGAGATAAAGACTTTCCAAGACCAGCAAGGCTTAAAAGACTACGCAACCACCAAGCCGACACTGCAGGAAATATTAGGGGGGTTCTATAAAAGAGAAAGAATCCTAAGAATAGTATTGAACAGAAATATAGAGACAATCTACAGAAAGAAAGACTTCAAAGGTAACACGATGTCAATAAAAATGTATCTATCAATAATCACTCTCAATGTGAATGGCCTAAATGCGCCCATAAAACGACACAGGGTTGCAGATTGGATAAAACAACAGAACCCATCCATATGTTGTCTACAAGAGACTCATTCTGAACCTAAAGATACACCCAGACTAAAAAGTGAAGGGATGGAGAAGCATCTTTCATGCCAATGGGCCTCAAAAGAAGGCTAGGGTAGCGATTCTCATATCAGATAAATTAGATTTTAATCTAAAGACTGTAGTCAGACGTACAGGAGGACACTACCTCATTCTTAAAGGGACTATCCACCAAGATGATCTAACAATTGTAAATATCTATGCCTCCAATATGGAAGCAGCCAATTACATAAGAAAACTGTTAATCAAGATAAAGAGTCATATTGATATGAATACATTAATAGTAGGAGATCTTAACATGCCTCTCTCAGAAACAGACAGATCATCGAAGCAGAAAATCAATAAAGAAACAAGAGCATTGAATGATACATTGGACCAGATGGACCTCAAAGATATATAAAGAACATTCCACCCTAAAACAACAGAATACTCATTCTTCTTAAGTGCACATGGGAGCTTCTCCAGAATAGACCACATACTGGGTCACAAATCAGGACTCAACTGATACCAAAAGACTGACATTATTCCCTGCATATTCTCAGATCACAATGCTTTGAAATGGGAGCTCAATCACAAGGAAAAGTTCAGAAGGAACTCAAACACCTGGAAGCTAAAGACCACCTTGCTTAAGAATGCTTGGATCAACCAGGAGATCAAAGAAAACTTAAACAATTCATGGAAACCAATGAGAATGAAGACACTTCGGTCCAAAACCTAGGGGATACAGCAAAGACAGTCCTAATGGGGAAATACATAGCCATCCAAGCCTCCCTCAAAAAAATTGAAAAATCCAGAAAATACCAGCTGTCTCTACACCTTAAAGAACTGGAGAATCAACAACAAATCAAACCAACTCCACAGATAAGAAGGGAAATAATCAAGATTAGAGCAGAGATCAATGAGGTAGAAACCAGAGATACAGTAGAACGTATCAATGAAACTAGAAGCTGGTTTTTGAAAGAATCAATAAGATCGATAAACCATTGGCCACACTAATCCAAAAGAAAAGAGAGAAAGCCCAAATTCATAAAATTATGAATGAAAAGGGAGAGATCACAACTAACACCAAGAAAGTAGAAACAATCATCAGAAGTTATTATCAACAGTTATATGCCAATAAGCTAAGCAACCTAGATGAAATGGATGCATTCTTGGAAAACTATAAACTCCCAAAATTGAACCAGGAAGATATTGACAACCTAAATAGACAGATATCTAGTAACGAGATTGAAGCAGTGATCAAAAACCTCCCAAAAAACAAGAGCCCAGGACCTGACGGATTACCTGGGGAATTCTACCAAACTTTCAAAGAAGAAATAACACCTATTCTCCTGAAGCTGTTTCAAAAAATTGAAGCAGAAGGAAAACTTCCAGACTCTTTCTATGAAGCCAGCGTTACCCTGATCCCCAAACCAGGCAAAAACCCTACCAAAAAGGAGAATTTCAGACCAATATCACTGATGAATATGGATGCTAAGATTCTCAACAAGATCCTAGCAAACAGGATCCAACAGTACATTAAAAAGATTATCCACCATGACCAGGTGGGATTCATCCCTGGGCTACAAGGATGGTGCAACATTCGCAAATCAATCAATGTGATAGAACAAATTAATAAGAGAAGAGAGAAGAACCACATGGTCCTCTCAATTGATGCAGAAAAAGCATTTGAGAAAATCCAGCATCCGTTCCTGATTAAAATGCTTCAAAGTATAGGGAAGGAGAGAACATTCCTGAACTTCATCAAATCTATCTATGAAAGACCCACAGCAAATATCATCCTCAATGGGAAAACGCTTGCAGCCTTCCCGTTGAGATCTGGAACACGACAAGGATGCCCACTCTCACTACCCTTGTTCAACATAGTATTAGAAGTCCTAGCAACAGCAATCAGACAACAAAGAGAAATAAATTGTATTCAAATCGGTAATGAACAAGTCAAACTCTCTCTCTTCGCAGATGACATGATTCTTTATATGGAAAACCCAAAAGACTCCACCCCCAAACTACTAGAAACTCATACAGCAATTCAGTAACGTGGCAGGATACAAAGTCAATGCACAGAAATCAGTGGCTTTCTTATACACTAACAATGAAAATACAAAAAGGCAAATTAGAGAATCGATTCCATTTACTATAGCACCAAGAACCATAAGATACCTGGAAATAATCCAAAATGTGTATGGAATCAGAAGAGACCCCGAATCGCTAAGGAAATGTTGAAAAACGAAAATAAAACTGGCGTCATCATGTTACCTGATTTCAAGCTTTACTGCAAAGCTGTGATCAACAAGACAGCATGGTACTGGCATAAAAACAGACACATAGACCAGTGGAACAGAGTAGAGAGCCCAGATATGGACCCTCAACTCTATGGGCAAATAATCTTCAACAAAACAGGAAAAAATATCTAGTGGAAAAAAGACAGTCTCTTCAATAAATGGTGCTGGGAAAACTGGACAGCTATATGTAGAAGAATGAAACTCAACCATTCTCTTACACCATACACAAAGATAAACTCGAAATGGATAAAAGACCTCAACGTGAGACAGGAATCCATCAGAATCCTAGAGGAGAACATAGGCAGTAACTTCTTCGATATCAGCCACAGCAACTTCTTTCAAGATATGTCTCCAAAGGCAAAGGAAACAAAAGCAAAAATGAGCTTTTGGGACTTCGTCAAGATCAAAAGCTTCTGCGCAGCAAAGGAAACAGTCAAGAAAACAAAGAGGCAACCCACGGAATGGGAGAAGATATTTGCAAATGACAGTATAGAGAAAAGGTTGATATCCAGGATCTATAAAGAACTCCTCAAACTCAGCACACACAAAACAATCATATAAAAAAAAATGGGCAGAAGATATGAACAGACACTTCTCCAATGAAGACATATAAATGGCTATCAGACACATGAAAAAATGTTCATCATCACTAGCCATCAGGGAGATTCAAATTAAAACCACATTGAGATACCAACTTACACCAGTTAGAATGGCCAAAATTAGCAAGACAGGAAACAACATATATTGGAGAGGATGTGGAGAAAGGGAGCCCTCTTGCACTGTTGGTGGGAATGCAAGTTGGTGCAGCCACTTTGGAAAACAGTGTGGAGTTTCCTCAAGAAATTAAAAATAGAGCTTCCCTATGACCCTGCAATTACACTACTGGGTATTTACCCCAACGATACAAATGTAGTGAAAAGAAGGGCCATCTGTACCCCAATGTTTATAGCAGCAATGGCCACAGTCACCAAACTCTGGAAAGAACCAAGATGCCCTTCAACGGACGAATGGATAAGGAAGATGTGGTCCATATACACTATGGAGTATTATGCTTCCATCAGAAAGGATGAATACCCAACTTTTGTAGCAACATGGACGGGATTGGAAGAGATTATGCTGAGTGAAATAAGTCAAGCAGAGAGAGTCAATTATCATATGGTTTCACTTATTTGTGAAGCATAACAAATAGCATGGAGGACTTGGGGAGATGGAGAGGAGAAGAGAGTTGAGGGAAATTGGAAGGGGAGGTGAACCATGAGAGACTATGGAGTCTGAAAAACAATCTGAGGGTTTTGAAGTTGCAGGGGTGGGAGGTTGGGGGAACCAGGTGGTGGGTACTAGAGAGGGCACAGATTGCATGGAACACTGGATGTGGTGCAAAAACAATGAATACTGTTACGCTGAAAAGAAAAAAATAAAAGAAGAGAGAGAACATGAGAGGGGGAAGGGTCAGAGGGAGATGCAGACTCCCCGCTGAGGAGGGAGCCCAGGACTCTGGGATCATGACCTGGGCCAAAGCCAGACGCTAAACCGACTGTCATCCAGGTGCTTCATGGAAGCAAATACTTTTGATACTTATCTTCAATTATGTTCTTTGTTTAACATAACTAAAATCATAACATGACTAATATTTTACATTCTACTTACAGAAATCCATATATAAAATAAAATTGTCCATGCTATCAAAAGGACTATTTAAATGTAATTCTTAAAACAAATGTTGACAGATTATAAAAATAGTACATATCAAATAGAGAAAAGTCAGAAAATAGATAAAAAGACAGAAAATAACAAGACTTTACAATTTTATAGTCTAGAGATATTCAGTTTTAACATTTTCTTATATCTCTTCCTGTCATTTCTCTGTATATAGTGTGTTTTAATAATTGATCTATTGTATCTGGAAGTTTGTTTCCTGCTTTTTTTAAACTAAACACTATAACAAAAACTATTCCCCCTGTATATCAACTCTTTCATAAATATTTTTACATTTTACTTATCCAATTTTAGTTAATTCTTGTCCCATTATTAAATGCTATTAAATTGTCATCCTACCATTAAATATTCTTCTTCTGATTTTTTAATTGTCCAAATTGCAAATAACAACACAATGAACATATTTGTGCATAAAGTCTTTGCCTCTTTTGGATTATTTTCATTGCTTAAATTTCTAGAAGTACAAATACTGTCTCTAGGAGAAGTACAATAACTTTGTGTAAAGATCATTCTGAGTATAGTAATTGAAGAAGCATGTAATTTAGATGAAGGTGAAGTGATTCTTTGACTTATGTAAGAGGTTGCTGAATAATTAAAAATCAAAAGAAGTAGTGTGAGTTCTTTTTAAATGCTTTTAAAGTCAGTAAGAATATATGACGCTTTTTAGGTTGAAGGTACACACAGAAACCTTAGAAATAACAACCTCCTTTCTCCCCAAAGTGAGTAATAATTTATACCAGGCAAACAAACAACTGCTGGTTTCATTCCTTTTACAGCCAATGTATCTCTATGGAAGCAGTAGAGAAGGTAACAATTCTCAGTCAACTATAAAGTACCAGTGCTTATTTACATGGCTGTTAAAGGGTTGCTTTAACAATCATGCTTCCTCTCTGATCCTAATGATTCTTGCATGGCACCAAATTAAAGGAATGGTGATCTAATGGAAGGTGGATCACTAGAAATTACAGAATCATTTTCTAAAGAAATATTCAATAACTGACATTTATATGCAGATCTCTGAAAGGAAAGGAAGAGATCCAATGACTTTGATAGATCTTTTAGTGTTTTAATTTCTAAAGGCAAAACCCTAATTAATGTTTTCATAATAGTTGGATTATAATCCTAAAAATATGATAGGATATTAGTAATATGATGATTATTTTGTTTAATTACTTAGGTGTTAAATGTTGGGAGTCTCTTAACACACAAATGAAAATCACAATGAAATATCCCTTCATCTTTGTCAGAATGGCTAAAACCAAAAACAGAAGAAACAACAAGTACTGGCAAGCATGTGGAGAAGAAAAAGTAACCCTCGTGCACCATTGGTGGGTATGCAAATTGGTGCAACCACTATGGAAAACAGTATGGGGATTCCTCAAAAAATTAAAAATAGAAGTATCATACCATCCAGTATTCCACTACTGATATTTATCCAAAGAATACAAAAATACTAATTTAGAAAGATATGTCCACCCCTGTTTATTGCAGCACTTATACAATAGCAAGATACAGAAGCAACACACTTGTCCATTCATGGATGAATGGGTGAAGAAGTTGTGGTATTATACATACCATGGAATATTACTCAGCCATAAAAAAGAATGAAATTTTGCCACTTGAAACAACATGGATTGATCTTGAGAGTATATTACTAAGTAAAATAAGTCAGGCAGAGAAGGACAAATAGTGCATGATATAATTCATATGTCTAATTTAAGAAACCAAACAAAGAAAAAAGAGACAAATGAAAAAAATCAGATCCTTAAATAGAGCAAACTGGTGGTTACCAGAGGGGAGGTGGATGGCAGGAAGGGAGAAATAGGTGAAGGGGATTAAGAGTACACTTATCATGATAAGCACTGTGTAATGTATATAATTGTTGAATCATTATATCGTACACCTGAAACTAATATAACACTATATGTTAATTACACCAGAATTGAAAAAAACAAGTAAATTAATTTTTTTAAAATATTGAGGGTCTCTTTTGGTATATCCTTCTTGGTACTATGCTTGTGATTTCTTACAGCCCATAAGTGATTAAAGGTGTTACATGGCACAAGATGATGAAGAAAGTAAAAAACAGCAAATTGTTCCACACTGGAAGCAAGTTACAAACATAAGTGGTGTTTGAGGACCCAGAGTTTGTAGAGCAAGTCATTATGAGAATCTGAAAGATCAATATGGCTGGGAAATAAATTTAATTAGGAATGTGGTGGAAGAAAAATTGTCCAGACACAAAGATGGAGAGGTTGAGGGGGGCCTAGGTGGCTCAGTCAGCTAAGCACCTGCCTTCAGTTCAGGCCATGATCCCACAGTCCTGGGATCAAGCCCCACAACAGGGTCTCTACTTGGTAACGAGTCTGCTTCTGCATCTTCCTCTGCCCCTTCCCCTCATTTGTGAGCTCTCTCTCTCTCTCTCTCTCAAATAAATAAATGAAATCTTAAAAAAAAAAAAGATGGAGAGGTTGACCATAAACAGATCACAAAGGGTCTTATACACCAGGTTAAAGCAGTAAATCATTGAGGACATTTAAAAATGGGATGTCATCATAAGGCATAAAGAACATTCTACCTGGAGAACAAATAACTAACTGGGAGAAAAAAGAAGTTGTTGCAGTAATACAGGCAAGAGACAACAGCCAAAGTTAAGAAACTAGAACTGAGATGGTGTTGTGGGCTAAATTGTGTTCCCCAAATCCAGATGTTGAAGTCTTAACCCTCCAGTACCTCAGCATGTGACTACATTTGGACACAGAGACTTTTAAAGAAATGATTAAGTTAAAATGAGGCTGTTATTGTAGGTCCTAATCTAATCTGACTGGTGTTCTTATAAGAAGAGCAAATATATACACACAGAGAGATGCAAAGGATGCGTGCGCATAGGGGAAAGACCACAGGAAGACACAACAAGAAGGCAGCAGTCTGCAAGCCATGGAGAGAGGCCTAAACTCTGATACACCTTGATATCAGACATCAAGCCTCCAAAACTGTGAGAAAATTAACTTCTGGTTTATAAGCCACTCAGTCTACGATATTTTACTATGTTGTATAGCAAATGAATAGAGATGGATATAAATGAATGGATCTGAGAGATATTTAGAAGTCAAAATTATTAAATTCAGTGACTAGACTTAAGTTTAAATGAAGTGGCAGGAATCATGGTGACTCTGGATAGGGGAGCCATTTTCTGAGTCAGGGACTTCACAGGGAGGAGCAGGATGGACTGAAGATCACCAGTTCAGCTGTGGATCTGTTGAGTTCTTTGTAATTATGAGACATCCAAGTGAACATCTAATTATGGGTTAGACAATTATATAGATATATGGATCTGGAACTCAGGAAGCGAGTTTGGCTAGAGAAATGGGCCTGCACTCATCAGCATGCAGATTAGTGAAGACCCTGCTGGAGATAGGAGAACCATTGCTTGCACTTGGCGACTTGCAGATATAAGATTATAGAAATGAAAATTTCACAGATGGTTCTATGCTCCTCTGGCAAAGATCACTAAGTGTTGGCTCTTAGATATTGAGGCAGACACTTGAAGCCTACCCAGATCACATTCCCCTTTTCTTCTTTTTAACAGGGGCTTATTTTGGATCAGGTTTCAAGCAGTAATGTGCCAAGCCCCAGGGAATGAATCATGATTGGTACATGGAAATCATTGTAATCCCCCTTCCCTTTGCCAGAGAATGTTTAGTAGGCATTTGACTTATTCATTTCCAGTGACAATATATCTGAAAATTTTTTCTTGATAAAGGGAAAAAATGTGCAAAGATATTTCCCTCTTTCTTCTTGAATTTGAGGACTATTGAGAAGATGCCATATTTGGTATAGTAGTAGTTATGTTGTGAGAAGGAAGGAAAGTCAATAAAATTGAAGAAAAGCCTCCCAGGGGGTCTGGACCTGTGTAGTTGCTGAAACAATCCTGGAATCACTTTCCACTTCTCTTGTCTTGGGAGAAAAATAATTCCCCATTGTTCGTTCCACTTTCAGTTAAGAATCCTGTTTTGTGAAGCCAAAAGCACTCCAGTAGGTACCAGGATTTCCCTCAAATAGCTCAATGATATTAAAAGTACCTTTTTTACCCCCCAGGTTCCTTGAGATATAACTAACATACAACATTGTTAGGTTGGACAACATGATGATTTGATACACATATGTATTGCAAAAGGATTACCACAATCAGGTTAATTAATACCTCCATCATCTCATATACTTGTACTTTTTTTTTTTTTTGGTGCTAACATTTAGGATCTACTCTCTTATCATTTTTTGCATATGCAAAATGGTATTATTAACTATAGCCACCATGCTGTACATTAGATTCCAAGAAATTACTTATCTTATAACTGAAAGTGTGTACCCTTTAACTAACATCTCCCCATTTCCCACACTCCCAGGCCCTGGCAACCACCATTTCACTCTCTGTTTCTGAGTTTGACATTTTTTAGATTCCACATGTAAGTGAGATCATACAGCATTTGTCATTCTCTGTCTGGCTTATTTTATTTAGCATAATGCCTCCAGGTTCATCCATGTTGTTACAAAAGGCAACATTCCCTTCTTTTTATGGCTTAATAATATTCCATTGTGTACACTATATGTATGTGTGTATACACACACACACACACACACACACCCCACATGGATACTTTAGTTGTTTCCATGTTTTAGCTATTGGAAATAATGTTGCATTGAACATAAGGATGCAGATCTTTCTTTGAGATAGTCATTTCATTTTATGGAAGGTCTCTGTGTGCAAGCTAAGATGTCAACTTGTTCAGCTTATTAAAACTAAGAGTCTTCAGATTTTAGTCTGAGGGTTTCTATTTCCTCTTTCAGTTTCTAGTTAGAAGATAGTAAGATTTAAAAGATAGTATTGGCCACCCCTTCTGTGTGCAAAAATAATAAAATTGAATAGTTTGTAGAATATAAGATAGAAACATCAAAAACCAGCTCTTTAAAATATTTTATACAATATCAAATCTTTAAATGGGTTTTTATAACAGCCATCAATTACTTAAGACACAAGTATACATTTATTTAAAAATCAGACAGTAAATTCTCAACAAATACTTTTCATTGAATTTGATGTGAGAGTCACTGAAAATTAAGAGCAAAATCATTTTCAATGTCTTTGTGAAAGAAAAAACTCACAGTCTTTTCTTTGCATTTTATCATAAAATAATTTCTTAAAAACGCAATAACATCTACTACTTTACTTTTTTTCTTTTTAATTACACAGAACTTTACAAAGTGACTTCTCTTCTATGGTCTAATGCAGCAAGAAAGATGAGAAATATGTCTCTGGTTTCCCAGGGGAATTCCAGGAAACTTTTTTTTTTTTAAAGGATAATGTCAATTCTCTTTAGACATTGAAAAAATGTAGAAAAATGAAGAAAACCTCTCAAAATTATTTTCATGAAGTGAGCAAAACCTGATGTTGACCTTGAGGATATATACACTCTTCAAAACACACACAAACACAAGCTCTAGAACAATTTCACTTTTGACTATCACTGTAAAAATCCTAAAGAAAATATTAACAAACAAAATTCATCAATACTTTGAAGGGTTATGCATTATGACTAAATATGGCTAACTTTAAGATCATTCACTATGAGAAAATGCATTAATACTATTTAGAATAGATGTATTACTTTAACACTGATGTCAGATCATGTCAATTCTCTGCCCCAAAATGTCTGAAGACTTCCAATTTCACTCAGAGTAAGAGCCAAAAATTCTTACACTGACTTAAAAGGTCTATATAATCTGAAAACTATTGTCTCTGTCTCTTATTCTCTTCTCAGTCACATGGCTCCAGCCACAATGAACAGTGCTCATCCTCAAACAATCCAGGAATATTCCTTCCATAATGTCTTTGCACTGTTATACTCTTCTCCCACAAACTTCCACCAAATATTTGTGAGGTTAAGTCCCTCACATTCTAAAATATTTTTTCTTTTTTTTTTTTAAATAAAGATTTTTATTTATTTATTTGACAGAGAGAGATCACAAGTAGGCAGAGAGGCAGGCAGAGAGAGAGGGGGAAGCAGGCTCCCTGCTGAGCAGAGAGCCTGATGTGGGGCTCGATACGGGGCTCGATCCCAGGACCCTGGGATCATGACCCGAGACGAAGGCAGAGGCCCAACCCACTGAGCCACCCAGGCGCCCCTAAAATATTTTCCTTAAATGTCACCTTCCCTATAAAGCTTATGCTGCTTTAAAGTTGGAACTTTCCTACCCCTACCCCTACCCCTGGAACTTCTGATTTCTTATCCTGCTTGGTGTTTTCTCTTTCTTTCTTTCTTTCTTTCTTTCTTTCTTTCTTTCTCTTTCTTTCTAAGAGTTGGTATAGTACTTCTGTATCATCTTCTAGAACTAACTCAATGTATTCATATATCATCATTTTTATTTATTGTCTCTCTCTCTCTCTCCTGTCATTATATAAGCTTTGTCCATTTCATTCACCATGATATTCCATGTGCCTAAAATAGTACCTGGCACATAGTTAGCATTCAACTGATTAAAATAGATGACTTAATAGTCATCTTAAAATAGATGGCTGAATGATTATTTAATATAGCTAAAGAAAAGTCACATGTGTTCTCCTTAGCCACTAAAAAGCCATTTGGCAAGGAGGAGGAGCAAGATGGTAAAGGAGTAGAAGACCTAAATTTCCTCTGGTCCCAGGAATTCTGCTAGCTACCAAACCATTCTGAACACCTACAAACTCAACAGGAGACTGAAGAGAATAGCAGCAATTCTATGGCCATAAAAGTGACCACTTACTGGAAGGTAGGACTTGTGGAGAAGTGAGTCCAAGGTGATATACACAGGAAGATAGACCATGGGGTGAGGGAACAGCTCCCAGCAAGCAGTAGAGCAGTGGAGCACAAAATCATAAATTTTAGAAGTCTACTCTGGGGAGGGATGTCACTCTAGAGGCTAAGTTGGGGGTGGAGTCCTCACGGGGATAGTGTGGTCTCAGGACCCGCAGGGTCACAGAAGGACCAGATGTGTCTGAGTGTGACAGATCTCTCAGGTATCAGAGCGAGGAAGCCAGCTGCAGAGACAGAGCTGAGGAGTGTGCTCTCAGCTTGGGGTTACCTTAAACTGTGATCCATGGCATAGTCAGGCCACTATTCTTGTAGCAGGGACCCCACAAGTGGCAGATCTGGAAAGACCCCCCGCCTCCCTCTTCCAGGCAGAATGGCACTGGAGCACACTGCAGGGATCTGCTGGGTTTGGTGACTCCAAATGGAACCAGGTGCCAGATACAGAAATACTCGGTCACAGGCTGGGTGAGTACAGAGCACAGCAGGAGACCATGGAGACAGGAGTGATTGACTGCTTTTGCCTGAGGGATCACTGCAAAAGGAGGCCCTGAGCTCTTGGCTCCTCCAGGGCTGGAGCCTGGGAGGCTGACATCTTCATTCCCATCCTCCAAAGCTGTCTGGAAAGCGGTTCAGGGAACAAAAGCTACAAAAGCAAACCTGAGCAGATTACAAAGCCTGGTCCTTGGCAAGGGCAGTGCAATTCCGCCTCAGGCAAAAACATTTGAGAATCACTGTAACAGGCCCCTCCCCCAGAAGATCAGCAAGAACATCCAGTCAAGACCAAGTTCACAAATCAATGAGAACTGTGAAACTCCAGTGCTAGGGGAATGCAACACTTAGAATTCATGGTTTTTTTTCCCTATAATTGCTTAGATTTTCGAAGTTAAATTTTTTAAATTTCTGTTATTTTTTCCTTTTCCTGTTTTTTAATATTTCCTCTTTCCTATTTTAACCAATTTTAACTATTTTATCTTATCAATACCTTTTTAAAAATTTTTTAATTTTCATTTTTATAGTCATATCCTATCCCTTCATTTTTTGTATTTAACCTTATTTTTTGTGTACATATAAGTATCTTTTTCTTTAAAATTTTTGGATACACTTTCTTACAGACCAAAATATACCTTCAATCTAGCACATGGCTTTGTTCTAGTCTTCAGCTTGATGACATTCTTTTTTTTTCTTTTTTCAACTGACTTCTTATCAATTCCTTTTTAAAAATCTTTTTAAATTTTATTCATTATGGTCATATTCCATCCCTTCATTGTGTCTATCCTTATCTATCTATCATGTACCTATCTATAAGTTTTTTTTTTCTTTAAAATTTTAGGAGGCAGTCTCTTCTAATAGACCAAAATACACCCAAAATCAAGAGTGTGGCTCTGTTCTATTCACCAGCTTAATCATATATACATATTTTTTTTTCCTTTCTTCTCCCCCTGGTTTCCGGTCTCTTCTGATTCAGTTAGTGTATATTTTTCTGGGGTTGTTGTTATCCTTTTAGCATTTTCTTCTCTCATTCATGTATTCTTCTCTGGACAAAATGACAAGGCAGAAAAACTCACCTCAAAAAAAGAACAAGAAGCAGGACCGATACCTAGAGACCTAATCAATACGGACATTAGTAAGATGTCAGAACTAGAGTTAAGAATGATTATAAAGATGCTAGCTGGGCTTGAAAACACAAATAAGATACTAGAGAATCCCTTTCTGGAGAAATAAAAGAACTAAAATTCTAACCAAGCTGAAATAAAAAGAACACTATTAATGAGATGCAATAAAAAATGGAGGCTCTTACTACTAGAATGAATGAGGCAGAAGAGAGAATTAGTAATATAGAAGACCAAATGATGGAGAATAAAGAAGATGAGAGAAGACAGATAAACAACTACTGGATCATGAGGGAAGAATTTGAGAGATAATTGATACCATAAGATGAAACAATATGAGAATAGTTGGGATCCCAGAAGAAGAAAGAGTGGGACAAGAAGGGTCTCAAGTACACAACCTAACCCTACACCTAAAGGAGCTGGAGAAAGAACAGCAAAGAAAGCCTAAACCCAGAAGGAGAAGAGAAATAATAAAGATCACAGCAGAAATCAATGAAATAGAAACCAAAAGAACAGTAGAACAGATCAATGAAACTAGGAATTGTTTCCTTGAAAGAATTAATAAGATTGATAAACCCCTGACCAGACTTAACAAAAAGAAAAGCCAAAGAACCCAAATTAATAAAAACATGAATGAAAAAGGAGAGATCACAACCAACACCAAAGAATTACAAACAATTATAAGAATATATTATGAGCAACTATATGCCAGCAAATTTGACAACCTGGAAGAAATGGATGCATTCCTAGAGACATGTAAACTATCAAAACTGAAACAGGAAGAAATAGAAAACCTGAAAAGACCCATAACCAGTAAGGAGATTGAAGCAGTCATCAAAAATCTCCCAACAAACAAGAGCCCAGGGCCAGGTGACTTCCCAGGGGAATTCTACCAAATAGTTAAAGAAGAATTAATACCTATTCTCCTGAAACTATTCCAAAAAATAGAAATGGAAGTAAAACTTCCAAACTAATTTTATGAGACCAGCATCATCTTGATCCCAAAACCAAAGACCCCCATCAAAAAGGAGAATTACAGACCAATATCCCTGATGAACATGGATGCAAAGATTCTCACCAAAATGCTAGCCAATATGATCAGCAGTACATGAAAAGGATTATTCACAATGATCAAATGGGATTTAATCCTTGGCTGCAAGCTTGGCTCAACATCTGCAAAACAATCAGTGTGATATAATACATTAATAAAAGAAAGAACAAGAACCATATGATACTCTCAATAGACGTTGAAAAAGAATTTGACAAAGCACAGCATCCTTTCTTGATCAAAATTCTTCACAGTGTAGACATAGAGGCTACATACTTTAATATCATCAAAGCCATCTATGAAAAACTCACAGCAAATATCATTCTCAATAGGGAAAAACTGAGAGCTTTTCCCCTAAGGTCAGGAACACAGCAGGATGTCCACTATCACCACTGCTATTCAACACGGTACTAGAAGTCCTAGCCTCAGCAATCAGACCACAAAAACAAATAAAAGGCATCCAAATCAGCAAAGAAGAAGTCAAACTTTCACTCTTTGCTGATGATGTGATACTTTATGTGGAAAACTCAAAAGACTCCACTCCAAAACTACTAGAACTCATACAGGAATTCAGGGAAAGTGTCAGGATATAAAATCAATGCACAGAAATCAGTTGGATTTCTGTACAACAACAGCAAGACAGGGGAAAAAATAATTAAGGAGTTGATCCCATTTACAATTGCACCCAAAACCATTATATACCTAGGAATAAATCTAACCAAAGAGGCAAAGAATCTGTACTCCAAAAACTATAGAGAACTCATGAAAGAAATTGAGAAAAACACAAAGAAATGGAAAAATGTTCCATGCTCATGGATTGAGAGAACAAATATTGTGAAAATGTCTATGCTACCTAGAGCAATCTACACATTTAAGGCAATCAGCATCAAAATACCATTGACTCTTTTCAAAGAAATGTAACAAATAATCCTAAAATTTATATGGAACCAGAAAAGACCCCAAATAGCCAGAGGAATGTTGAAAAAGAAAACCAAAGTTGGCGGCATCAAAATTCCAGACTTCAAGCTCTATTACAAAGCATGTCAAGACTGTATGGTACTGGCACAAAAACAGACACATAGATCAATGGAACAGAATAGAGAGCCCAGAAATGGACCCTCAACTCTATGGTCAGCTAATCTTTGACAAAGCAGGAAAGAATGTCCAATGGAAAAACGGGAGTCTTTTCAACACATGGTGTTGGAAAAATTGGACAGCCACATGTAGAAGAATGAAACTGGACCATTTCCTTACATCACACACAAAAATAGACTAAAAATGGATGAAGGACCTCAATGTGAGAAAGGAATCCATCAAAATCCTTGAGGAGAACACAGGCAACAACCTCTTTGACTTCAGCCGCAGCAACTTCTTCTAGAAACATTGCCAAAGGCAAGGGAAGCAAGGGCAAAAAGGAACTATTGGGACTTCATCAAGATCAAAAGCTTTTGCACAGCAAAGGAAATAGTCAACAAAACCAAAGACAACCAACAGAATGGTAGAAGATATTTTCAAATGACATATCAGGTAAAGGGCTAGCCAAAATCTATAAAGAACTTCTCAAACTCAATATCCAAAGAATAAATAATCAATCAAGAAATGGGCAGAAGACATGAACAGACATTTCTGGAAACAAGACATCCAAATTGCCAATAGACACATGGAAAAGTGAACAACATCACTTGGCATTAGGAAAATACAAATCAAAACCACAGTGAGATACCACCTTACACCAGTCAGAATGGTTAAAATTAACAGGTCAGGAACTGGTAGGTGTTACAAGGATGTGGAGAAAGAGGAACCCTCCTACACTGTTGGTGGGAATGCAAGCTGGTGCAGCCACTCTGGAAACCAATATGGAGGTTCCTCAGAAAGTTGAACATAGAGCTACCTTATAACGCAGCAATTGCACTACTGGGTATTTACTCTAAAGATACAAATGTAATGATCTGAAGGGGCACATGCACCTGAATGTTTATAGCAGTAATGTCCACGATAGCCAAACTATGGAAAGTCAACAGATGAATGGCTAAAGAAGATGTGATATATCTATATGTATATCTAGATATACATATAGATAGATATATGAATACTATGCAGCCAACAAGAAAATGAAATCTTGTCATTTGCAACAATGTGGATGGAATTAAAGGGTATTATGGTGAGCAAAATAAGTCAATCAGAGAAAGACAAATATCATATGATCTCACTGATATGAGGTATTTGAGAAACAAGACAGAGGATCATAGAGGAAGGAAGGGAAAAATAAAATAAGATGAAATGAGAAAGGGAGACAAACCATAAGAAACTCTCAATCTCAGGACACAAACTCAGGGTTGCTGGAGGGGAATAGGTGGGAGTGATGGGGTTGCTGGGTGATGGACATTGGGGAGGGTATGTGCTATAGTGAGGAAAAAAAATTTAAAAAAACAATTTGGCAAACAAATACACATTCTTGCTTGAGTTTTTACTCAACTAGTAGAAATTAATGGTTAAATCCTTATTAGTATTTATCTAAAAAACGTTCTTGATAGAGAAAACACTGAAGGGATTCCACTACCATTAGGTGCAAGGGTGACCACTACCATTACTTACCACTTAACTTCTATGGCATGTATATGTTGATTTAATTAGATATAGAAAGTAATTACATATATAAAGAATGGACAGAATAAACATAAGTACTTGTATATAAAAGGATTATACAACCAGAGTGAAAAAGTCAAATGAAAAAACTACAAAATTGAACATGAGCTTAATCAGGTATCAGAATAATAAATTTTTGCACATTTATTTGAAAAATAATTCTAACTATTTTATTTGTTATGCTGTTCTTTTTGCTATTGTAGCTTGGAACTTTTATTTCATTACATCTTTTAACTGGTAAATATATATAATGGAATATTATTCAGCCATAAAGGAAAGGTAATCCTGTCATTTGCAAGTACATGGATGAACATGTTAAGTGAAATAAGCCAGACATAGAAAAACAAAAACTGTATGATCCCAGTTATGTAAAATCTAAAAAAACTGAACTCAAAGAAGCAGAGTAGGATGGTGGTTTCCAAAAGTTCAGGGTGGGAGGAATGGGAAGATATTGGGCAAAGGGTATACACTTTCAGTTATAAGACAACTAAGTCCTGGGGATCTAATGTACAGTGTGGTGACCATATTTAACAATACTGTATGTACACTTGAAATTTTCTAAGAGAATACATCTTAACT
This sequence comes from Enhydra lutris kenyoni, assembly GCF_002288905.1. NCBI lineage: Eukaryota > Metazoa > Chordata > Mammalia > Carnivora > Mustelidae > Enhydra > Enhydra lutris. The sequence continues at coordinate 70,265,445 of NW_019154105.1, read as the reverse complement.
GCTCTCACCATACACACACATAAATGGCAACTATGAGGCAATGGATATCTTTATTAGCTTGATTGTAGTAATCATTTCACAGTGTACATGTAATCAACTCCTCATATTATACACCTTAAATATATACAATTTTCATTTGTCGGGTATACCTCAATAAAGTTGGGGGTTAAGGCCAAAATTAGTCTTGGTGGGCTAACAGTGAGGCATCAGCAGGTTTATATGCCTTCTGAAGGCTCTCAGGAAAATTCTTTTTCTTGCCTTTTCCAGCTTTTAGACGCTGTCTCAATTTCCTCATCTTACAGTCCCTGCCACATTTAAGCAGAGGTGGCTGGTCAAGTCTTTCTTCAATCATATCACTTTGACACTGACTCTTTTTCTGACTCCTGCTTTCACTTTTTTTTTTTAAATATTTTATTTATTTATTTGACAGAGATCACAAGTAGGCAGAGAGGCAGGCAGGGAGAGAGAGGGAAGCGGGCTACCTGCTGAGCAGAGAACCCGATGTGGGGCTCGATCCCAGGACCCTGGGATCATGACCTGAGCTGAAAGCAGAGGCTTTAACCCACTGAGCCACCCAGGTGCCCCCCTGTCTTTAGTTTTAACAACCCTATGACAATGCTGTATTCATCCAGGTAATCCAGGATAACTTCCCTATCCAAACATCAGCTGATTAGGAAACTGGATCACATCCACTACTTGAATTCCAATTTGCCATGTAACATAGCATATTTGTAGATTGGGGAATTGGGATGCAGACGTCTTTGGAAGGCTATTGCTGTGCTTACTATACCCTGAAATAGCTTTAAATATTTAAATTGTATATGATAAAATTATCATCTCCAGTGATTTGTACAAAGTTGGGCTTTTTAATGGATGGTTTTAGGACAGCTGAGTAGTCCTTGGAAGAAAGATTAAATTAAATGCATTCTTTACATAGTATAACAGGATAAACCCCAAATGGATCAAAATATTTAAATTTTAAAAAATGAACCATAGATATATTAGAGAAAGTTTGACAAATGTCTTTATAACCTCATGGTAAGACTCTTCTAATTATGACTATGGAGGACGGACGTTAAGGTAACCACCCTCATCCCTCGCTCCCACTATTCATGTCTTTGTGTATATCCCTTCTGCCTGAGTATGGGTGCACCTATAGCCTGCTCCTAACCAACAGAATGTAACAAAGATAATGGGATGTATATAATTATTGTGGTTCTATAAGTGCAGAATCAATTTTGATAATTCCTCTCCCTTTTTTCTCTCTCTCATTCTCTGTCTTTTGCAAAACTCTAAGAATCTTATGGAGGAAAAGAAATTAATTCTACCAACAATTAGAGTGACTTGAGGAACAGATTTTTCCACAGTTGAGTCTTCAAAAGAACACAAGAACACAGTCCAGCCAACATACTGATTGCAGCTTTGTGAGATCCTGATAGAGGACTCTTCCCCCCACTCAGAAGTTCCTAGACTTTTGACCTACGGAAGCTGTAAAATAATAAATGTATGTTATTTGGAGCTGCTAAATTTATGGTAATTTGTCACACAACATGAAAAACAAATACAGTGATTCAACATCTGTACTACAGGAAAAGTAAATAAATTTTACCACATTAAAATTTCAAAACTTCAGTATTGCAAAGCAAAGAAACATACACAAATTAAACATACACATAATTAAAAAACAAGAATATATAAGTCAAAAGTCAGTTGATTTTTAAAGTAATTATTAAATGATAATCCCCTCAATAGATAAAGAAAGTCCCAGAAATCAACAAGAGAAAGATCAATCTCTCAGTAGAAATATAGTCAATGGACATGAACAATTAAAAAAAAAAGAAATTCAAATCACCCTTAAATATATTAAACAAACTCAACTTCACTTATAAGAAAAATTCAATTAAAATTATATTGGAATACCATTTGTACCTTGCAGACCTGTTAAATTCCAAAAGGTTTAATGACACCATGTGTTGGTAAACATAAAAAAAAAACTCATGCACTTTCACAGGTGGCTGGCTGTTACAAACCGGAAGGCGATTTAGTGATATCAATCAACATTACAAATACATGTCTTTGATCCAGGAATTTCACTACTTAGAATTATCCTAGGATGCCTGGGTGGCTCAGTGGGTTAGGCCTCTGCCTTTGGCTCAGGTTGTGATCTTGGCATCTGGGGATCTAGTCCCGCATTGGGCTCTCTGCTCAGCGGAGAGCCTGCTTCCCCCTCTCTCTCTGCCTGCCTCTCTGCCTACTTGTGATTTCTTTGTGTGTGTGTGTCAAATAAATAAAATCTTAAAAAAAAAAAAAGTTGGGTATTCATCCTTAAAAAAAAAAAAAATTATCCTAAAGAGGTCCTCACAATCATATGAAATAATGCCTTTCAGAACCATTTGTAATAAGATTAAAAACCTTATGTCTATTAATTAGAAATCAGTTAAATTATGGTACATCCATTCAATGGAAGAGTGTGCAGCTATAAAATGACACTGAGATCTTTATTACTGATTTGGGCAGACTGGGTTACTATTAACCAGTTATTCTCAACTCCCCTACCATGATGCCTCTCCCTACAGGAGAATCATATGTATCTATCCCTGTTGAACTTCAGAAAAGATGTAACTTGCTTTGTCCAATGATGTGTGGGCATATATGTCATGTGTTACTTCAGACAGAAGATTTAAGAGTCAACAAGTAATTTACCCTCGCCATAAGTCTAGCACTGTTCCAACTAGATATTGTTCAATCTGCCTGAACTCAAGACAATGACTTGGGATAGACTATAAGTGACCCACAGTAGAAACATTGTGTGAGACATAAATCTATGTAGTTTAAAGGCATGGAGATTTTAGAATCAACATAGTAACTTATCCTGGCTGATGCACTTATGCAGAAAATACCCAAGATAGATTGCTAGGTGAAAAAAAAAAAAGTTGTACAGAAGAGTATGTATAAATATGGCACACTCTGTCTAAAAACAAAGAGGGAAAAAAAATAAAAATGCATGTGTGTACTAGCTCATACAAGCACAACAAATCTCTGGATAATTTTTATCTATTAGGGACAATTGGGAACTGGGCAAATGTGAGACAAAGTTAAGAGAGAATTTGATAGGACATTTCTTTTTATATTTTTGATCTATTCAAACCTTTAATACATTTCTAAGGAAAGAAACATCTGTCTCTAAACCATATGTTAGCATAAAAATCTTAAGAAACAAGTTGAAAAGGTAACAGGAGAAGAAAAAACATGAAGTCTTCCTGGGGCTTGAACAGAAACAACAACCATCTTTGCAATGATGGCCTTTTCCATAACTGTGCCTGCCTCTGACCATATTCATCTGGCAAAAAGGGGAATGTTCCAGGAAGAACTACATGGGAAAACTGATAAATATGTAAAGTAGCATGAAGACAAGTTTAGAGAACAGTGAGTTGCTAAAATGAGAAGTATGTTTTTTTTTTTTTCAGATAGAGAGCGGGGATGTTAGGAGAAAAAAAAAAGTGACTTAATTATCAAACACCTTGACAGCTAATGGTACACAGTTTGGGCTTCATCCTTAGGATATGTAGAACTGGGTGAATGGAAAATAAAAATGCAGAGAATTCACAAGACTTCTTAAACTGGAAGTTCTATGAAAATAAATAAGAAAATGACATAGGGGAAGTCTCTCAGGGCATTTATGATATTCCTGTTTTAAGATCCAAAGAATCATGCAGTTAGGAGGAACACAATATGTAACATTTAGTTAGAAATAAAGCTTAGTCCTGGGGCGCCTGGGTGGGTTAAAGCCTCTGCCTCCGGCTCAGGTCGTGATCCCAGGGTCCTGGGATCGACCTGGGATCAAGCCCCGCATCAGGCTCCCTGCAGGGAGCCTGCTTCCCTTCCTCTCTGCCTGCCTCTCTGCCTACTTGTGATCTATCTGTCAAATAAATAAATAAAATCTTAAAAAAAAAAGAAATAAAGCTTAGTCCTAATTGTAGTCATCTTTTTCCAGTGCAACAAGACTACTTTACTTTAGATAAATAACATGCATAAACAATTAATAAGAGTATAAAGTGAGTACAGTAAGACCTGGTTATGCTACAGAAGCTCGAAGTTAACCGAGAAATTTTTTACTTGGAAATAGCCTTCGACAAGGCAGTCATAATCCCTATTATTCTCTAGGCTTATCTAATTCATTAATGACCAAAACACCAACAGAAATTGCTACATAAGATATTTTTTCAGAATGCTTTGATTTCTAATGTCAAATATTTATTTAACTATTTGAAATAGTGAAGATTTTGAAAAGCCAAAAAACTTCAAAATGAAAACAATCAGTATCTTTTAATATGAGACTACAATGCCTAAACAGCACTAATATTGTTACCTGAAATATTTGTGGATTTGTTAATACTAGAATACAGTATTTAAAAATTAAAAATCAAATATTCAAGTTGGTTAGTGAAGAGAATACAAGGAATTTTAGTTTTTTTACTATCAAAGATATTGTGTACAAAGTGATTTCACCAGTTGCCCTGGATTAAAATCTTATTACTGAAGAAGGAAAGTTTAATCTTATCAGTAAATAGATTTTTATCAGTAAAATGTGTTTTGGAATCCAGTGTATGTTGAAGGAATTTTAATGTCAAAAAATGCATAAAAAGGAAAGTGGCCTATATTTTTATTTTAAGAAAATAATGTAAAACTTTTAAAATTTTATTTTAAATTCAGTTAATTAACACATAGTGTATTATTAGTTTGAGATAGAGTTCAGTGATTCATCAGTTGCATTTAACACACAACGCTCATTACATCATGTGCCCTCCTTAATGCCATTCACCCAGTTACCCCATCTCCCCACCCACCTCCCCTCTAGCAACCCTCAGTTTGTACAAACATCCTAGCATATATACTAGAATGTATTTAAAAGTGGTGAAATTTGAAGCAAATAATCTGTGTTCTTTCCATGTACCTTCCTTATGACCTATGTTTGTAAGTCAACAAGACTCAGTTGAGCTATAGTCAGTGACTCTGAAAAAAAATTTTTTCCCATTAAAAAAAAAAAAAAACCCTATAGGATATAACATGACCTTGGTCTTAATAAGAATTTATTATCAGTTGTACAACAATGTGAATGTACTTAATGCTATAGAACTATATACTTAAAAAGTGGTTAAAAAGATAAATTTTATTATGTATATTTTACCACAAATTTTAAAAAAGGATTTATCATTAAACACATTAATAGTGCTGCTATTTATCATTTAATTATAAAATATTTCATATCTGTTTATTCTGCATCCACCAAAACATTTTGTTCCTATTGCATTAGCTTCGTTTACTAACACTGAACCATATCTTGATCCATCAGCATTATTTATTCATTGATTCAGAACATAAATATTTTACTGCCATAAATATGAGCAGTAATCTACTGAGATTAACATTTCAGTTAGGGGGCCACAGCTAATATATACAATCATATTTTCAGTACTGTGCCCGTGGCTTCATAAAATCAATTCAACTAACAACTACTGAATTCCTGTCGAACACAAAGGACTCTCCCAGACACTTTTATTGTTATCTCAATATATTGTTGACTAACTTGCAAGCTTTACACTCATAATATAGGTATATTTATATGTAAGATTGTTATTAACCTCATATTGTAATCCCAAAGTCGCTATGGTAATTTTCCAAAACCAGCTCTTGTTTATCATATGTATTATATACTTATATATAACCCCAAAGCCTCTTTGCTCCCCATCTACCAAAAATCCTTGCAAGACAAAGTGTCATTCAACGAAGATATATATTATTTATTAACATTATTTCTTCTTGATTTTACTAATTATCCATGTCCAGTCAGAAGGGTTTTTTTTTATTTTACTTTTCTAGCAATTTAAAAATAAAGATATTACATAGATACCAGTATACAACGCTCACATTTTTCTGCACTGGCTATTAAAATACTAATCTATTTTGAATCCAAACACTTACTGCCTTATTACATGCTGCCTAAGGATACTGCCATGGAGCAGGGGCAGGAGAGGCTGGGGATAGGGCAGGGGGAATTGTGGGTGAATATGTACCCACTCCCTCCACCCATACATCCACCTGGTACTCAGTGGGGTGACCTTGGCAGTGGAGTCATAGACAATGGCTGTTACTGCCTCAGGGTAGCACAATGCAGGCAGGGTGGGTATGTGGCTGACACAGCAGGAAGCACTGGTAGAGGTGCTGCTGACAGTATGCCAGCCCAGGGTCTCCGTAGGTCCAGGCCATAAGGGAATCACTCACATCCAGGTGTGTACCCTGCCCTGATTCAAGGATATGGTGCCAGCTGCCCTCTGACTGCAGAGAAATGCTGACTTGGGGAGGCTGGATGAGGAGGTTGTTGGAAAAGTTTGATGTGATTAATCACATCCTGAGAAAGGAGCATCATAACTACTGACAAACTTCAACAAAATATCACATGGGCTTTATCTAAAAATCAACCAAGGACCTGCAAATTGCCACAATGATTTGATAAATGTAAATGTATTTAAATTACAATTTATGACTTGACAAACTGTTCTCTGATATATACCAGTTAAGTTAGAAAACAAAATATTCTTGAAATTTTTCTTGTGTGTTCATTTACATATTAATTTCTCTGACCATTTAGTCAATAATACTTCCTTTTTTTCATTTTACTTGCTTGCATCACCCCACTCTGTGAAAATGAGGCCATATATCTATATTTTCTTACTAATAATTCCCCCCTATAAAACATGGTACTGGTACACAATAAGTCTCAAAAAATTATCTAATGAATGCCTAAATAATTAAATACATATAAATTCAACTAGCAGTTCTAATTTCCCAAGTCCTCCTAAATCCAAAGTCAATTCAATTTCATAAAACAAAAAGATTATGAGAACCTACTAAGTGTAAGTTACCATGGGAATTCTGAGGAGAGTATGAAGACAACTACCCAGTCCCTACCCTCAACCAACTTAAAATTGAATGAGAGACAGAGCTTCTTTTTTTTTTATGGTTTTAATTTCTAATAAAATTTTTATTGATACAATTCATAGACACAAAGCTTTTTGGGGAGTATTCAATAATTTTTTTATGATAGTAAGACTCCACTTTTTATTTTAACTTTTTTTAAAATTTCTTTCAGTGTTCCAGAGTTCATTCTTTATGCACCACACCCAGTGCTCCATGACATATGTGCCCTCCATAATACCCACCACCAGGCTCACCCAACCCCCCCAAAACCCTCAGTTTGTTTCTCAGTCTTTCTTGGTTCATCTCCTCCCCAGTTTCCCCCAACTCACTTCTCCTCTCCATCTCCCAATGCCCTCCATGTTATTCCTTATGCTCTACAAATAAGTGAAACCACATGATAATTTACACTCTCTGCTTGACTTATATCACTCAGCATAACTTCTTCCAGTACTGTCCATATTGATACAAAAGTTGGGTATTCATCCTTTCCGATGGAGGCATAATACTCCATAGTATATATGGACCATATCTTCTTTATCCATTTGTCCTTTGAAGAGCATCATGGTTCTTTCCACAGTTTGGCAACTGTGACCATTGCTGCTATGAACACTGGGGTACAGATGGCCCTTTTTTTTCACTACATCTGTATCTTTGGGGTAAATACCCAATAGTGCAATTGCCTGTTCATAGGGAAACTCTATTTTTAATTTCTTAAGGAATCTCCACACTGTTTTCCAAAGTGGCTGCACCAACTTGCATTCCCACCAACAGGTAAGAGGGTTCCCCTTTCTCCACATTCTCTCCAACACATGTTGTTTACTCTGTTCCACTGGTCTATGTGAGACAGAGCTTCTTAAGAAAAATTAAAATCCCTAATATTTATTTCACACTTCTGTATTGAATTTTACATTCTAAGGAAAACAGCCTCTTTAGGACATGACATACTTCATGGTATGCATATGGCCACACACCTGTGGTAGGCGTTTCACCCTGCACGTGGGAAAGGGCTTGGGATTTCAGGATTGTGCCTGTCCTACATTGCCCCAGAAGTGCTGTTTCCCTTAAAGCTATGGTTTTTGAGTAAAGAAACTGCATTGTCTGGCTTTAGGCCATGACAACTGTTTCATCAACAAATTTCTTGGTTTTGTTTTGTTTTCTCCTCCCCCTTCAAAGCTAGAAAATTGTATCATGTATTTCTAATACATATAAATGTTTTATTAATTCCATTAAATTCTGTTCATCCCGTCCTTACAAACATGTTGTTCTTCTTGCCTAAGGTGTAATAAAGGATGTGGGTACCTAATCTTGAGACGCACACAACCTTGAGGTTTAAAGAGTTTAAGTAAGAACTAGGCAACCATTAGAGAAAAATAGAAATAATTATATTACCTCACTGATGATTTATCTTAATTCATTCATAACAAAATAAGGTAAAAAAAGACATCAGAACACCTGACTTTAATGAAATATTTTTGAACAACAAAGAATTCTAGAATCCATAACCTATTCCCAACTTTTTCAGCTATATGGATGTGACGGGTTGTATTTATAAAAAGCATGACAATCCTTTATAATTATTAGAAGAACATGTTTCTGGAACACCTCACCAATCACAGATGGAGGATTTTAGTTATCCTTTAGATGCCAAAAAATCAAAGGCTTTACTATGATCAACACTAAATTCACATTCATAACATAAGGCTCATCCAAGTACTTAATGCCATATGCCCTCCCTCAGCTTCTCCCCACGTGCTTGTGATCTAGCTCCTGAAAATGTTAAAAGTGAAATTTAAAAACAGCCTCACTGTAGAGGGAGTTTTGTCCACACCACTTTCTTCCTGAATCCAGAAAGGAGATTTACACACATACTATTCATATTCCAAACCAATAAGTAAATATAACAAAGTAAGTAAAATAAGTAAATATAAGTAAATAATAACTAAGTTATTAAGTAAGTAAATAAGTAAAATAACTTTAAGTAAATAAGTAAAAATAACTCTACCTTGCAGCCTTATAAATGTTTCATATTCACGTCATTTCAAAATGGAAATTAACATGTTTTTCTAAACATCCGTCTGACAAAAGATAAAGGAATGCCAATAGGTCTTTTAGGAGAAACCTCTACAGACAAATCATCACATGGAGCTAAAAAAAATCTCTAGATGAACAGAGCCTAGGGTTTACTTGTCTGAGTCAGTTGGGTTAATGCAGTTAAGGATAACACAGTACTTCTGTAATATCACTTTCTCCGTGTCTTGCTTTCACCTCCATGGTACTAAGTGATGTAGTGGTGTTTTGTGTTATGTGTTAAGCTTTGACCTATATCTTGTCACTGGCAATAAAAAGATAAAGAAATAAACAATAACAGACAAAAGAGGTTGGCAAAGCTTTCTGGTGACACAGATTATAGAACCAAGCTAATAAAAAGTTTCATTTTAAAAGATCATAGTGCCAACAACAAAATAAATGAATACTAAATCAATGATTTACAGTGTGTTAGTGTCCTATATACAATAAAACCAAAAAGTAACTGAAGAACTCCACATACTACCTCTCACTTCCTTTTATTGTGCTGTATTTTATGTCTTTGAGCAGTATTTATATTCTGAATTGAAATTTTTATTCCAAATAAAACACAGTGGTAAGTACTTAAAAAAAAAAAAATCATGATACCAATTTCTCTAGAAACCTTAAAAACACTCCACTCCAAACCATCAGACTATTCCAATTTGATATTGTCCCTGAAAGGAGGGAAAAGTAACAACAACAACAACAACAGCAATAAATCTGGACCTTTCTCCCAGGTATGTCTAGACTGGAAAGTGGTTTGAACTACAGGCTGAGGGGGTGCTGCAAACACAGGTTTGAGACTGGCACATAGTCTTTGCCCTAGAAGGTGTTTCCCCATTACTGTGCCAGAGGCAAAAGGAGAGCAATGGTAAAAAAAGCAGGTGAAAGAGATAAAGGAGGACCAAGCATGCTTTTTTTATGAGAGAGATCATAGTTCAAGTACAAGATCTTCAAGCAAAAGCAAAATGTCAGTAGAAGATGAGGCAACTTCTGTGAGGGGAGAATATTCCTTCACCATCCACATCCTCAGCTTTTTTCCCAACACCCAATAGGTTTAAAACTCTACTAAGAGCATGAAATAATTGGCAAGCATATATTAACATAAACTATGAAACAAGTGCATTTTTCTTGAGGTAAAAATTAATAAAATACTAAGATAAAGATTATGCTGAGTAAAATAAGTCAAGCAGAGTCAATTATCATATGGTTTCACTTATTTGTGGAGCATAACAAATAGCATGGAGGACATGGGGAGTTAGGAGAAGGGAGTTGGGAGAAATTGGAAGGGGAGGTGAACAATGAGAGACTATGGACTCTGAAAAACAATCTGAAGGGTTTGAAGAGGTGGGGGTGTAGGAGGTTGGGGGAACCAGGTGGTGGGTATTAGAGAGGGCACGGACTGCATGGAGCACTGGGTGTGGTGCAAAAACAATGAATACTGTTATGCTGAAAATAAATTTAAAAAATGATTAAAAAACAGAAACAAAAACAAAATAAACAAAACGTGCAGAGGCACAGGGAAAATATCATGTGACAATGGAGGCAGAAATTGGAAGAGTGCATCAACAAGCCAAAGAATGCCGAGGATTGCCAGCAACGATCAGAAGTGAGAAGGGCAAGGAAGGACTCTTCTATAGAAGCTTTAGAGAGAGCACAGCCCTGACCACCCCTTGCTTTCAGACTTCTGGCCACCAGAACTGTGAGAAAATAAATTTCTTTTGTTCTAATCCACCAAGTTTATGGTACACTGTTCCAGCAGCCCTAGGAAACTCATGCAGGGGGTGAGAAAGATATATATACAGAAAAGTGTTTTTTTAAGAATGGATTCAGCTTAAATAGAGCCCTTTAAAATGCTGATATACACCAGGCCTTCCACATCAAAATAGTTGTCCTAGATGTAAAACTATAAAGCATAAATAAGATGGGGACCAGGAGGAAATGAGATTTAATTCTTTTCTTGGTTGTTTATAGGTCTGCTCCTATACCTCTTATTATGTGCATTCATTCAACAAGGTGGCTGGTCATTCTGATTCTAGGATGAAAGTTTTTCACTGAGGTTTCGAGCCATGGCTAAAAAGCAATATAAAACTAAAGGCGTGTGAAATGAAATCATCAGTCAGAGACCTGATAGGCTTCCATAACACAAGCAAACTGCCTACTACAAGTCTCTTAATTCCTCTTGCTTTCCCCTTGATCACCTAGACGTTTCAAAGTCACACTGCGTATGAAGTGCTTTAATCTTTGTACATGTAGCTACTTCAGACTTGCCCAGCCCTTTACTGCTCTTCATGCATCCACTTGGTATCTCTTTTCCAGGGGTCATGTTCAGGGAGGTGACAGGCTGACTGTCCTACCTGTGCCCCAACAGGCCATAATAATGTGGAGACTAACTGGTAAGTGCTTAGTATGCCAAGGCTGACCCACACACACCACCCAGCCAGGGATTCAGCCTCCCTCACAGTGCGTCACCCAGGAAGTCGGCTTTCAACTAGAATTAAATCCGTTTTAAATAACTTAACGTGAACATTTCTTGGGTCACCTCTGTCATCATATTTGTGCCACTTTATATTCTGGACGTATCTGAATTAAAAAAAATAAAATAAAAACAGCTAAACCTACTTTATGACTGCTATACAATGACATAAAAAAGATACCAAAATAATGACAAAAGACACGAGGAAATTGGAACTTCTTAGATAAATTTATCAGGGTGGCCTTTTGGTTTCCTTTCACCAGAATTAGAAAAAATAAATAGCCAACTTTCCAGAAAAGGAGAAGGGAAGGGGGAGAAGGGGAGGGAAGTAAGAAAGAGCACTTAAATGACAAGAAAGTGACAGGGAGGGGGAAAAAATCAAGTAGTCAAAATAGCAAAAAAAATGGAACTTCAGTAATGTTAAAGAATGAAAAGATGATAAGAAACCGCTCCTTCTGACATTACATGAAAAAGTGTGAGAGAAGCACCTTGAACAACATGGAACTCCTGAGTCATTCTAAGGCCCTTGCCTTGCCAACATTGCATTTCCTCTCTAATAGAACCTGCATTTCAAAGACCACCATTCCTTCATTGAGCAACAGCTGCTTTCTCAGAAAAAAACTTGAAGAAAGCTTTTCATTCCATCATTGACCTTTTTACCAAGTAAAATTTCCATGGCTTTTTTAAGGCTATTCCAGAGCCGAATTTTCTACCAAAAAAGGAAGGCAATTTTAAATACATACATATACATTTATCTTTTATGTATGTGTGTGTGTGTGTGTGTGTGTGTGTGTGTGTGTATGTTTCCAATTGTACCTTTATCTAGATTTCAGTAGAATTATAATTTCTACTGGAACCAAATTTTGAATAAAGTCAGGTGAATGCCTCAAAGTCTTTATTGTAAGAACAGCACCAACAATATAAAAATAAAAATAAATATAAAATCAACAATAGAAAGATTTTGTGGGTAGGTGAGCTCCTGGGTGTCTTCCCAGCCTCTGTTCCATCCCAGCAGCCTCATTATCCTCTCTGTAAGATGCCTTTCCATACTTAACACTTGATACTTGGAATTCTCTTTTCCCCTTTACCACCATGGCTCTGTTGGTCACTACTCAACTGTTCTGTATCAGAAAACCCCTTCCCCCTCACCAGTCTAGATAAAATAGCAACCACCCAACATTTCTTAACACTTTGTCCTGTTTTATTTTTGCCCATCCTGTATCTCTCCCACTGATACATTATTACATTTGGGTATGAGTTTTTGGACCACTACCATGTGAATACCACTCAGACAGAGACTTGGTCAGTTTGGTTTATTGTATACCCAGCACCTAGAAGAACACCTGGTTCTCACAAGCTCATGAATCTTCGTTGAGGAATGGATGACTTTCAGTTCGACACTGTTGTGCTGGGATTACCTTGTGGTATTTACTGCAGGAAGAGGAGTGACTCAGACCTTCATGTTCCCAGCCTTCCTAGACTCAAATGTTTCAGATCAAGAATTGAGTTGGAGAGAGATGCTGATGAAAGTAAAGAGTTCACAGTTTGAATATACAACTTCATTTTGAAATACCCAGTGTCTTAATGACCAGGGCTCTTCTGCCTAACCATGTGGCCTGAATAAAATGTGCTGAGATGTGTCTGATCCACTTTTTTCAAACCAACTTGTAAAATCTTGGACCCCACTGATGGCAGAACATAGGGTCCGGTTAAGATTTGAGTCACTCTCTAAGCAACAGAGAAAAAAATCTAAGCACACAAAGTGGGAAGTCTTAAAATGGCAACTAGAAAATTCAAAGTGAGTCTTAGAAAATTATGAAACTGGAATTCTAAATGAAGACTTTTACCCACTTCATCTAAATCTACAGCTATCTACCAATCTGGGTGAAACACCCAGCATAATTTTTAAGCCACAAATTCTATCTGCATTCCTCCTCACTCTAGCAAGTGAGTTCTACAGAAAAGGTATTTCTGAAGGCCTTAAAATTGGTGTAATAAAATTGAAAGGAAAATAGAGCAGGAAGCTGTGTTGATGACATGTCCAGATCCCCCCTCACCAGGGAATTATCGCTGCTTCCTCCCCACCCCACACCCAAACACACACACACACACACGCACACGCACACACAGCCAATGACAGGCTGACATCCTTGGATGACAAGGTGTGGTGTGGTTTATGGTGTGATTTATGCCTCCATTGTCCTTCCTTTCACCCCCAAGCCAAGGCTAGAATGCACCTGAAATCACATCCTTGCTTAGTCTTCTCCCTCCCCTGGCCTGCATCACCTCTTCCCTTACAGCCCTTTTCCTGAGGAGCACCCCATCAATAAGTCACAGCACCTGAATCCCTGTCTCAGGCTCTGCTTCTGAAAACCCAGAATAAAACATTATATATCCAGGTTAGGCTATTGACTTAAAATCCAAACTTAGAAAGGCTTAAATTAGATTAAATTGAAACAAATCCTACCTCATTTTAAGTATACTTGAATTTAACAGATTCTAAGTTCACAGAACTACAAAGATATTGTGTTCAGAGGAAGGACTTTTTCTACTTCAGCTGACAAGTTCATCACCCATCCATGGTGTGACAGCACTGGGGAGGAAAATGGGCATTCTCCATTCAAATGGACAGCTGCGGTGTCCTGGACCACTTTTTATTTTGCTCCTTTTTTGCATGTATAGTTGGTTATTTTACTTTTATTTGTGTATTTGTTTTTCATCTTTTAATATAGAAAACTTGATTCTACGGCTTAAAGAATCATTTATCTAGCCAACTCAGAGTCCTTTTATTCTAATTTAAATTGCTTATTCTCTGAAGTTGTTCTTGTGTATTTGATGGATTTTAAGAGGACTCTATCTCATGGTTTCCATTATAATTTTATATTGGTTATAGTCGGTTAAGAATTTAATCTGTCTCCTGCATTTTATTAGCAAACTGTGAATTATCTTCACAATATGCAGGCTTGCTTCTGGTCAGTCATTTCTTTTAGGAATTAAAATGTCTCTTGAGAACTCGGTCAATTGCTATTTTATTTTTAGTTTACATTTTTAGTAATAACATTATAAAAAACTTCAATGGAGATATAGTATTTATTACATTCTTTTGGGCCTGAATTATCTTGAGGCATTTATATATATTTGGTTTATATACTACTTTTTCGGAGAACAGTTAGATTTGTATTTCGGTCAGTGTTCTATTTTCACACATTATGTTAGGAACACACACAGCCTTAAGTAACATGACACCACAAGGTGGCTATACCTTTTTTGGTTGACAATGTTCTTTCTTTGTTGCTTAGACTAATCTGAATTAACAATAAGCTTGATAAAAATACACATTTCCTATATTATATTATATTATATTATTGGTTTATCTGATTAATATTAATATATTATTATTATTTCTTTTTCAATTATCGCCACCTATGTACTCTTATTTAACGTATTTTTAATTTTGTAGTTTACTCTGTGAATTTCCATTTCTAATTCTATATGCAAATATTTTCCTATATATTCAACAATCTTATTTAGGAACAGGTAAAATGATGTATTTTTGCTTTTCTCCACTTCTTATGTATAAAATGGAGATATTAACAAAAATTAATTCATAGAATTGTAAAGAAGAGACAACCTGGCATGTACTGAGCACCTGCTAAATGCTAACTCGATTGGCAGGGACACAGGTGTTACTGGTTCCATAGTGCCGTGGTTTTGGACACACAGCATAAATGGGTCACTGTGACATCAAAGTACATCTGAAGAAGTAAGTATCACCAAAAGACTGACTAAAGGAACTAGCATATTCTGTGGAGGAAAGATTAAATT
Organism: Enhydra lutris kenyoni; assembly: GCF_002288905.1. Lineage (NCBI taxonomy): Eukaryota > Metazoa > Chordata > Mammalia > Carnivora > Mustelidae > Enhydra > Enhydra lutris. Next base: position 70,250,099 of record NW_019154105.1, on the reverse strand, counting down.
TTGCTCTGATTGTCCATAAAAGCCAGGATGAAACCCAAAGGCAGAAGCTATGGAAAGACAGCCTTTGTTTCCTTATATGGAAAAATGTCCACCTGCCTCAGAAAGTCGAGTCCCTGTTACTGGAGACAAAGCAAAAGCAGAATAACTGCCTTTCAGAGATATTGTAAAAGAGATTTTCCCCAACTGGCTGGGAAGTTTGACCAAAAGATTTCAAGATTCCTAACAACTGTTACAATTCATCCCAATTTCAGTAATGGTAAAACAAGGAAAACTGAAGCTCACTGCATGTTTACTATGTGACACTGTGAAAGGCACTTTAAGGGCATCATCTTATTGAATCATCACTCCTTTGGGAGGTAAGTACTAAGATAATCACTCCCATTTTATAAAAAGGGAAATAATGGCTTTGATTCTAGGTCTTGGGGGGACCCAGCAGACCTTAACCATTAGATTGTACGACTTCCAAGGACATGATATACATGACTTTGGTCTCCTCAGTAATACCAGTAGAGCTGAACCTCCCATCCTCTTTTCCACATACTCTTCTAACCTGGTTCTATTATTTGGAATTGCTTTGGTTTCAGTCAAAATATGCAAGGTCATGCTGTATTAATAAAAACTCCTAAGTCTTCCTGTCTTCTACAAAGCTTTCTTTCTCATTCACTACACACTCCATATGTTGGTGACCTGTTCTGCATTTCCTGATACTGGATTCGGGTTTATGGAGCAGCCACCATCCCAAAAGATGTTGGTGACCATAGCAAAGGGAAAATGAAAGATCTGAAGTGGGCTGCACTAGCAGTTAGATGTTCGGGTAAAGGTGACACAAATTTAATTATTACTTACAAGTCACTGGTTGGAACAAGTCACTTGGCCACACAAACACCCAGGACCAGATTGGCTGATAAATGCATAAAAAAGGATGTGGTATGTATGTATATGCAAGAGAATATTACTCAGCCATAAAAAAGAGTGAAATCTTGTCATGTGTAATGACATGGATGGAGCTAGATTATTATGCTAAGTGAAATTAAGTTAGTCAGAAAAAGACAAATACCATATGATTTCACTCACATGTAGAATTTAAGAAACAAAACAAACAAAGGAAGATTAAAAAAAGATAGAGAGGCAAACCAAAAAACAGACTATAGAGAACACACGGATGGTTACCAGAGAGGAGGTAGGTAGGGGATGGGTGAAATAGGTGATAGGGATTCAAGAGGGCATTTGGAATGAGCACTGGGTGATGTATGGAGTGTGGAATCACTGTATTGTACACCTAAAACTAATAATATACTGCCTGCTAACTAACTGGAATTTAAATAAAAACTAAAAAAAAAAAAAAAAAAAAAATCATGGCCAGGAAGTGCAATATTGTGATAGCTCAGAAGGCAAAAAGAAGTATTTGGGAACAGACTACCACATTTTCACTACAAAGTTTTCAAGCATTCTTTCATTCAAAAGCTGCTGATATCTCACAGCTTCTCAAAATATTTTTCTTAAGTATGAATGAGACGTAAACATCCTGTGCTAGCACTATATTGTTATGGTACTGTCTCTTTGTTTTTTTTGTTGGTTTTTTTTTTTTTCAGTATTTATACCTATTCTGAAAATGCAATGTTTCTTCCAACTTGAATAAAAAATAATTAAGATGTAAAATACTACAAGGGTATATTTATCCATACCCAAAACAACCCACTGAAGTAGAGATAATGACACAATACTAATATGTAGCCTTTTTAGAAACAGAGATTGAATTTCGATCTCAATAATTTTAAAGGATGAAGATATATTTTTTTATTAACATGCTTCATTGTTGGGGCACCTGGATGGCTCAGCTGGTTAAGCATCTACCTCTGGCTCAGGTCATGATCCCAGTATCCTGGAATCAAGCCCCATGTCAGGCTCTCTACTCAGTAGGGAATCTACTTTTCCCTCTCCCTCTGCCTGCAGCTCCTCCTGCTTGTGTTCTCCCGTCCCCTGTCAAATAAGTAAACAAAATCTCTTTTAAAAAATGCTTTATTGTTTACAGATATAAATCACTAAATATACTAAATGCCTGCCACTAAATATTTTCTCTTTCAAATGACCTCTACATTCAACACTCATTCACACAAAACTCGGTGGACTTTTGGTTGTTCCAGTTGGAATGGTAGCACTTTAGGACTAGAGCTGTTGCCCTGATCTGGAAGTTCCAGTGAGAAAGCAAAAGCTGCATGCAGGAGCTGTCAGTCCTCTAGGTTCTTTCCCTAAACTCCTTCTTTCCACTAAACCTTCTTGGCTTTAAGACACAAAGAGCAGTTAGTTGGTAAGTGATGTCTTAAAAACCACTCAATTAAGGAAGTGATTACTTTGAAATTTAGAATTAACTATACTCCAAAGCTATGGGTTTTCTGCTATGAATCACTCTTCCCAAAGGCACCGTCGAAAAGTTTTCTCTCTGTAATAACTGAAGAGGAGATTTCTTTGGTTATGAGCTATCAGCAATCTCAACTCTAACTCATTTTCCCCAGTTCTTTATTCAGATACAGAATTTCAATGTCTCCCTCTCAAAAAGAGAGTTCAATCACCACAACATTGTTCCACTTTATACAAATGATTTTTCTTTAAATAGAGGATCTTTTCTTTGTTAAAAGAAACACATTAAGAACTAAAAAAATCTTAATTTTAATGATATAAATTAGAAATAATTCAAAATGAAAATCACTGCCTTTGGATTTGAAAATAACATTTTTTGACAAAGTGTTGAGGACTTTTTTTTAAAAAGTCATTTGCATTTTAGCACCAGAAAAATTAAAGCTGAGAGATATACTGGAGGGGGGAAAATGATGGCAATTTTGTGTACTAGGACCTTGGATTTGTGTGCTAATCTCTTTGATGAGCTAAAGTACGTGTCAAACTTGTCTCGTAGCTGTGCTTCTCTTGATACATTTTAAGGGCAAGTTATTTGCATTTTGTAAAAATGATAGGTTATTTTCTTTCTTTTGACTTCTAGAAAATTTAGTACTTTTTCAGAGGGGATATAGTTACTAGATTACATGTAGTAATAGAACTATTGATAATCTAACATCTCATTACCTGCAGTAGAAATGCCAAAAAAGAAAAAGGTTCTATTCACCTGTTTTAGATCCTTGATCATAAGTTTGATTATTTTCACTAAATGTATTACATAAACTTAAAATTTTACTATAACTTCATCGAGCTGGCTTCAATTTACCAACAAATTATATGTTTTTTATTCAATTTTCAATCCAATCAATGTATGAATAAAAAGTGCCTATTATGTGCAAAGCACAGTGCTATTGGGAACCTAACAATAAATCCCTGACCTTAAGATATCTTTAATCTAGTAGAGGTATTAAGAGTTGGCATGTAAACAAATAAGCATGATACAAAGAAGCATGTGAAAAGTGTTAAAACTACAAGTGCTTTGGTGTACAGCTCTTGGAGATCACTTTCGGCCATGGAACTCAAGGACAGCTCCATAGAAGAGCAGCATAGCACCTGGATTAAACCTTAAAGTCTGGGAAGAATGTTAAGAGATAGAATTGAGAAAATAGAACACTATGAAAGGAGAAAATGTAAACAAGCAGAGAGTATGTTTGAGAAAAATCAAGTAGTCTTGTTTGGTTATAGTACAGGACAGAGTAAAGAAGTAGGAAATAAAATGCAAACTGCAGATTCTTAGAGCCATATAACATTCAAGGTAGAAGGGATCTCAGTGAACACTTTGCCTACTCTCTTATTTTTACAGTAGTAGAGAATTAAAGCCCCTTTTCACATGTTCCATTTTTTATGTGCCCTCTATTCGAGATAGTTCTTTTTAATTTGATTATATTGACCATTTTCCATTGATAGGCTCAAATTTCATTTCAATGCAAGTAGTTTGAGAGAGAGTTAACAAATTTATTTGGGAAATACACATACACGTGAGAAACAATGACTAGGTCTTCCTTTTTCCAGATCTAACAGCCAAAATTTGAGGATGGCAAGTGCTTTTCCTAAGCTTTAGTTGATTAAGTTAAGTTTGTAAATTTATTTGGCTACACAGAAGAATGAGGCTAACACACCCTTAAATTATATAAAGAAAGTTCTTCATTTGAATGTTCAGGACAATGCTACAAAAGAACTAACACCATTTTTTCCAGCATTTTATTTGAGAAGTTGCCGTTCTTTAGTATTGCTCATAGAGACATTCTCATAAGTCCCCAAATCCCCAAGTCCCAGTAGATACTGCCCTGTCCCCTTTTTCATGCTCTGAACGCTAAATTTATTTTCTTAAACTCAAGCACAAACAAGGAAAACACACGGAAAACTTTTCCCCCTCATCTCTTGAAATGGCACAATACCCATCCTCCTGCACAGGTCTGCCTCTCCAATGTTTCAGCTGCAGTGTCTTCATCTATAATAACATTCTTTTCAACTGTTATTTCTCCTTGGAATCTCACAGCCAGCTAATCCTGTGTTTCCATTCACTTTGACAGGAGATCTCTCCACTATGGTCTTCACAAACTCAACTCTCCAGCTTCTGATTCATGGGAAAAATGAATAACCCAGCAAGCTTTCTCAAGTAGCCAAGATAAAGCACAATAACCATTTTCATTTTTAGAAGCTCTTGAAAGCTTGTCACTGTTGTTGAAATAGCTTTTCCTTTGCAGCTACTGAAGTCTGCGGTAGCATCTCTTTGTTCCCTGGTCTGTTGGTGCCTTTCTGTAATATGCTCCCAAAGTCATCTCCCCCACCATTGTTTTCAGGGCTTACTGTAGAACACACATCAGTTCTCCCCTTACTGCTTCTAACAGTCACTTGCTTTCAAGGTCGGTCACCTCTTATTTAGAAAAGCCAGAAATCATTTATTTTGAGGGCCAGTCTTTGGTTTGCCTCTACACAACAGTAGCTATTTCTCCATCCTATTCCTGGCAGGAAGACTTTCATACACATGAGTCAGTTCCAAGTTGTCAGCATAAGAGCTGTGCAATATTGATACAGATTTCACCCTAGTTCTCTACCCCGGTGCACTTAAAGTGCTTTCCTATATATTAAGGTGTTGCAAGCTCTGAATATTAGCAAAAGTTAATTTCCTTTAATCTATTCTACTTGAAGCTAAGTCTTCAAGACCAACCATCCAATTTAACAAAGTCACAAACTAATAGGTCCTCATAACAACTGGGACAAAAGGCTAATGATAATTTGTTACTATTCACCAGGAGAGATGCAATAATATCCCCCTCAGCAGACAGAAAAATCCCACTAACAACTGCAGCTGTTTAGAATTCTACATGTCCACATATATTATCAACACATATATTTTTAAGGGAGGGGTAAAAATATTTAACATTGCCTGCAGCATAAAGGAGAGGGAAGTCCAGAAGCAAAGTTCTATTTCCTGAAGATAAGGGCAAGCTTCAAGAAACTGAAGCTTAATGAAAATATTTATCCATTGTTGGATTGCCGCTGTTCCAACCACTTCTGCCTACAGTACAACAAACTAATCATTCTCTGCTTGGACACGTTAACCCCAATCTTTTATTTTTTTTCAAACAAATATGAAGTGGACATTTACTAGGTGCTAGAGATTATGTTAAACATTAGGGAGATATTGGTGAAAATTGACAACACGATCCTGGCCCAAAAAGAGATTACAATCAATGGTGAATTAAAGTAATAATTAATTTATAAATGTAAAATGATACAGGAACAGAGAATTGGAGAACTCTGAAGTACCTCAAGTTTAAAGGACAGGCAGGGAAATGACATTGAAAAGGATGACAAGGTAAGACAAGAAGTGAAAAAATAAAACTGGTCATCTCCTTTCACACCAAAGTCCTAGACTTCAGATAAATTGCAATTATATATAAGAAAATGTCTCAGTTGCACATTTAAATGAATAAAAAATCAACAAAGGCTGGGGCAAATGTTAATATCAGAAAACTAGACCTTCAATTCCCCAAGGTAAAGCAGAACTGATATTAAGGCCTTGGGCCTGTGTCCTGGAGAGAAGATGACCCTGAGCCTCAAAAAGAACTGCAATACTCAAAAGTAAGGTACTGTCTGTAAAAGGCAGCCTGGAAAACTTCCACTCATTACCAAAGGGAATAGATGAGGAAATGTGTCTGCCTCTATCATACATCCGAGCAGAAAAATAGAAAATGATAGCCTTTTCTGAAAAATGGTATCTATAACTATTCTTTAAGAGTCTGAATTTTAAGTGACACTGCTCATACAGAGAAGGTTGTGGAGGTCCATGGTATCTGGCAGAAATAAATGCAAACCTTCTTTGGTCCCTTAAGAATCACAAAGGTTAACTTTAGTCAAAATGGGCTCACATTTAAAAATGAACATAAACTCAATAAAACAAGACATCATGGCAAGAGTCAGCAGGAACACAAAAAATTATAGAACTTTAAGACTTAAGACATTAGACCCAACAGATATAAGTATGGATGAGATGCCTAAAGAAATAAAAGATGAGATTTAAATTTGAGAAAGGAACAAGAATGAGAGAAAATGATGGAAACAAATGTGAAGAGAAAAAGAAACTAAATACAATGGGCTAAATATCTTGCCTTAAACCATCCAGATCCCCTCTTTCCACCCTTTTCTGCCATACTCTATTCCCCTGTATTTATCTGACCTGCGTCTATCATCATATGAATCATATCATGATCCCTGTCTTCTGATTGAGTTTGGCCAGTGCTGAGCACAAGCAGATCAAAGGAAGGAAGGGGACCAAGTCCAGGCATTTATAACCTTTACTCCTCTCTGAGACATCCCCAGGACTGGCTGTGCCTCTTGACAGAAGCTCAGTGCTCCTGTTCTACACAATCTTCCCCTCTTCCAGTTTCCAGCAACCTCTCCCTCTTCAACAGCTCTGTCACTGTTATTCCTGAGTTTCTGCACTCTTCCTTGTGGTTTCCTTTTACCCTAACCAGAAAGAAAAGATAGGTCACTACAAAGAAATTGCAATTGGACTGACAGAAAATTTTTAATAGTAGCAATAGGAGCCAGAAAACTGTGGAACAATATTTAAAAGTGCTGAGAGAAAAACTGTAAACTTGGAATTAACACTATTATTTAAGAGCAAGCCCCAAATAAAAGCAGCTTAAGATAAACAAAGAACCAAGAGCAATGACTAGTAATAGACTGATTATAATAAATATACTTAGAAGATAAAAAGCTATAAAAAAATAATTCTTAGAACAAGAGAGCTCAGTAAAGTGGCTGAATAAAAGGTCAATTTTTATATATGATTATCAAATAGTTTAAAATGTGATTTTTTAAAAAGATACCATTTCAAATAACTACAATAAAAATGAGGTATGTAAAAATGAAATGAACATGAGATATAGATGACTTTTATAGAACAAATGTTTAAATTATATTGAAACACTGAGAAAGAGAGAGCTACATTAGGATCATGGATACAAAATTATAATCAACATTGTAAGAGGCCAAATTTATCCAAATTGATCTAAGAATTCACTGTAAATCCAATTAAAGAGGGATTTAGTTGGAAGACAGGGACATGAGTATGGTTGTTTATTTTTTCTTGTAATATACACATTTTATATACATAATAAAAATTATATTCAAAAATTAAAGGAGAATCAATGTAAAGAAAAACAAAGGAAGATTTTTTTTAAAGGGATGGTTAACATGATCTGGTATTACCAAGTGGCAAGTGAGATAAAGACAGAGAACTACCCATGGAATGTAACACAAAGTCTCTTAGTGACCCTTGTGAAAGCAGTTTCTTTGGAGCTATGAGCATAGAGATCAGACTTCATTGAAATGGGAAAATAGAGGAAACCCGTGGAAGAGAAATGAGGGTTGCTGGAGTGGATTATGCAGTAGAGAGGGTGTTTTACTCTTTTGAACATGTGAAAATCTTGCATGTATTCACCATTCATTGGAAGGAAGCAGACAAGAGAAGATAGATAGATAGAGAGAGAGAGAGAGAGAGAGATAAAGAATGAAGGCCATGTAGAGATCCCTAAGATTCCATGAGAACATAAGTTGTGTGCAAAGGTGTGGGGCTTAGTTTGGCCATCCAGAAGGAGGAGAAGATGGTAACAAGATGTATGAGTGGAGTTGATTTGTGGGGGCAAGGGGTATTAAAAATAAAGCTTGAATTGGCTTTTATTTCTACTAGAAATTAGTGGTAAGAGAGTTTAAGGGTATATCTTCCTCTAAGAACATTTTCCAGTGCCTAGCTTTGATGTTGGTAACTCCAGTAGAAAATTCAAATGGATGAACAGGAGAATCTCATACCTACACATAGATATTAATTCCACCATATCTAGGTCACAAATTGCATGGGAGTTCCACGTAGCAGAGTCCTTATGCGTCAGCCAAGGATATGGCTTCACATTAGTGGTTCTATTTGACTCTACAAAAGTTGTTAAGAAGACAAGCTATAAGGAGAAAATAAAGCAGTAAGACTGCAGCTCAGAGTGCTGTCGAGCAAAGGAAATGTTAGTTGTCTGCTTTTGCATATTAAAACATTCATCTCCCCACAGGGGAGCAGCTCCAGCAATTTCTCTGCAAATGTCTTCTACAAGGATTCACAAAGGTGAAGAAAGACTTCTCACCATCCATTAATTTAAAGAACATGGTTCATAGAGATCCCCTTGTGCTTTCAATGAATTATGATCAGGCTGAAACCACCAATTCCTCTTAGTGTTTTTCTAAAAGTATTTTTTCCTCTTCCTGAGATTAAGCCCCTGTGTTGGGTGATCTGCAAATGAACCTCCCCATAAAGACCGGCAAACAAATCTGCAATGGTCACGCAATGTTAGCTCACAACACTGTCTTCTGTTAAGAAATAGAAGACTTTTCATAGAATGAGATTCAATGCATGCTTATCTTAATGAAGAGTTGTCACCCAAGGTGTGCTCATTTTCTTCAAATATATTGTTCTTACAGTGTAGATAAAGTCCCACTGGTACTCTGTACTATAAGTAGCCATGGCACAAATAAATCTTAGCAACGTTGGCACCATACAGTGTAAACAAATCCTTCCTAAATATAAAATATATTTTGTGCTCAAAAAAACCTTCTAAAACAGCAGGAGGGAAAAACAATCCAGTCTGTACAGTGGTTTTTCTACAGTTAGCTGCCAACTTCTATAGATGGCTGTAACCGGTGCATTTTACAGAGGTTAACATTTATTTCTACTTATGTGGAATGTTCTGAATAGAAAATTCAGTGACAAGTAAAATTTTTAAGTGTGCCCAATGAATATAAAATGACCTTATAAATGAGGCACATTGGATTCCATAGCTCTCATGAAAAACACAGCAGATGTTTCCTTCCACCTATGATGCTTATCAGGCCACAGAAAAATTTTCGCTAGAATGTTCAAAGTGCATGATTAAAGGTTTCCAATTGCTGTGCAATTTTATCCTCATAATTATCATAAAGTCTCAAGATATTATATATATTTATTTCAACAGATTGATCCAACCAGAGCCAAATAACCATTTTTCCAACTTAGAGAACAAACAAATGGCAAAGGGAAGTATCCTACAGATATCTACATTGTTTCTAGCCAGACCTCCTCTTTGGATGGGAACCATCTCCTTCCCCCTTCATGACCACAATTTGGAGAGCACACCTTTCCTCTAGCACCATGGTTGCAAGCCAACCTCAAAGGGGCAATCATCTTCTTTTCTTACCAGTTCAAGCTCAAGGGAAGAACCTCCAACAGAGAACTGGCAGGAAGAATATAGGGCTTCCACGTACTTCTACTAGTGATATTCAAAGAGTCAGATTGCAAAAGTGGGGTCCTTAAGGGATTGGCTCAGAATCTTGGATCTACCTCTTCCTAAATATGTAACTAGACCGTGTTATATTTAATCTCTGTGCCTTAATTTTCTCACCTGTAAAATGGGAGTAACAGCAGTGCCTACCTCATACAGTTGATGAGAGTAAAAGAGGAAATGTGAGTAAAGCACTCTTATTGTTCAATAAAGTAGCTATTGTTATTTTCAGCAGAATAGAGCATATATATGAGTTACCAAGACGATTTCTTTTTCCAATTTATCTCAACCTTTTATGCTGATTCTCATCGATTAGAAAGGTGTGGTTAAAAAATAAGACAAAACAAAAACTCTACAAATTACTCAGCCTCAAAAAGAAGTTCTACATGGTATTTGTAATTATTTTCCGTATTCCACCTGCTGAAATGTAATAAATATTTCAATGGACATATTTATATAGGCTCTGATGTAGCAAATATCCTGAAGAAGGTTAAACCATATTCAGGTCAGGTAAGTGCCAAGCACATGGCAGGCCCTCCACAAATGTTCATTCCCTTCTCACTTCCCTCACTTTGTCCCTCACTAATTCTTATAAATGCACATGCATAAAGGAGCATACATATGTGTGCATGTGTACACTTGTGTATATGCACACATATGCATGCTGACTTTTCAAAGACCAGATTATTCTTGGTATAGCAAGGGCTTTACTAAAAGATTAAAGTTCTTCTAGAAAGTACCATTTTTAGATCAGTTATTTTATCATACCATTACCAGTCCTTTTCAAGTTCTAACACCTTTAACAGCACAGTGATTTTTTTCAGGTAGAGTAAGCCCCATTCTGCTGATTATTCATTTATCCAAAAAAACACTATTGAGGCGTATCATGTGCTATGCATTCTAGTGGATATTGGGACCAAAAGAGTCTCCATCCTTGAGAAATTAGTAATATAGAGGAAGAAGCCACATAAACCAAACAAAAACACAAAATAAAAATACCAAATGAACAAAAATCAAATAAAGAGAAATTAAAAATAAACAAATAAAAAATGAATTGCATGATGAAGTTGATATAACTGCACAATTATTCCATATGTCCAGACTTTATGTAATGATTATGTATGTAATTGTGTTTAGCAAAGGAACCTCCTTGTTTTCATTGATTGACCCTATTGATAGGATTGATATGATCAATAAGCATATTTTAAAAATGTGAACTTATAGAATGTATCCATCTTAATAGCATATTGTTTTCATATCACTCTATATACTAGGATTTCATTTAAAATTCTACTGTCAAAAGTTTAGAAAATACTGTCAGATAACTAATATCTCAATTCCTTGTTTATTAATATAATAATAAAAAGTATTAATCATAGTAATAAAAGAGCTTGAAGACTTAACATGTTCTGACATGGTACACTCTAGACTCCTTATTATAGTTAATCTTCATAACATTTTTGCAAGTGGGTGTTAATGAACCAGTTTATAGATAAGGAGATCATGGCTTGAAACTCATCAGAGTAGACTCTGAATTGTTTTTGAAAACATTTCTTGGCTGTGCCCATAGATAATTCCTTAGCCCTTCTCCATTTGACAGGAGAAAATAACTACATATTTGGATGAGAATCTGTACTAGGTTCTCAGTTTTCACAAACTAATGTCAAGTCTATTATTCTATTTTAAGCTGTAAGTAATACAGAGTATAGTCAAACCAAAACACTACCAGAAAACAACATTGAAGTATATGCTACTTTTTTTTTTTTTCTGGTCCAAATAGTTTTTTTTTTAAGCATTTTTTTATTTATTTTCAGCATAACAGTATTGTTTTTGTACCACACCCAGTGCCCCATGTAATCCGTTTATGCTACCTTTTACTAAAGTTTTCTTTTATGTGATAGTATAGGTGAAGTATAACTTGAGGACTATGTAATCCATTTGGGTTTTTTGTTTTTGTTTTTGTTTTCTAGTTTAGAAGATACAAACCCAAATGCCTGCAAGGGCTGGACAATTAACACACATAGGTGAAGTGGGTCAAGTGTAAGATAACAGAGTAGTAGAGACTGTTGCCATCTGAATAGACGTACCTTATCTGAATATTGAGTTAAACTCAATATTTTAAAAAAAAATGCTTTGTCTAAGGCAATTTAAATTTTGTCTAAAACAATTTAATTTTTTTAAAATATACTTATGTTGTTATTTATTCTAGAAATTCTCAATGGCTACTACACAAAAATGAAGAATTTCATTTATTATACCTATGGAGTCAATTAATTACATTTGCAATTAAAATTTTTCACTAGAGACAGAGAGAGCACATGCACACATGCAAGCGGTGAGAGGGAGGGGCAGAGGGAGAGGAAGAGAGAGAATTTCCAACAGGCTCCACTCTGAGTGCTGAGCTTGATCAGTCAGCTTGATCTCATGAGCATGAGATCATGACCTGAGCCAAAATCAAGAGTCAGATGCTTAACAAACTGAGCCACCCAGATGCCCGTGTATTTAGAAAATTTTAACTAAAAAAAAAAAAAATTAACTTGGATAAATTCGAATAAGTATATCTCTCTATTAAAGACACCTGCCACCTGCCCCTATCCAAGATGAATTGAATGTAGATAGATCCTTGGTTACATTTAGAACTATAATCATGTCCTAAATGATCATTCTGAGTATAGGACATAATAACAGGAAAATAATTAAATTAATGATTATCAATATTTTTAATACTATGTTTTTATAGTATATTTTGTGTCTTTTTTTCTATACAATCCCACTTAATTCTCACTACAAATCTATGAGAGAGTTATTATTATCTGTACTTAATAAATGAGAAAACAGGCTCAGGTACCTTACAATGACTTTCCCCAAATCACTATGGCCTAGATTTGGAAGAACAAATACCTACACCAGGTCTTTTTAATAAATGCAACAGTCTTTTCAATGCAAAACAGCTGTGTCTAATGCTAGACTACATGGAGTCAGAATCAAAACATGCATGTGACAGAAAGCTGCTGTTCCTATTTGGATGGATCCAGAGCTCTTCTATATTGGGCCTCTCCTCAGTCCCTCACCCAGACTATCTGATGAGAGCCTTATAATATCAAATAATTGCTAGCTTTCTATCCAAAATCACAGGATTTGGGTAGAGATTTTAAATTTCCCACTATATATTTTTCTACCTAGAGCACTTCAGATATTGCATTGGATAATATTCATATTAACAAATTTAATATTTAAGGAATACTACTTTTAGTCAAGCTCCAAAATATATCTTTTACATTATTATTGAACTGCTATAAAGGCTCAGTATCTTTGTACATGGCTTTACTGTAAGGCATCTCAAATCATTTTTGGAAGTATTCAGGGAATAAATTATGAATAAATAAGTATAAGTACATAAATAAAAAATACCGAGCTTCTGCCAACAAAGGACAACCTGAGTTCAGATTTTATATCATTTTTATTCAGAGAATGTTGAAGTAACACTTTAATAATCAAAAATTGTCTTTTCTTTCTCCTGAATACAACAGACTACTTAAAATCTTATACCCATTACTTCCCCACACTTTTCACCATGTTTGTGGAGATAAGATGACCAACCATGCCATTTGCTCTAGCCTCTCTTCATTTTAGTCCTGAAATTCCTCAGTCCCAAACAAATGAAAATGTTGGTCATCTTACAATGGAGCACAGAAATAGTTAAACTAAAGTTCTTTGAAGGTGCCTTCTTGAACTAAAGCTGTATTTTTCAGTGAATTTTTATCATTTTTTATTATAATTAATGTTTCTGTGCTAGAAACAGATTACAATTTCTTTGCTGTATACTGTCTGCACTAGTCTATTTTTTCTTTCACATATTCTTTCTTAGCATCATATTACCCAAGAGATTTTGACAGGGAAATTTCAACAAGTTGTAGAAAAAGTCTCTTGAGGCTTTGAGAGGATTTTCATCACTGCTAGTGCATTGTTACTTCAAGCATTCAACTAAAAAGGAATATATAAACCTTGGCATAGAAATTAGAAAATCTTAACAGAAGCAAATTATAAGCTCTCCTCTTGTCTTTTGTTGTTGATCTCGAATATTTAGCCTATGAAATGAAAAGTAGATGTTACTAGAACCTGACATGGTGACCCATCCATGGGTGAGCTCTTGCAATTTTAGGCAGGGAAATGAACACAGTTCTCACCACCTCACCTAATACTTGTAGCTCATACATAACTTACACGCACAATTCCACCACACAGAATTGCCCTTGGAAGTAATAAAACTGGAATTGGAAGTATAGATGAGAAGGCCTGAAGACCACCCCACACACACACATACATAATACTTCTCCTACTTATCTGTAATTTCCTGAGACACAATGCCAGCAGAAGTAGGATCCATTAGCCTGAGATAAATAAGTCTCCCCTTCAAAAAAACCTGGAGGACTCAAGTTAGTAAAAGCAAGGCATTATCTTCTGAATGATCCCAGTAACAAATTGTTTAACATACCATGATCAGTGGGAGAGAGCTGGAGTATATAGCTATATAGCACTTAAGAAACTCATGAACATATTGTGTGTGTGAAAATACTTCCAGATTTCCATTCTAAAAATCTGCATAACTAGAATATAGACACAGATGAATAAGTTACAGCTTCTGGCTAGTTATCCAACCCTGCCACACCATTGTAATGGGATAAAATTGATGATCTTAGAGGTAATTATGTTGGATTTGACAACTGGAAACCAAGTATCAAACTGAGAAATGTTTGCTGCCTTGTATGCTATTGATATACAAAGTAATACATATTTTTGGACAATTTTATGACATCTCATTTGTAAGCTGTTGAAGAAGTTGCACAATTATTCATATTGATGTTTTAAATATTTATACTAAAGGTATCTTCTTGAGATAATTTAAGTAACATGATTTAACCTAAATATTTGTTTGAAACAAGGTTGTAATCCAGTAACGGGGAAGAGAAACTTTCAGGCCTCCTGAGTCCCTCCTTCCAGGGACAAAGAGATGCCATTAGGCCGAACATATGACTATGAATGAGCAAAACTAATGTGGGCTCATAGTGCATAGAACAGGCTCTATTATTCCTTGGTCAGTCTGAAGAATGAAACATGAGAAAGGAAAGTACTTTGGCAAAATAATTGATGTCTAGCATAAGCCCTTATATATAGCATAAAAAATTCTCCATATCAAAACTTTACTTAGACACATACCAGGTTCCTGGATAAGAAGACTAGATCTTGTAAACTTGTCAATTCTCCTCAATTTCATTTATATACTCAATGAAAACTCTACAACTATTTTGGGGACAGCTTATCAAATTATTCTAAAATGAGTCGAAGAAATATCCGTGAGAATCTTAAAAGCTACACATAGACACAGAAAAAATTCAACAAGAAAAGGGTATCAATCTTATCAGATATGAAGCAAGTAAAAACATTTAAACCTGTGTGATATTAATAAAAGAATTGATGGAAAACTAGACTACGCATACCAAAACCAGAAACCCACTAAGAAGGAGTGTGTATACTTACCTCTACAATAAGACAATTTATGATATTATATGATAGAAAAATAAATGGGGAATGAATGGATTGATTATTCAGAAACTGCTGCTGGAACATGTTTATCTATTTTTAGGAGATATATAAAGTTAAGTCTTATCTCACACCATACACCATCACAATGTTGGGTGGACTCAAGAGAAAAAGTCATTGAAGAACTGGATGCAAATTCTTTTAGGGAAGAATAACTCAGGGAAATTTTAATCTGTTCTATGAATGAGAAAGTATTATCTAAGCAAATCAAGCAATAGTGGAAATATGACATTCAACTTCACTAGACACATTTTCAACTTTTATATGTTAAAGAAAATAAGAAAATAGTATAGATGACATAAATGACAAAGAAACAGTGCCCCTAACTCATAAAGTATATTGAAAATGATGAAAACCAAGGTTCCAATACACAAACCAGCTGAAGATAGGAATTCATATAAAAAAAAGTATAAATGAAAATAAGAATTTCAAAATTTTTCAACCTCGTCTAATCAAACAATCGTACAACAAGAAAGTAGCACTTTAAAGACTAGATTTAAAATAAAATCAGCCACAGGCCAGGACCTAATTCTACCACTTCCCAGTTGCCTGACCTTGGATAAGTTACTTAACCTCTCAAAAAATAAGTTCTCTACTTTAAAATGGGATGATAATATTCTTCTCTTACAGTTGTAAAGATTAAATGAGATAGTATAAAGGTCGTGCATGATGAATGGCCTGTAAGAGATGTTCAGTAAGTGTTATTGTTGTGATTATTGATGATGATATTGGTGGTGGTGTTGTTAACAATCATCTTCACCTTTCCCAATAACAAGATTTAAAAAAAAATAATATCCCTCAGTCCTGCTGAGGATGGAGATATGACTTATGTTCTTTTAGAGAGAATGGAAGTAGGTGCAGTTTTTCTGGAGAGCAATTTGGCAATATGTGTTAAGAAGTTTTTAAAAAGCTCAAGCCCTTTATCCAGTATACTCCTAAGATAACAGTGAAAAATATAGAAAAGGAATACCAGAAAATGAGGTCATACAGGAAATACTCATCACCACGTAGTAACAGCAAAAGACTTTTACAATAAGATAAAAGTCTAAGTTGAGAGAATAAGAATAAACAAATGATAATGATCTATAGGCTTAACTAATAGAAAGCAACTAAAAAATGATAGGAAAATTATTTATAGGCATGGTAAAAGTAATTTTTCTTTTGTATTCATTGTAGTAAACTAGAACAAAGACAAGCACAGAACCTGGCACATACTACCTGGTACATTGCTCAATCAAAGTGTAAACTGAATTGAACAACAAAATTGTAAGTGGAAAAATAATTAGAATACTTATTTTCACACACACACACACACACACACACACCTTGAACATAGGTTAATCTCAACTTTTGTAAGACAGTCACAGGAAATCCTAGAAAGAAATATGATGAAATGTTAACAATATTGTCTTCAGGTGATTTTTTTTTTCTGACTCTTAAGATTTGTCTCTACTTGCCAAATTTTTTTCAGTGGAGATTTATTACATTTATGATCAAGGAGGAAAATGAGTAGGGAAAAAAAAAAGGAAAGAAAGAATCTCAGAAATCAACTGGAAGCCAACAGGCTCAATTATTTCTCATTACACTATTCTAAGTATGTACCATTCTTCACTCCCACCCGAATATAAAATGAGAAGTGGAAATATGAATAGCATGAATAAATTGGGAGGCAGCCTTAAAACAGCCCAAGAAAGAAAACATTATAGTAAATTTCAAAAATAAAGCCAAAATATCATGGGTCTAATATTAAGAAAAGTATACAGGGGCTTTTTCCCCATATAATTCATACATATGAAAAATATGGCATGACAGACGAACCCTTTCAATATAAATTACTTGTTTTCGCTACTATGGAATTATATTTTCTCTTAGACACATAATAGTCTCAAAGATTTACACAGTGGTTACCATCAGTTTTTTGAAATCTGAAAGAATTTCATTTATTTAAAATTCTAACTCTACACAAAATCTAATAGGTATATTTTAGAATATCCATGATATTCTCAAAGGGGAGGAGCAACTCTCAGATTCCCATATTCTGAAATACACTCACCAGGGATAATTAGCCCAAGAACGTAAAGTGCCATGTTACCTGGAGCACAAAATCACCCGGAGGTATAACCTCTTGGTCACTGGCTTAAGCTCATTCACTGAAAGGTCAGTTTCCAGGACTAGGTGATTTAAATTCATTTCAGCAAAACTACAGATTACTATATGTCAAGTACCTGTAAGATTAATGGCAAAATCTTGACTCATGCAAACTGAATTCTTGCATGCCAAGGGTTTGCTCTATGTCTGCCTCTTTAGAAGTAAAATGTTATATAAGGGAACTGTGGTGATGAGGTGTACAGTCAACATTTTTATTAATCCAAGAAGCCCAACGTAGTCATTGGTTTATCAAGTATGTATAACCACCTAACATGTTTAAGAAACATTGCTATATACTTCTAGCAATTAAAAATATACTTGAGATAGAACCTTAATTGAAATTATTTCCCTAATTATATAAAGTCTGCCATATTTTCCAGAAACAAAGTCAAGAGCTTAATTTACCTGATATCAAGATTTCAGACTTTTTAAGTGAAATATATAGTGCTTTAAGTGCAACAATTATTTTTTTTTTTTTGTAAATAACTACTTCACAAAGGTATTTCCTTTGATATAATTTCTAGGATTTGATTTCAGAAACTCGAGGGAGGGGAAAAGCAGGTGGGACTGTGGATGACACAAGAATAGATATGATCTAACAATTGTTAAAGCCGGCTGGAGGTACTTGTGAGTTTGTTGTATTATTCTGCGTTTTATTAGATTTGAAATTTTATGTTGTAAAAATTTTTTAAAGAAGCATATTTCTTAATTATGTCAATTTATGTTGAATAATGTTTCCCTTGGTCTCCATTCCTACAACAGTCATGTCCAGTAAACATGGTGAAACACCTACCAAACTGATCCTGAGGAAGTTCCAGCCACGTGGCTAAACAATGCAGAGGTCCCATTCTGGAGCACTGATGATGGAATAAATTGATTTACTCTGCCAAGACCCATAATTTAATCATTTAGCCAAAGACAGAGATATATACATCTAGATTAACCAAGAAAAATGGTGTAGATAAACTTCAGTTGTCCTAATAACCAGTAAATTGTAAATTGTAGTGCTACGTAACTAATTCAATTTGGTCATTGTGCTGGCCAGGCCATCACTATTACAGAGGATAGCAAGGGATTTGCTGAAGCATCAGTAAGACAATTTGCACTTTTTTTTTTTTTTGCATTGTCCCAACAGCAATAAGATAGAGGAAAAAATTAACAAGTATAGCATTCAACCCCCTAGGAAAAAATGTTCTTGCTCAGCCTGTGTAGTGAGAGGATTAGGATTAAAATACAGTTAATATGATGTCTATTTTAGAAAGGCCATATGGTTTCTTCCCTATCATGTTCACTTAATTTTCTCTTACTCCATAATAAGCAGAATTCTGGCATATTTATTTCAATTAATTCCTAACAATCCCTCATGTAAGCAAACCGTACATAAAAGCAGAATATGTTAAATATTACCATCAAATCTTTAAAGTCTTACAAACCATAGATCTTCTCAATATAGTGTTAAAGGTTTAGCTGCCAGTTGATTTCAATTTCATTAACACACTCACAATATAAATAAATTCTGTTTTAAAGAAAAGCTTTAATAATGAATATATTGCAATTAAAATGACGCAAGGCTACTAAGCATTGCACACTGCCACCTAGTGCTAAATGTATTTTTAACTCCAAATGCACAATGGATGTCTTCAGGAAAGTGGAAATGCTCTGTTTTGAAGCAAATTTATCCGGAAAGATAGATTGGAAGCATATTTATTTATAATTATTTCAATATAAGAAGGCTTTTAAAATAAATGAAATTACACATACCATAAAATCAGCCCTGTCTTATAAATTCATATAAGAAAGGTCTGATTAGATTAGTAAATATAAAAAACTACAGGTTTTGTTAATAAAGACATGAAATGTTTGTTTTTTTAAGTTATTTTTAATACTGTTCACCCAGTATGCAACATATTCTATTATGCATGTGTTGTATGCTGATGAGCTAGATGGAATATGTGTTTAGCTGGCAAGTTCGACATATGAAGATGTTTGAAAAGACATCACAGGATGTTAAAAAAATCACTAAAGATACTCACAAGCTTTCTTAAGGACATAACTATAATCTCACCTCATCTACAGGTTATAATTTCAATTTCAGATGCCACTGGTTTTTAGTTCTACCTTATTTTCCTAGAGGTGAATAATTTCTTTGTGTTTCAGTTGTGCTAATCACTATAGGTCATCTCTGATCTTTTGACTAGAAAAATAAATCCCCATGAAAATGAAATGAGATCATTTGAAAGACTAAAGGAAGGATTGCTATAGATTATTTTACTGTCGTTAGGTAGTATATTTTATTTACTTCATTGTATTTTGCAATTGTAGTCCCCAGTTTGGTCTACTTAATACGCATAACTACCTATTTTAAGAACTTAAGTGAAAAGTGAAAGACTCATATTTCTGTCAATTAAGTTTTTTCATAGTGAAAAATAATCAGAGGGTTTCTTTAAACCATTTTACTTAACTTTTTCAGAATCACACACCTTTTTGAGAAACATAAAAATCTCAGGTTCTCCTTCTAAAGTACTTAAAATTTATAAATGAAAGATATATTTAAAACAATATATGGAAATTTTTAAGAGTTCTATTTTTAGTTTGATCTCATAAGATCAAACTAGAGATTTCAATGTTGACGTTACTCCAGTAATTTAAAATCAGCATAAGTATTAAGGCTTCCTGTATATCCTATAAACATTTTCCATCCTTGGAAATGTGGACAATAGAGAATGTCATTCAGTGACTTCAACATTAGGCCTTTTGCACTGATTCATTTTAATAACCACAGGTCACATAAAAATAGATGATAGACAAATGGATGAAAAGAAACACAGGAGAAAGAAAGAAGGGAGAAAGTGAGGGAAAGAAAGACAGAAGGAGAAAGAATTTTTCCTTTAAGGGAAGTGTTACCTCCATCGCCTCGAAATCTTAATTTGGATAATTCTCAAAGGAATCTTTGATCAAAGCCACATGATCTAGAAAACGTCTCAAGATTTCCTTTAATCAGCTTAACCAAATGACTACTGCCAAGTCTATTTCACTTAGTTCTATTAAGGCTACTTTGAGGCTCTTAGCGCTATTTTGAGGTCTTCACCACATACTCAAGAAACCTAGTTGATATGGCTGCCCAAGGCAGAAGAAAGATTTACTCAAAATACCGCAATTTGAGAAACTCAGTTTGGAAAATATGACTTAAGAACACATATTATATTGAAATCCAATTCTTCACACTATGTTGGGATTACATTTATTATGACATCTCAATGTTCAGTAAATTTACAATTGAGTAAAAGGTCTTAAGTTGTAACTCCTAGATATTCCCTAGACCTTATGGTATATGGTCTATAACAAGATAATTCCAGGAAATAAGATAGTGATTACAACTATGCCTGATATAAGGAAAAACACTGCAGTTGCAGATATATACACAACATAAATTATATTGTATTATATTATATTATATTAGCCATATTACTATAAAACTTCAAAAACATTTTTAAAACTCTCCTGTTAATCTACAAGGTAGTGAAAAGGTATAAAGTGAAGGAACTAACAAGTCTTGATTCAAATGACAATTGTGCCTGAGACTCTGAAGATTCCTTAGAATTTTCTTACATATCTTAGTGTGTTTTCTAGGTACATACTGCATTTAAAGTTTTGGAAAACCAAGGCTATGTGTATTTGCACATACACACACACACACAAATGCGATTGTAATATCATCATTTGGATGCATCTAAAAATAAGTATTTAAGCTGAAATTATTTATCTAATAGCCTCATTTCTTAAGCTTGAATATGAAAGTATGTATACTTATGAGTGTGTCCTAAGGTCTATAATCAAGAATTTCTAACTCAACATAAAATAAGTAGTAACAAAATGACCTATGAAGCAAATTCCCTAAGGCTTTAGAAAGATAAGACATGTTTAAAAATTAGAGAATACAGAAGAGAAAGACATAGCTTTGAAATGAACATTAACATTTAACTTGAGATTATTTAAAACAGCACATCTCTATCTATTAGAATCCCCATGGTTATAAAAGGCAAGAACTTATTCCACAAAGACTACAAAAATCATGATATTGGTATATCTAATATTAGACATACTGGCTGGAATTGCACACTGAAATAAGAATATGTAATAGATATTCAATAAGCATTTTATTTTTTTAAATTTAATTTTATTTTTTCAGTGTTCCAAGATTCATTGATTATGCACCACACCCAGTGAGCATTTTACTCACTAATTATGATTTCATAATTTTTTTAACTTTGTATTCTCAGATGTCAGATACTTATCCAGAAACAGAAATCCAGTTGGTTTCTAAGAAATATGAGAGCAGTTTGCATTTTTTTCTGTATCTTTAGGAGAATTGCTCTCTTGGGTTTTACCTCAAAGTAGTAAAAGTTAACTCTGCTACCCATGCAGGGACTTATATTACTTGTACTAAAAGAAACTTCATGTCTCAAAAAAGAAATGAATTACTCTCAACTCACACAATTTAAAAAAAATATCTGGGTTTTCTTCCAAGCTTAATGAGTTTCCATTTCATGCAACTAAAATATAATACATTGTTTTATAAATTTAACTGATGAGTTTGAGTCTTTTCACAAAAATTTTTATGATAAATAAAGTCATTCAGTCAACTGGCACTCCCAAAGTAAAGTTTAAATCCAACATTTTAAAAGTATTCTCTGCCTATAACTTTGACCATGTGCTTCTTTGAACAACTAGAGGGAGAAGACTAAACTTGGTCTATCTGGGTTTTCTTATGTTTATGGAAAGATCAAAAGCAAAACACGGTTATAAATATGTACATTCTAACTGGTCATTAGTTTATCACAAATAAATATTGATTTGCCTAATCAAAGAGAATATTCTTCCAAAATAAGATCCATAATTCAATCAGCACATACGTTTCTTAATGACACTGAACATTTAGACTCTCTCCACATGTAAATTTCATAACCTTTCAAGGACAATCTTCCAGATCACATTTTAAAGAAATATGCTGAAAAAGCATTCCATGGCAGTAACATTTTACATTACTATAAAGGTAAGAGGTTTAATTTTTAATACCCACATACTTATCACAAACCAATTAATCATTTACTCTGACTTATTATCAATGTTTTACTGGAACATATTGCAAAGGAACACAAGATAACGTATTTCTCTGTCTACTAAGTGAGACAATGCCCACTTGCCCAGTCCCCTTTTTACTCAACTTCTTGCACACCTTCAGCCAGCTGCCCTGTTGGTGATCCCTTGTACCTCATATGCTGCTTTAGCAGTAAGTCAGATTACTACCACCTCTGGTCCAGGACCCATTAAGAAAATTCCTGTTACAAGTAAGGTCTTTGAAATGTAGTTTTACACCTATAAAAGGGCTATAAAGTGCCCATCTTGAGAGGAAAACGACAAAATTATCCTCTGTTTTCTGGGTTTTACTTATTTTATAAACTCACACCTTTATAAACAAGTTTTGTCACACTGAGGGGAAGGAGATATGCAAAATGTAACACCTGGAGTCATAAAATGTAATGACCTCAAACAACACATCTCAGAAAGGGGCGGGGGGGAGGTACTGGTTCCAGAGAAGGAAAAAAAAAAAAAAAAAAAAGAGGCAAAGGAGTGAATCTGCACCACTAAAACAGGAGTAATAGAAAACCCTCTCAGGTTTTTCCAGTAAGTTTTGTGCAGCAGCAGCAGCAACAACCCAATCAATATGCACACCCTCACCCTCATAAAACCTCCTGTCCCCAAACAGAAAACAGCGGGTCACTCTTCACTGTGTCCTCAGGGGCAGAAACCACCCCCCAAAAGGAAAGAGATTTCAGAGGCACAGGGAGGGGCAAAAACAGGTATGTGTAGATCCAGCATCCTCATCTCCCTCCCAGCTACAAGCCTGAAAGTCCACTCAGGAACCAGCCCTGGCTCCGAGACACCCTTCCGCCTGGGCCCTCCCTGCGGGAGGTTGCGGAGCCAGCAGCGCAGTTTTCGGACTCCGGACAATGACCGCACCACCACCACCCTCCTTCCCCATGCCTTCACCCCAGGCCCTCGCTTTCTAACCCTATCAGCGAGACCTCACTGGGGTAGGACAAGGGATGCACCTCGGCTAAGAGGAGACGTGCCGGGCTTCTCTGCCGGAATGAGTTGCGGGGCATAGGGTGGGGGTGGTCACGGAGAAGGGCTCCTTAGGAAAACCCAGGACATGGGGCAACTGAAACCTCAGTACCAGTCACCCTCGCTCCCGCCACCACCCACCCCACCCCTAGCCTTAAAGCCGACTTCTCCTGAGGCCGGTGGCGTCAGCTTGGCACGGTCGGGATGGGGTTGAGAGAGAACCCCGGGGCCACCGCGGCCTCTCTAAAAGGACTGCGCAAGTGGGCGCAGTCCTAGAAGGTCGACGAGGCCGGAGCTCAGAGTTATCCCGGGCCCAAAGAGTGTGAGTGCAAGCGAGAGGGTGAACCCACGCGCTCGCCGGGCCAAGGGGCGCTCGGCGGCAGGGCAAGCGCGGTGACAGAGGTACCCCGGCCACCGAGGAGCGACAGCTCATCCCACCCGCCGGCGACAGGGCTGGAGGGGCTATCGAGGCAGGGAAACTGGGAAACTTAATGCAAAACAGACAGCTTCCCCCGCCAGGACGTGTCCCCGCGCTCTCAGACCCTCTCCAACGCCTTTCGAATCACCCACCATCACCCACACCACCCTGCAAAAATCCCCACCGAGCCCTCAGATCCCAGGCGGGTAATTACCTCTCCTGGAGGCGGAGTGGGGGGCGGCAGCAGCAGCAGACACTTTTAGCCTGACTTTCCTGCGTTCGCTTGTGAGCGTGTGCGCGCGGAGCAGGAGCTGTAACCTGCTATTTATAGACCGGAGCCTCAGCACCCGGGGCTGAGAAACCAGAGGAAGCGAGCAGGCGGCGGCGGCGGCGCAGGGCGCGGGCCGCGGCTCCCTGAGGCTCCCGCGGCTCCCTCAGGCGCCCGGCTCCGGCCGCGCTCTGCGCTCGCTCCCCGCCCTCCCACCCGCCCCGCCGCGCGCGCCCAGGAGAAGTTGTCACCAGCGCGGCTGCCTCTCCGGCTGCTCACACGCCCCCTGGCACAATTGCTACTTTCTCCCCCACCCCCACCCTCCCCGCTCCTCTTCCTCCTCCTCCGCTTGTTCCGAGCGGTCTCCTCCCAATGTCACCAGCAACCGCCAATAAAGGCGGCAGGGGCAGCGACAGTCTCGCAACTGGCGCAGCTCGCCTCCCGCTGATGGAGTGGAGTTGGTACCCCGGCCACCCAGCCCCAAATGACCCAACACGCTTGCTCCGTGAGCTGACTCCTTGCACCCCGACCCTCTGCAAGCGGGGGC
Source organism: Enhydra lutris kenyoni (assembly GCF_002288905.1). Taxonomy (NCBI): domain Eukaryota; kingdom Metazoa; phylum Chordata; class Mammalia; order Carnivora; family Mustelidae; genus Enhydra; species Enhydra lutris. The sequence continues at coordinate 70,225,230 of NW_019154105.1, read as the reverse complement.
GGTCGTCCAGCCTGGGCTGGGGGAGAACAGATGCTAAGTGGCGGTGAGGGGTGACCCGGAGCCACCACGCCGAAACGGGGGCCGGAGAAAACACAAGATTCTCTAACTGGCGGGAGGAGGTGCCCCAGACCCCGGCCACTGGCAGAGCCGGCCCAGTCTGGGGGGTGAGCGAGAGTGGGAGGCGGTGTCCCCCGTGCCGGGGACTTCAGCTTGCCACCACCCTGGGACGCGTCTCTTGCCACTCCTTCGCCTTGGCCCGAGGTAGAGGTCTGACAAGGGAGACCTGGGCACTGACTGGGCCTCCAGCTCAGCGCAGCCCACCGCCACCCACCGCCAGCCCCACGTCGCGGCCGCTGCCTGAGGCCGAGCTGCTCCTAACCAGCGTGTGACACGCCTTTGGCAGCCCGAAAGCGTGGGGACAAATCTGCACTCTGCGTGTTTGGGGTGTCAAGAAAACAGGGTACGTAATCACGCAGCCTGAACGGAGACTAAAACTCCCCCACTTCCTAGCCAACAAGCCCACAGTGGAAGACACGCAGCCTCGTTTTTCCGGGCTGTGGGGTGTGGGGCAAATGGTTCTCTCCATCTGCGCCTTACAGGTGCCACCTGGCGGTTCTCTTGCAGATGTTTTTTTCTGAACTGCTCAAAGGCAATGGGAAGGCTGGTAATGCCGAGCACCGGTCCACTCAGGGATCTTCAGCCTTTCCCTTCCCTAAGGGCGCTTTAAATTCATACTTCAAATAAAATAGAGTGAGAAAGCTAGTACGCATGGGTTACATTTGCCATGCAGGAATCCCGCGGTTAGGATGGTGAAGTCGATTTGGGTTAGGTCAGTCACAGGAAGTGGGAAACTCTAGCTGCCCCCAGCTGTCATTTCCTGCATCTAGACAACCATTCATTCCACAAACATTTAACTGCCACTTGTTATAAGCTTTATCTAGGAGTATGGAGGCTTTGATGTTTGTTTGTTTTTTCCATCACTTTCCCTCAGAGCTAGGAACAATGATTACATGCTGTAGTTTCCATAAATGTCTATGGAATAAATTAAACATTATGCTAGGCTCATTCCCTCCTTTTGCCCTGCAGCCCTTCCCTTTCCCTCTCTTCAAGCTTTTCTGCTATGCCCAGCCATCATCACATGTAAGCTAGAAGGACAGAAGAAGAAAGGTGGGAGGCTGACAGTTCCAGGCAGGCCCTTGGGAACGTGGATCATACTTGAGGAGCCTGTTAGAGTTAGATTTCTCCTGCATGGGGCAGTGCTGAACAGACATATTTTGGAGGGGTTGGGGGGAAGGAAGACTATGTCATACTCATACTCGTACTCGAGGCTTGAAACAATGGATAAATTCTGCTAGTAGAGATATGCTGGCAAGATGATACAACTTTCTCATTGGGTAACAGTTTCAGTCTTTTCTTAAAATACAGAAAGATTGAAAGAATATCATAACATCAGGGTGCCAGACCTTTGCTACTGAATTGAAAAGATGTTTAACATATTTGTCCTCTAACTTGAAATGGAGCTGTGTATGTGTGTGTGTGTGTGTGTTTATGAAAGACTGCCACAGTGCCAGAAGTACTAAACTATTCCTTTTAAAAGACAGAGTTGTAAAATAGATGCAGCTAATGTCTTTATGGAAATGAGCACTTAAAGTGAGATACCCAGAAAACCCTCTTACAATTAAAATCCAGACATAGGCCATGCTGACCTAGACCTTTGCAGGGCTGCTGAAGAAAATGTGATGTACCTGTGCATGTCATCTAGGAAGTTTAAATTCTGGGGAGACAGAGAGAGACAGAGAGAAAGACAAGAAGAAAGAGGGAAGGAATGAGTCAGATACATATGCCATGTGGCATTTTAAAAATCAATCGATCAGCCTGATAGTTACCTTTTTTAGTTGTTTGTTGTTTTCTTTAAATAAGCCTAGAGGATTCAGATGCTTCTGTGGTTTATTAAACCCATTTTTAACGAGCCTCCGTTTTTACAAACCTTGAACTTGTAGCCACTTGTGCCCCCCAAACATAACTCCATTTACCAATGAAGGACAAAATATTTTTCATTTCCTTTTGAAATATCTTTTTATGGCCAGAGGTCGAAAACGTGATTCCCATTAGCTATGTTGCTGTCTAAAGCAATAAAATCAAGCCAGGATCTACGGGGCTGGTGTCACACCCTCCTTTTTAGTGAAGTAATTCATTCATTATTCCTGGAGATTTCTATTTCAAGTGAACATGGTATGGCACAAGAAGGACTCTACACTTTATGATCTTTCACTATTAAAAACCTATAAAAATAGAGCACCAAGTATGATAGATGTGTTTTTTCTTACCACAGTTGTTCATTTATATTAATGATAATTCTGTAGATCAAGTCATGGTTTTCATTCTAATTTTGAAAAATTAACACTGGAAGAGTTAATCTTTGATAATCATAATTAAGGTCATTTTTACATGGGCATGCATGTGTGTGTGTGTATATATATATATGTATATATATATATATATATATATATATTTAAATTAATGGGAAATGCTATTAGAAATAGAAATTTGACCCAACTTAAGTAAAAAGGAGAAACCATTGTAAAGGTACCAGGTCACCCATGGAACCCAAAAACAGGAATGCAACTGGGCATCAGTGACAACTTGGAAACAGGGACATGCCACTAGGACTTTATCTCTCCTCCTCCCCAACCATGCTGCCTCCTCCAGTCTTTCTCTCTCTCTCTCTCTCTCTCTCTCTCTTATGGAGACCTTCTCTGTTTCTCTGGTGTGCATGGTTACTCATAGCTCTTGCACTTCCTAGTCTATGGGCCAGTCCCAAATTCTCAAGGAAGGACCATGATTGGCTCAGGCTTTGGACCCTAGTCCAGACAATCATGGCCAGGAGATGGAGATTAAGCTACAATCTCCTGGCAGCTACTATAGTAATCAGGGAGCTGGTAGCGAGGTGTTGAGACAAGAGGGAAAGGATAAAACTTCCAGAATGTGGGGAGGAGAGTAGTCACCCCTGATCTCTACTAATTCCTAATCCTTGCTGTTCCATGAATACTGGCACAAACAGCAGAAGAAACACAAGAAGCAATGACATCTGTGTAAATGCATATGGATGTTTAAATATTGAGAGAAGCAGAATGCCTCTTGCTGATGGTGGTGCTCTAAGATGATTGTCCTAGTGGAGGTAGTTATATGGTTTTATGATCTCTTGATGTGGAACCAGATGACCATGAAGAAGGAATCAAGTATTTCACAGACAGTTTACTTTAGCTTCTTTTATCATGGCAAATTAAATCTGAGATTTTTTTTTAAATGAAGGAAATGAGTGTGATACCATTTACATTTATTGAAGATAAACATTCTGCTCTCTCATTTACATAATAGCTATATTTCTAAAATGTCTATAAATCACATATTTGAAAGTAAATCATATTTCAAACATAATAGGGTGGTGAAACAGCATTTCTGTGGTCATGGACCCCTCTAAGAATCTGAAGAGAGCTGTGGACTCTCCCCAGAAAAAAATATGAACAGATGCACCCACATTTGTGATGAGATGATATTTGACATCTTTACAGTAGTTCCTTCTTATATATGATTTCACTTTCCACAGAGTCAGTTACTTGGTCTAGAAGCAGGTGATCCTCCATCTGATGTATCATCAGAAGGTCAGTCATAGCCTAACTTTATGTCATAAAGTTAGCCATACCTACCTTATTCCCTCACTGCATTTCAGCATGTAGGATTTTATCATCTCATATTACCACAAGAAGGGTTGAGTACACCACAACAGAAATTTGAGAGAGTAAGAGACCACATTCACGTAACTTTTGTTACAATATAATTGTTCTATTTTATTCTTATTTCACTGTGCCTAATTTATAAATTAGGCTCTATGGTAGGTTTGTTTGTATAGGAAAAAACAGTACATATACAGTTCAGCAATATCTGTGGTTTCAGGCACCCACTGGGGGTCTAGAAATATCTCCTGTGGATACAGGAGGTCCACTGTAGTTGAAATCTGAAACTTTAAACATTGTCTTTCTTTTTCCTTTCTTCAATCACCCCCCCTTTGAACAAGTGAAACAAAGACTCCAGATACTTTAACAAAAGATTCAAATGCCCAGTAAGTATAAGCCAAAAACTTGGTTGAGGCTATGGTGCACTGGAGCCTATGTGAACCTGGGGAACAAGTCCCCTTCCCACTCCAGCCCTGAATGAGCCATAGATGAGCCATGGGTAGGAAAACAAAACAGAGCTCTTAAAGGGATGGAAGAAAATTGCAATATGGAGAAGGATGTTGCATTAGTTTGCTAAGACTATCATAAAATACCACAGACTGGTGGCATAAACAATAGAAATTTATCTCTCACAGTGGTGGAGATTGGAAGTTTGAGCTTAAGATGCTGTTGTGGTAGTTCTCTCCTAAGGCCTCTCTCCTTAGCTTGAGGATGACTACCTTTCTCTGTGTCCTCATATGGCCTTTCCTCTGGGCGCAGCACCTCCGGTGTCTCTTAGCATGTCTAAATTACTTCTTCTTAGTAGAACAACAATCATATTGGGTTAGGTACCACCCTGAGAGCTTTGTTTTAACCTAATCATCTCTTGAAAGACCCTTTCTCCAGATACAGTCACATTCTGAGGTACTGGGCTTAGGGCTTCAACATATGAGTTTGGGGAGACGCCTGGGTGGCTCAGTGGGTTAAAGCCTCTGCCTTCAGTTCAGGTCATGATCTCAGGGTCCTGGGATCAAGTCCAGCATTGGGTTCCCTGCTCAGTGGGGAGTCTGCTTCTCCCTCTGTCCCTCCCGCCACTTGTACTTTCTCACTTGCATGCCAATTTAAGGAAGGAAGGAAGGAAGGAAGGAAGGAAGGAAGGAAGGAAGGAAGGAAAAGGAAAGGAAAGGAAAAAAGAAAAAAGAAAAGAAAATAAAGAAATTCATTTTTTAAAAAAATTACAAGAAGGGACACCCAGGTGACTCAGTTGGTTAAGCTTCTGCCTTTGGCTCAGGTCATGATTTCAGGGTCCTGGGATTGAGCCCTTCATGGGGCACCCTGCTCAACGGGGGTCTGCTTCTCCTTCTCCCCCTGTGTTTTTTTTTTTTCTCTCTCTCTCTCTCAAATAAATAAAATCTTAAAAAAATAAATTACCTGAATATTTCCTTATCTTTATATCCATTTCTCAACATTATCCCCAGAAATTTCTCATAACATAAGCATTGCCTACCACCATACCCACATTTCTGTCAAACATTCTCAACTGCTCAAGTGAGCATATTGAACCCGGAATCCCTGGCAAGGCACCCAATGCAAAATAATCAGCTGGATCTAAAATTATTCTCTCTTCTTGGTCTGACACCCTCGGAATACGTTCCACACATACTGCAGGTATTTGCCGTCACAAATGAGCAAAATCTCATTGATTCTTTTTGTTGTTGTATAAATCTTTCCCCTCCAGCTTTGACTTTGTATTTGCCACCACACCAGCCTGCCGGGATTGATTCTAGCTATGGCTTTGAAGACAACCTTGGCGTGTAGATACAGAGAGCCGACAACTGCTGACTTATTCCCTCCAGTGAAGTCATACAGGGCCCTCTGGCAAGGAAAGAATAGCCTCATAAAACAGAGACACGTTTGCTTCTGCTTTCAAGGAATTTTGGTGGAATGTGGGCTTTTAAGGTACTCAGCGACATAGGAGTCTGCCAATAGGATCAGTTTTCCTGATCCTATTCTTTCTGATAAATGTCCTCCTGTTCACATAAGAAACATGAAGTCTGTGGATCCACACTGTGTTGCAGTTCAGAAACTTGAAGGATCAGGCTCTGGTTCTATATATTTGGGCTCCATCGGTTCAACAGCTACTAAACAGAAGAGCGGCCTGAGGACAGCCATGGAAGTTCCTCAATTCTCTGACCTTGGGCAGAACACTTTAGATTTTATTTTATCATTTTTACTTTAAGTTCTCTGGAACAGGTAGAAAAATCTACCCCACATTGTCACAATGTCCCATAATGACCAGCCTCTCTTTCATCACAAGAAAGAACATCATTGATAGTCTCCCTATTTGGAACAACCAGGTGATGGTTTCAGTTCGTACATCACAGGACATACCAGCGTCTATTTTACGACACCAACAGATTCTTTTTTTTTTTTTTTTAACATTTATTTATTTATTTATTTATTTATTTATTTATCCGATATAGAGAGAGGCAGTGAGAGAGGGAACACAAGCAGGGGGAGTGAGACAGTGAGAAGCAGGCCTCCTGCAGAGCAAGAAACCTGACAGGGGCCTCAATCCCAGAATCCTGGGATCAGGACCTGGGCTGAAGGCAGATGCTTAATGACTGAGCCACCCAGGCACTCTGACACCAACAGCTTCTTAGCTGCCTTTGGTTCAAACCAGTAAGCTAATGAATTAATCAATCTCAGAATTTCACTTCTTCTTTTTTTTTTTAAAGGTTTTTATTTGTCAGAGAGAGAGTACAAGATGGGGAGCAGCAGGCAGAAGGAGAAGCAGGCCCCCCAATGAGCAGGGAGCCCAATGTGGGACTTGATCTCAGAACCCTGGGATCAGGACCTGAACCAAAGGAAGATGCTTAACTGACTGAGCCACCTGGGTGTCCCACAGGATGTCATTTCTTGAGAGATGGTTGGTGGCTATTGCAATAGCCTTGGAGGTTTCAGTTGTAAAGAACAAAACCTACTCTATATGGTGTCTACGGGAAGTCATTGGTTTTCTTGGGGATTAAATGACTTATTAAATTGTTTATAAACTGAAGAGACTTAGTCTGATCTTCCAGGAAAAGAAACCTTGAGTCATGATACGGAACGCCTGTTGCCCTGGCCATACTCAGGAAGCAGCCCGATGGATCAAGAAGTCATGGTGACAGCTGCTAGCTCCAGATCAAAGCACTTTCATCTCAGTCTGTACCAGCAAAAATAGGAGCCTCATGTCATGTTCCCCGCCATTCTTATTTCAGTTCTGGATTTAAGTCTTATGTAAAGGCGTCTGGGTGACAGAACATAAATCACGACCAGAAACGTGGGAAAGGGAGATTTAGCTCACTAGCCTCTGTTGTAGAGGAAGCCATGCTAGAAAGAGATGGGAATCGATTTTGAGAAAGCCAGTCTGCAATGCCCACCACAGTCCCCTTTTTTTGGGGGGGAGGGGATGTACAGCAGGGGCTTCCTGGGATTGGATCTCTGCCACCTGCTGACAGGATTTCCTGATGTCAACCTGCCGATCTTGCCACGTCTCTATACTGACTTCTCCTCATTGTCCATTGTTACCTATTACGTGAATATCAGCCCCCTTCCTCCATTTTTTGGTGCTAAAACTGTTCCCCTATATGAACTACTTTCCTGGAGTACTGGTATCTGCTTCTTCTTGTCATACTCTTTACATGCAGCATTTTGCTTGCTAAATTGAACTTTCCTCTGTTCCTGCTGCGGTCTTCATCACAGTGTCTGTCCCGGAGAGGAGCATATGACTCCAGCAAGTCCCAATGCAGTCAGTTTGGATGCTTTGCATTGAATCTCATGATACAACAATTAAGAGTTTTTAATGGCAGAAAAAGAAATTTTAATGGCATCAATATAAATAGCTTGCCAAATAGAACCCAAATTTTCAAAACAAACTGTATCATCTCTTTCAAACTTACCAACATAGTATTAATATTTGCAGAGTTCATATCTGGGAAATAAATAATACCTTGATGCTTCCTTTTAATTCAGATCCATACACAAGATAGTGTATGGTTTTCTTCTTTTTCTTTTTTCCTCTTTTTTTTTGGTTTTGCAATTTTATCTTATTATTTTGTTTATTTGAGTATAGTTGATACACAATGTTACATTAGTTTCAGGTGTACAACATAGGGATTCAACATCTCTGCACATTATGCTATGCTCAACACTAGTGTAGGTACCATCTGTCACTCTGCAATGCTATTACAATACCATTGACTCTGTTCCTCATGCTTTGCCTTTTATTCCCGAGACTTATTCATTCCATAAGACAGAATACTTTTTCTGATTCAAATATTTCCTTTCATTCCCCCAAAATATCAATTATGCTAATCAGTCATCCTTAGTTAAACAGAGTTACCCTAATTAGCTGATCTCTTTTCTTCCAAACTACTTGGTTCTGGAGACATTATATTTGAACTTAAGATTTTTCTGAAGAATCTAGTACAAAATGAATTATATAGCTTCTTTTTGTATATAATTAAATTTCAGGATGATTTTTTTTTTTCTATCAGTGAATCACGGAAAGATCACATTTGCCCTCACAACTCCATGACCCTTCTATACTGGTCAGAGCAAAATTTAAAATGAGCTCATAGGAAATGTTACCTTTGTCCTACTATGTTGAGTCACCCTAACAGCTGGTCCATTATAGGATTTTATTCTTTGTCTTATACATAGTTTATACCAGGTTGAATATAGTATGGGTAGAGAGTACTATTTTATTGCATTTGAGATTTTTGTCCAATTGTTACTTGTGCCATCAATAAAATAGGTATTTGTCCAAAACAACCATTACATACTTTCTTGGAAATTAGGTAGTCAGCATATAGTTCTAGGTTTTCTATCTTTGATGAGTTAGGAAATTGTTTTTTTTGTAAATGTGTCTGACACATCTGATTCTAAAAATAAACTTTGGATTGCTCCCAGGTTGGCCTTCTGAAATTGCATAATTTTCACAAGTTATTAATATCACTCAGAATTTCTCTTTCCATGCTGTTTATAAAATCAACACCTTGTCTCCCCCACTATCACCACCATCCGTAAGTCATTCTTTTTTCTTTTAAGGAGGTCCTGATTGGGAGAGGCGTCAATTGATTTTGTCTTTCTGACCAGCAATAATAGGAAATTTGGGCCCCTCACATAGCTCCGCTCCCAAGCCCACCCCATGTTTTATCAAACCCTTAAAAACAGACATTTCTAATTTGTTCTGAATACCTTTCTTTTTTAAATTAACATATAATATATTATTTGTTTCAGGAGTACAGATCTGTGAATCATCAGGCTTACACAATTCACAGCATTCACCATAGCACATACCCTCCCAATGTCCATCACCCAGCCACCCTATCCATAACCTCTCACTCCCCACAACCCTCCGTTTGTTTCCTGAGATTAAGAGTCTCTTGTGGTTTGTCTCCCTCCCCAGTCCTGGATTTACTTTTTAATTTACTTTTACTTTTTAATTGTTAGCCGAAGCAAACCACATATATATTCCCTGGTGTTTTCAACCAGGTCTGCACATGGTTAACAATGTCCCACAGCAGGCAGCATCAGTGGCTTTGGTTCTCTGCAGCTTGTCACCATGATCAATGGATTATTGCAGCTGGGCTAATTATGCAGCAATTTGTATCGATCGTTTAGAGCGGCAGTGGCGAATCCTAGTAACTAAACTTGCCACACTAAGATTTGCTTCTCCTCAAACTATACAGACTCAAGGCAATTCAAATACCTCATGAACATATGTAAGTTTTAGGTGTTCATGATTTCATGTGATCTAACCAAACCAGGGAGGGAACTTAGCTTTCCAAGCACTTACTTGGCTTTCAAATGTGACTTAGTGACCAACGTGGAATTGACCAGATCTTTTCTTACCTGTTTTTAATTATTATCTGAATTTTTTTTCTTTTAAAATGAAAGTAAGTGCTGAGATTATCCCTGGTCTTCATTTTATATATGAGCGAGTTGGGTCCGTCCATATGATTGTGAGTTAATTTAATATCAAATAGACCTTTAGCCTTTTTTTTTTTTCATATTAAAACATTGAACTAGAAGGAGCCCCAGAGCTCTAATTATTTTACTTTTAAGAGTCAATTTTTAAATGATTTCTCAGTTTTGAAAAAGAAATATGTCCTTTCTGTTGGAAGAGGAGAAAGACTTTCACACATTAGGGTAGTGTTATGACTATAGTTCACCAGTGACAGGACTATAGTCATATGGTTGTGTGTATGCATGTGTGTCTGTGTATGTGTATGTCTTCAAATTGCTAGCTAAGAGCCACTGATGTTTTAAAGACAAGTACAATAGTTTCCTAAATGGATAACTTTAGAAAAGACTATTGACTAGCAAGTTGTAGGTGACTCCAGTCCTTCTTGAATTACTAAAAATAGGCAATGCTCCATTTGCTCTTTACCTAAAATAAATGAAGTTCCTCCAACTCATGAATGCTGCAATAAAAGGTCAAAATCTTTTATTCCCATCTCAGGAGGAGTGTCTCTAAAAGACACAGTGACCTATGCCTTTGCTGAGCAAAACAGCTAAAGGGATAGCAATTTTTAATTATAGTATGCAAGGTTCTTCTAATGACCTTATGACTTTGGAACATTAAAAAGCCTGTTCACTAACAAGACACAAAAACAGAAGAAACCAGAGTGAAAATGTCAATTTAAACATTACATAGGAATCCATTTAATGGTGCATGAGTGAAAGAAAATAGGTTGTATGTCTTTTTTAAAATAACCTTTTAAAAATAACTGCATTCCCTTTGCTTTCCTTATTTATATTTATCTGTTATGTGAATGTGCATTTCTTTCTGTTATGCTACTGAAATTGCTACTGGATTGGCCTGTGATTTGGATAAAGTAATGCAAGATTTAAGCATAAAATTTTGATTATAGTAATAGAATAGGTATTCATAGAGAAAGAAAGATAAAATGTTTTTACTCATTGGGTCAACCATTGGTGACTGAATTTCAGGTAACCAAAATTATCCCATGTAGCAGAGTCTACCACTGAATCATTTCGAGCTACTTTCAAATATTTATTTCCTAGTTATAAAAGTATTAACACTTATTTAGAAAATTCAAAAAAACATTAAAAAGATCTGTATTATGCCTCCATCAGAAAGGATGAATACCCAACTTTTGTAGCAACATGGACGGGACTGGAAGAGATTATGCTGAGTGAAATAAGTCAAGCAGAGAGAGTCAATTATCATATGGTTTCACTTATTTGTGGAGCATAACAAATAGCACGGAGGACATGGGGAGTTAGGGGAAGGGAGTTGGGGGAAATTGGAAGGGGAGGTGAACAATGAGAGACTATGGACTCTGAAAAACAATCTGAAGGGTTTGAAGAGGTGGGGGGTGGGAGGTTGGGGGAACCAGGTGGTGGGTATTAGAGAGGGCACGGATTGCATGGAGCACTGGGTGTGGTACAAAAACAATGACTACTGTTATGCTGAAAATAAATTTAAAAAAATGATTAAAAAAAAAATCTATCTTAACCTACCCAGAGATGTTCACTATTTATATTTTGATGGATTTTATTCCAATTTTCAGTGGTTAAGAGCATGGGATCTAGAGCCAGTTCAAAGCCATTTGTAAGCCTTGAGACTTTGCGCAAGTACCTTAATTATTTTGTGGCTCAGTTTCCATATCAATAAAATGGTCATAAAAAGAGAGATAATTCACGAATCCATTGACAAAATTAAATGAGGTGACACATGTAAAGTTCTTAGGAAAAACTCCTGATATATAGTGAGAATATAATATATAACAGCTTTAATTATTATGGTTAAGGTTTTCTATCTCATGTATTTTCTTATATTGATGATTTATTATATTTGGGAGTATCATCAGTATCTCATGAATCATGAGATTCATGAATCTTCTGAAAAATTTGGAATATGTGGACAAGCATTTAAAAATAAAATTACACTTATTACATTGTCAGACATAAACACTGTTGGTAACCTGGGTATACAGTTTTTAATCATCTTTGATCATGATAGACCTCAGGTACTGCAGTTGGATTTTAAAAAACATATAATATAAATGAATAAATTTAACAAAAGTAGTGTAAGACTTATATACCAAAAATCATAAACATTACTGAAGGAAATTAATTTCTAAATGATTAGAAAGACATTCCATCTACTTGAATTGGAAAACTTATGAGTGTTTAGATGGAAATTCTTCCCAAACTGATCTATAGATCACCACAATCTATAGATTCAGCACAATACCTATTAAAATTCAAGTAGAATTTTTTTTTCAGAAAGTGATGAGAAATGTGTAGTATGTAGTATTTTCCCACTGGCTTAAAATATATATGGAATTGCAAAAGATCAAAAGTGTCAAAATAATTTTGAAAAGAAGAGCAAATTGGGAAGTTAGGCTTTCCATTTTCAAAGCTTAATATAAAAGTATAATGATCAAAACAGTGTGGTATTGGCATAAGGACAGACATATTCTTTTTATATTCAAATTTATTTGTTTCTTTAACAAATGATTCTTGGACAAGTGGATATGCACCTGTGAAAAAGAAATGCCCAAAGTCTCAAGGCTTACAAATGGCAGAATAGTAATTTGAACTGGCTCTAGAACTGGGTGTTGGCTGGAATGTGGAGAATCAGAAAGGGAAATGTAAAATAATATACAGCTGATATGAAGACAGTTTGTCAGGGGGGCCTGGGTGGCTCAGCAGGTTGGGTGTCTTCCTTCAGCTCAGGTCATGATCCTGGCATCCCAGAATCAAGCCCCGTGTTGGGCTCTCTGCTGGGTGGGAAGTAGGCTCTCCTTTTCCCTCTGCTCCTCACCCCAGCTCGTGCTCTCTCTCTCTCTCTCTCTCAAATAAATTAAAAAATCTTAAAAAAAAAAAAAAGAAAGAAAATGCCTTGGCAGTTTCTTCTAATGTTATATAAGTTTACTATAACCACTCTTAGATATCTGCTCAGGAAAAGAAGAAAAATTTTATCTGCATAAAGATTCATACATGAATATTTATATTGGTATTATTCATAATGGCCCAAAATTAGAAACAATCTAAATGTCCATCAACTGATAAATGGATAGATGAAATGTAGTATACCCACACAGTGGAATGCTATTTAGTAATAACAAGGAGCATGCCCCGTTACATGTCATGACGTGGCTATTCTGGGTCTCACTTATTACTGACATTTAGCTCCTGGACAACAGATGGTCAAGTAAACAAGCCAGACAGAAGAGAGCACATATTGCATAGTTCCATGTTTTTATTTTAACATTCAGAGAAGGAAAACCTATAGGAACAGAAAGTAGATTCGTGGTTGCCCAGGGCAGGCTATGGGGGATAGAGTGAAGATTAAGAGTAAATGGATATGAGAAATATTATCAGGGTATTGGAAATGTTCTAAAGCTGATTTGTGGTGAAGATTGCACAACCTGGGAAATTTAATAAAAATTAAGTGAGCCGTGTGCTTTAAATAGGTGAATGATATGATATGTAAAATATGCTAAAATAAAGTTACATTAAATAGTACCCTGATGGATTCCATCCTCAGCACTCTTATCTCTGTGTTTCAAAAACGGCATGTGATCTACATACTACATACATGGGCACATCATTGGAGCTTGTCAAAATTATTTATTTCTAATCCACTCACCAGGAGTCTTATAGGTAAGACACAGAAATCTACATTTTTAACAAAGTCCCATGTAATTAGTATTTAATCAGTCTTTATCACACTATTTTGGAGAACTTTGCTAAACATAATGTAACAAATGACATCACTGCCAAAGCAAAGCAAAAATCTAAACAGCAGGTGGTCAGTGAAACAAAAGGACTGGTTTATGAATATGAAGCAGACAAACACACATAATCCAGAAGGTAGAATCCCTTGAGGATGCATGATTTAAGGTAAGATCTGAAATATGAGCAGGAGATAATTAGGGGAGGAACATATTTCAGTTCCACCAGCAGCTGGAAATGATAATTAGCTGTGGATTAGGAAGGTTCTATTTCTCTTCTAGGGGCAGAGGGTATAATCTGCCCTGGGTCCATATCTATCTGCAAATAAAGAGCTAGTGTGTTGCTAAGTAGACATGTGTTCTGATGGATGTTAGAGACCATCGGGAGTAGTAATACTGAAATTACATGAAAGTTCTAACAAGAATAAACCCAACAGGATATCAAGTTGACATAAAGATCTAGATTTTACTTGTTTTAATCATTCGTTTACCATTTTTCAATGAATTTAAGGAGGTATGATTTATATATCTATAATTCACCCATTTTAAGTATACAATTCACTGATTTGTAGTGAGTTTACTGAGTTGTGCCCCATTATTATAATCCAATTTTAGAACACTTCCACCTCACCAATAACATTCCTCATGCACATTACCTGTTAATCTCTGTCTTTCTACCATGTTCATGCCTCAAGCAGCCAGTATTCTACTTTGTATTTTTAATATACTTGCCCTCACTGGATAATTTTCTATAAATGCAGTCACACATTTGGGAGTATGACATTTTTTTCTCACTTAGCATACTGTTTATGAGGTTCATCTCTGTTGTATCATTATCAGTGTTTCATTTCTTTTATTGCTAAATGGTATTCCACTGTATGAATATACATTTTCTCTATTCATCAGTTGATGGGCATTTGTATTATTTCCACTTTTTTGACTACCTTGTATAACAATGTTATGAACATTTACATGCAATTTTTTTTAACATGGATATATGCTCTCACTTATCTAAGGTTGATGGCTAGGTGTGGAATTGCTGAAATGTTTGATAAATTGATGTTTAATTTCATAAGAAATTGCCAGTCTGTTTTCAAATTAGCTATACCATTTTACATTCTTCCCAGCAATGCAGAAGGCTTTCTGACTCCCCACATCCTTGACAATATTTGTCGTCTGTCTTTTTTAGTAGAACCATGCAACGGGTATGAAATGGTATCTCACTATAGTTTTAGTTTGCATTTTTCTAATGACTAATGATGTTGATAATCTTTTCATGTGCTTACTAACCATTCATATATCTTCTTTGGCTTAATGTCTATCCAAATATTTTGCCCATTTTTAACTTGGCTGTTTGTCTTTTTATTCTGAAGATGTAAGAGTTGTTTGTATATTCTGAATACACATCCTTTACAAGATACATGATTTGCAAAAATTTTCTCCTTGTCTCTGGTTTGTGTTTCCATTTTCATGATGATGTCTTTTGAAGCACAAAAGTTTTGAAATTTGATGAGGTCCACTTTGTCATTGTTTTCTTTTATGGATCATGATTTTGCTGTTATGTCCAAGAAATCTTTGGTTAACCCAAATCTTTTTTCAAAAGAAAAATCAAAAGAATAATGTTTCATGTCATGTGAAAAGACACAAAATTCAAATTTCAATGCTAATGAATAAAGTTTTATTGAAACACACACACACAAACAATTGTCTCTTGTGTTCTAAAATATTTTTTCCAGCTCTTCTGCTTATATCTCTGACCCGTTTGAAATAAATCTTGTGTGTAGTGTGAGATAAGAGCCTACTGTATCTTTTTAGACCTGTATATCCAATTGTTCCAGCGTAATTTGTTGCTAAGACTATCCTTTTTTTTTTTCGCTAGTGAATTATCTTGCCTCTTTTGTGGATTTAACCATATTTAACCAATAAATTGGATTTAACCAATTTAACCATAAATATAAGGGTTTATTTCTAGATTCTCAGTTCTGTTACATTTTTCTATATGTCTATCCTTACACCGGCACCACACCATCTTATCTGTATCTTTATAGTAAATTTTCAAATCAGGAAGTAAACTTCCATCAATTTTATTGTTTAAATTATTTTGGTTATGTTGGGTCTTTTCACTCACTTATCATTGATATTTAGTCATTAAACAGCTAAATAGCTTTAAAGCTCCATTTATCTGTCAAGTGTTAAAGTCACCTGAGTGTTACATTATTCACATAACAACAGAGATGAGAAAACAAACTCTGCTTTTGAGGCACTGTGATAGATTGGCAACTACAGGAGTATGACAATTGTATATAAAGGGCTATACATGAGCTGATGCATTTGATTTTATAAAAATCATATATATATATATGTATATACATATATATATATATATATTTAGTGCCATGCCATTGAGGAAAGAATGTGGAAATATTCCAGTAAACACTTCAATATAAATTGTTAGGGCAGAAATATCTCCATTCAACTATTGTTGTTAATTCCTGATCTTTTTCATAGCACAAAGCTGTTTTCCATAAGTTGTTATGATAACATTATAAAATAATTGACAATGCAAGAAATCTTCGTCATAAGTATCAATTAATCTACCAAAACAAGTTAAAGTAGCTATGTAAACTGTTATGATTGCTAAAAAGATGCAACAGTATCTCTTGGTAAATGTTTCTTTTATGTTTGATCCAGTTTTTAGGAAATATGCTAAGGATGTAACAAAAATATGATAAAAATCAGCAAGTGTTTCTTCATGTGATAGATAATATCAGATGTTTACCACTTGTTTATGCATATATTACCCAATAAATCTTTAACGACTTTTTTCTCTGTGAGAAAACCAAAATGAACATAGCAATCTCAGCAGGCCAGAAATATACAGCTACTACAAAGAACAAGATAGCAATTTTTGGAATCAAACTAAGCCTATTGATTCTTGGGCACAGACTGCTATTAAAAAGCTATGGGCCACATTTTTATACAATCATATCAGTATTCTGAACTAGCTCCTTTAACCAAAAGCATTCTGAAATTATGGGAAATTTTCTGGCTGTTTTTCACACAGAAAGGAAATTCCCCCATATAACCCTGCACTAACATTTACTATGCTGAGCTGTATTATTCATTATGAGGGATGATCGGAGGTTTCCTTCTACCATAGAACTTCAAGGCAGGTCATGAAATAGGACTTTTGTAAAATTTGTCATTTGATGTTTCCTGAAATAGAAACTTTTATACAGCACCAAATCATGCCTTGACTAGATTCTTTGGCTCCCCTATTGCTCCTCACTCATGTGTGAACCAGCTGTGGCATGCCCTGTCTCTGCCATGAATCATTACAGATAGCAAGCATTACTCTCCATTGTTCACATGAAAGATGCTTACAGCAGGGAATGTACTTTGTGAGTACTTAAAAAAAAACAAGGTCTTTATCCAGCACAAAGATTACCATCCACATTATAAACATACATGAAGCCCAGCTGCCTGATCTCCTTCTCAAGTAGCATAGGACCTATTTAAAGTCTTCTATAATATTAAGATCAGCTAATTTACTGAAGAAACAGCTCAACTTTACATGTCATAAAACCATCTGACAAAGCCACCTGTTACTTCCTACCTCCATTCTCTCAGGTATGCTTTTTATGTTCAGTGACAAGGAAATAATAAGTCAATTAATACTAATTAAATTAACTGACAAACCCCTTAATTTCCTGAACAAAAGATTTCTAAATCCCTGAGTTCCCAAATACTAAGTATGTTCTGCTAATATTAGACCAGTTAAAAGCAAGTTCCTTTCTTCAGTAATAAATTAACCATAATGACCATAGTCGACCAAAACTGCTTTTTCTCAGTCTGTAACTCTCAGCCACATGCATGGGGAGGCACATGAGTTTGTTCTGGCAACTTTAGTAAGTGTTATAGAACAGTGATTCTCAAATTTAATATGCATACAAATCACCAGGGATCAAAATGTGGATTCTGATTTGGTAAATCTGGGGTGGGGTCTGAAATTCTATTTCTAACAAGCTCCCAAGTGACACTGAGGCTGCTAGTCTGTGGACCACATCAAATAATAGTAGTTGAGTTCTTGAGTGGGGAAAACATACCTGCAAGCATGAATATTCAGGTCAAGAGTGCTTCCATTCTTTCAATATATTAAATAGAAGGAGTTTTATAAAGAACTAGAATATCAAGGAGTTGGACTTTAAGGGGGAAAAAAAGCAGCAGGCATTTGTAAGCCTAAATGTTATTGTTCCCTAGTGCAGAGCTTTGAAATAACAAACTCATTCCTTTGTTCACTTATTCATTCATGCATGTGAAATATATTGAGTGCTGGCACTGTGCTAGATTCCAGGGTATAAGGTTAAACAGGTAAAATCTTAGTTTTTTTTTTTTTAAAGATTTTATTTATTTATTTGACAGAGAGAGATCACAAGTAGACAGAGAGGCAGGCAGAGAGAGAGAGAGAGAGGGAAGCAGGCTCCCTGCCGAGCAGAGAGCCTGATGCGGGACTCGATCCCAGGACCCTGAGATCATGACCTGAGCCGAAGGCAGCGGCTTAACCCACTGAGCCACCCAGGCGCCCCTTAGTCTTTTTTTTAAGTTAACATATAATATATTATTTGTTTTAGGGGTATAGTTCTCTGATTCATCAATCTTACACAATTCTCAGCACCTACCATAGCACACACCCTCCCCAGTGTCCATCCCCCAGTCACCCCATCCCTCCTACCCCCCTCCCCCCAGCAACCCTCAGTTTGTTTCCCGAGATTGAGTCTTTTAAAGTTTGGCTCCCTCCTTGATCCTATCATGTTTCGGTAAAATCCTAGTAGAAACGGACAATCCCATCTAAATAAATAACAAATAGTGAGATGAAGGTAATCATGTATGGTTGCATACAAAGAGGAGTGAAGACAGAGGAAAAAGTGTTTCACTCTGTGCTGTGGAATGATGAGACAGGCAGCTCAAATAAGAGTTCATAGTAAAAATTAGTAAGGATTCTTTGATGACTCAACTTGTGCTACTTCCAAGTACTGTTCTAAGCACTGTTGTAAGCACTTTAACTCTTACAATGAAACTTTAGCATAGATAAACTTATTATCCCTATTCTAAAGCTGAAGGAACAAAGGCAGGAGAAATTATGTAATTTGACCATTACATAATTTACTGGTGATAAGTGACAATAGCAGGATACTACTATTTACCAGCATATCCCACAATGTAGACGGTCCTGGTAATTACTAAGATTTCTGGCTCTCTTTTCCTCCAGGGCACATTCCTCTGTAAATATATGCATGGACACATGCCATTAAAATGTGATCATTTTAGCAACATGTGTCACTTCCAGACAGAAGCATTTAATATCCAGTGCACAATTTGTCATGCTCTCTTTACCTGTCCAAGGGTCATGGAAATACTTGTTGATGTGGAGTTGCCATAAGACCAAAACATCCTGGGTTGGTGAGCCTACACAATAAGGACAGCATCCCCAAATTGTTTCCCAGATCTATGCAGGATCTTGGAAGTGCAAGAGATAAACTTGTGTCAGTCACATAGATTTTGTTATTGTTTGTTACTGTAGCCTACCTTGGCCTATCTTGATAATACATTACAGCTTCGGGTTATGTGCAAATTATCCTAAAAAATAGCATAAGTTTAAGTCACTAGAGGAGGGGAAGGTGTGTTGGGTGGACGGTCAAGGTGGACATGGAAGACAGAGGCATTAAACAGAATGGTAAATTTAGAAAAGTTCAGGAAGTTACATATTACTGAACAAGAAAGTTCTGAGGAAGAGATGGAGGAGAAAAGAGAAAAGACATGAATCTCAGTCCCCCCCTCAAAGGAAGAGAAGGAATGGAGAAGGAATAAAATCTGGGCAATGCCTATTAGGGTTGCAAATGGAGTAAGTTAATCACATTCAATTAAAGGTTAAATTGAATAAACAAATTTCTGGACAGGAAATTTAAAAAAAAAATTCTGCTGGAAAGAGGGTTTAGCCACAAATAAGGAGGTAGAAGAGAGTGAATAGAGTAAAAGAAGCAAGACAAAGCAGAGTAAAAACCTAGACTAGAGCTAGAGAAAATCGAAGGTATGGGAGTGGGAAGATGGGTTCAAACCAAAGAAAGAAATAGATGTTTATTTGTGTGATATGGCTAGTCTCACCCACATACCTAGCATATGTTCCTCTGGGGTTTGCCTTTTCCAAAGACCTCACCTGGATGATGCCTATTGACCAGGTTCAAAGATGTGGCCTCTGAGAAGTCTTTACCTTCCCACGCTCAGAATGCCCTCATCCTCAGGCCTACCCAGCCCTCCTGCTGCATCTTCAGAAAGTTCCTTCACTTTTACTCTCAAAATATATTTCTAATTTTACAATTTTGTACTACCCATACTGCCACTACTGTAGTCCAGTTCAGCATAGTTTCTTGCCTAAATTATTTCAGTAGCCTCCTAATTGGCCTCCCGGTTTTTACACTCATGATTCTTTCTCCACACAGCAACCATAGTGACCTTGTTAGGTTAGATCATGTCACTCCTCAAAACCTTCAACTGTTCCCTATTTCACAGAGACTAAACACCAAAGACCTTCCAAGAGCCCATAATCCTCCAAATGATCTGGATGAAATATGGTCTATCCTGGAATGCATCCTATGATTTTAGGATTTAAAGTACTTCTCTATAATTCATTTCACATTAAAAAAAAAAAAAAACACAGAACTATTCAACAAAGATCCAAGATATCTCTTTTTATTATGTATATTTTCTGAATGGCAGTATCAGAGCAATTGACTAGAAGTGGATCTCTTCTCTCTTAGAAACACCTTGAAAAATCATAGTTCATTGTCCTTTAAAGGATATTGTTAGTTCATTTAAATAGGCTCCCAGAATCTGTTCCTTATTTAGGCAACATCTGAGTTGCAAGGTAATCAGCTGTAACAGAGATTTAAAGAAAAAGAAAAAGCCTACTTCAGCAATGGAGTTCAAAAAGCACTAAAGTCAATCTCAGCAAAAATTTTTGTGCTATTTATTGCCTCTTATTCTATTTTACCACCAAATCACAGAGTGCTTCATTGTTAACCTGCAAGTATTTACTACTTACCTCATACTAAATAAGAAATATTTCCTACTTTGATCTTAAATTGGAGTGAGGTTATATCTCTGAATCTGTATACATATGCTAGAGAGATAATGAGAGTGATAAAGTGGTAAAGCAGAAAAAAATTAATCCAGAGAAAGTGAAGGTAGAAGGCTAAACTATCTCTGTGTACAGGAAGGGTGGCTAACCACCAAAAGGCCAACTAGGGGGGCCACAGAAAGCTAAAACAAAGATACAGATGTGGTTCTCCATAACTTCACTCTCTAAAACCAGAGAAAACAACAAAACTTAAAAACAGAAAGAAAGAAAAAACAGTTTGGTGATACTAGAAAGCACCAGAGCCTCAACCCAGAATCTGTTTAAAATAGCCACCAAATCAAAGCCAATTCAAGAAAGGATTCTGAAAGGGAACATATTATTATGCAGATCCCAAGCATCCTAAGGAGCTCTCCAAAATTAAGTGGAAACCCAAGAAGAAGCAGGCTGATGACCCTTGCTTGAAGCTAGGAATATGAAAAATTTGATGAGTATCCCTGATCCCAATTCAACAGGTGAAAGTGGCAGAAGAGGCACAGCTAAATAAAGAAGGAGTCAGACATGCCACCTTTTCAGGGAGCAAGTGTAGTAGAACTGAGGACAGAAAGATGATGGCAATCAGGAATATAGCTGTGTACCCAGATCTGCTGAAGGAAAACAAATGCCAAATCATGATATAAAAAACCTGGGATATTCAGGCTTCTCTCTGGATCCTAGGAACCCCTGCCTGAATGCAGTCAATGATCTCTATTCATCCATCAGTGTTTCTGGCCTTGCTCTGAGCTACAAGCATAAAGAATTTTTATTCCTGAAGCTTCTCTGTTTATCTCAAAGACAATGGCACAGACCCCAGTGCAGCTCCCTGGTATACCAAATGGCCAGCAGAGGCAGCAGCAAGGAATATTTTACCCACTACCACCAATATCAACGGAGTTAGCTATTCCAGCTGTTTGTGTGTATGTGGACTCCAACAGCACATGCCCTGCATACTTAAAAATTGGTATTAGGTTACATGTGGGAAGAGCCAAGATAAATGAGATAGATTATTGCTAGTCAACTTTCAGATTTAACAGCATGCTAAACTCAACTCTGGATATGCGTAACCAGCAGCTTTCAAGATGGGGGCTGGAAGTACAGATGCATCCAGGTTTATTATATAATGCATCCAGGTTTATTATAATACAACTATTTATAAATATTTTATTTATAAAACATAGAAAATGTAAGGTAAATGCAAAATCAGACAGGATTTGAGGGCAGTAGTTAATTAGTTTTCTATAGCAAACTTTCAGGCCTAAAAGCAAAAGAATCAACTAACTTAGTTTTGAGGAAGAAAATTAGGTCAGCCTTAAAAGTATTCATATCAATGTTAATACCAAAATATAGGGAAATTTCCAACGAAGTTACCATGGGAATAACATATAATACTAAGAATTCTATAAAGGCAAACAATTTCAAATGTAAAGAACTTGAGGAGTATAATAACCATGAGTCTTCTGAAAATACTACTTAATGATAAAATTCAACCAAACCAGTGATGGATAGAGGAGCCAATGAAATAGGCCTGGATGGGAACACTGAACTTTTGAAATTTCATAATGTCAGGGCACCTAGGTGGCTCAGTGGGTTAAAGCCTCTGCCTTTGGCTCAGGTCATGATCTCAGGGTCCTGGGATGGAGCCCCATATCGGGCTCTCTGCTCAGCGGGGAGCCTGCTCCGCACCTCCCCCCCGCCGCCTGCCTCTCTGCCTACTTGTGCTTTCTGTCTGTAAATAAATAAATAAATAAATCTTTAAAAAAAAAAGAAATTTCATAATGTTTAAAAATTTTAAATTTGTGAAGACAAAAAGTACATTGCACAATGAACTGTCATAAGGTTGTGCATAACAAAATATATATAACACCAAAACTCATAAAGCGAAGAAGTAGGAGGAAGAGGGGGAGGAGGGGAAAACCCTTTATACATATATTTAATTAATAGATGGCCTAACTATAAATCTACCTGGCATTCCTGAAATGAGTCCCATTTGGTCCTGGTACATTTTCTTCTAAATATGTCATTGAATTCAGTTCACTGTTTATTTAAGATATTTGTATTAATAATGATATTGGTTGTCTGTGATTATTTTCTTTTATACTATTTTTATAAGTTAGATATAAATATTTCATTTGTTTAAAATAAAAGGAATCTAAAGTTTCCCAATAATTTTATCCCTTGAAACAATGTTGTTGCAGATGTTATGGTTTTTTATCCCTAAATAATGATATATACATCTCCTAAAAATAAAGGCATTACCACAATTTAACAATCATCTAATGTCTAGTTCATACTCAAATTTATTCCTTCGTGCCCCCCCCAAAAAAAAATTTTTAAGCCAGGATTCAATCAGCTTAGCATATTGACTTTGATTGTTTTATTTTTTGTCTTTTTTTTTTTAAAGATTTTTTTTAGATTTATTTATTTTGACAGACAAAGATCTCAAGTGGGCAGAGAGGTAGGCAGAGAGAGAGGAGGAGGAAACAGGCTCCCTGCTGAGCAGAGAGCCCAATGCGGGGCTTGATCCCAGGACCCCGGGATCACGACCCGAGCCAAAGGCAGAGACCTTAACCCACTGAGCCACCCAGGCACCCCTGTCTTTTTTGAGGTATAATTGGAGTCTCATGAAAAATTAAAATAGTTCTTACAACATTAGAACTCTCTCATCTTTGAGGTTTTGTTAGACTCTCCCAATAAAACCATTCAAACCCAGTGTTTTTTAGTAGAGTAATTTCTTTACAACTTTCTCTACTTCTATAAAAAATTGATCCGTTTAAGCTTACTATCAAAATGAGAACATGATTGGTAAAATTATTTTCATAGAAAATTAGCCATTGAACTTATATTTTCAAATATATTTTCATAAAGGAGGTATACAAAGTAATCTCATATTTTTTATTTTCTACTTTTTAATTTTTTATTTAAATTCAATTTAGTTAACATATAGTGTATTATTAGTTTCAGGGGTAGAATTTAATGATTCATCAGTTGCATATAACACCCAGTGCCCATTAATCAAGTGCTCTCCTTGGTGTCCATCACCCAATTACCAGATCCCCGACCCATCTCTCCTCCAGCAACTCTGTTTGTTCCCTATAGTTAAAAGTCTCTTATGCTTTGCTCCTTCTCTGATTTTATCTTATATAAAGATATATATATATAGATATATATATATCTTATATAAAGATATATAAAGTTTCTTAAATTCCACATATGAGTGAAATGATATGGTATTTGTCTTCCTTTGACTGACTTAGTTTGCTTAGCATAATACCCTTAGTTCTATCCACATCATTGCAAATGGCAGGATACCATTCTTTTTGATAGCTGAATAGTATTTCATTATAGATAAATACCACATCTTCTTTACCCATTCATCTGGGTTCTTTCCATGGTGTGGCTATTGTGGACATTGCTGTTAAAAACATTGGGGTGTATGGGCCCCTTCAAATCACTATTTTTGTACCTTTGGATAAATACCTAGTAATTCAATTGCTGGTTCATGGGGTAGTTCTATTTTTAAATTTTAAGGAACCTCCATATTGCTTTCTAGAGTGGGTGCACCAGTTTGCATTCCCACCAAGAGTATAAAAGGATTCCCCTTCTCTGCCTCCTAGCCAACATCTGTTGTTTCCTGAGTTGTCAATTTTAGCCATTCTGACAGGTGTGGTATCTCACTGTGGTTTTGATTTTGATTTCCCTCACGCTAAGTGATGTTGAGCATGTTTTCATGTGTCTATTGATGATTTACATGTCTTTTTGGGGGAATGTTTATTCATGTCTTCTGCCCATTACTTGACTGGATTTGTTGTTTTGGGGGTGTTGAGTTTGATAAGTACTTTGTAGATTTTGGATAAAGCCCTTTATCTGGTAAGACATTTGCAAATATTTCTTCACATTCTGTAGGTTGTCTTCTAGGTGTTTTAACTGTTTCCTTTGCTGTACAAAAACTTTTTATCTTGATGAAGTAAGTCCCAATAGTTCATTTTTGCTCTTGTTTCTCTTGCCTTTGGAGGCATGCCTAGGAAGAAGTTGCTGTGGAGGTCAAAGAGGTTGCTGTCTACATTCTCCTCTAGAAGTTTGATTGATTCTTGTCTCACATTTTTGGTCTTTAATCCATTTGAGTTTATTTTGTGTATGGTGTAAAAAAAATGGTCCAGTTTCATTCTTCTGCATGTGGCTGTCCAATTTTTCCAACACCATTTGTTGAAGAGACTGTCTTTTTTCCATCAAATGTTCTTCCCTGCTTTGTTGAAGATTGTTGAAGTTGACCATAGAGGTGAGGGTCCATTTCTGAGTTCTCTGTTCTGTTCCATTGATCTCTGTGTCTGTTTTTGTGCCAGTACCATAAAGTGTTAGTGATTACAGCTTTATAATACAACTTGAAGTCCAGAATTGTGATGCCACCACCTTTGGTTTTCTCTTTCAACATTCCTCTATTTGGAGTCTTTTCTGGTTCCACAGAAATTTTAGAATTGCTTGTTCCAGCTCTGAAAAATATTGGTGTTATTTTAATAGGGAATGCATAGAATGTGTAGATTTCTTTGACTAGCATTGACATTTTAACATATTTGTTCTTCCAACCCATAAGCATGGAATGTTTTTCCATTTCTTTGTGTCTTCCTCAATTTCCTTCATAGTGTCCTATAGTTTTCAGAGTACAGATCTTTTACCTCTTTGGTTAGTTTATTATTAGGTATCTTATGGTTTTGGTGCAATTTTAAATGGGATAGAATCCTTGATTTCTCTTTCTGCTGTTTCATTATTAGTGTATAGAAATGCAACAGGCTTCATTGTGTTGATTTTATATCCTGTGACTTTGCTGAATCGCTATATCAGTTCTAGCAATTTTTTGGTGGAGTATTTTGGGTTTTCTAGAGTATCAATCACCTGCAAAGTGTGAAACTTTGACATCTTCCTTGATGATTTGCATGCCTTTTATTTGTTTTTGTTGTCCAATTTCTGAGACTAGGACTTCCAGTATTGTTAAACAATAGTGGTGAGAATGGACATCCCTTTCATATTCCTGATCTTAGGGGGAAAACTCTGTTTTTCCCCTTTGAGGATGATATTCACTCTGGGTCTTTCATATATGGTTTTCCTGATGGTGAGGTATATTTCCTCTATCCTTACATTGTAGAGGGTTTTTATCAAGAAAGGAAGCTGTTTTTTGTCAAATGCTTCCCCCACCCTGTATCTATTGAGAGAATCATATGGTTTTTATCCTTTCTTTTATTAATGTGGTGTATCACATTGGTTTGAGGGATGCTGAACGACAGCTGCAGTCCATGAATAAATCCCTTTTGGTTGCAGTGAATAATCCTTTTCATATATGGTTAGATTGTATTAGCTAGAATCTTCTTAAGAATTTTTGCATCCTTGTTCATTGGGGATATTAATCTGTGTTTCTTTTCAGTGGGGTCTTTGTCTGGTTTTGGGATCAAGATAATGCTGGCCTCATAGAATGAGTTTGGAAGTTTTATTAATTCTTGTATTAATTCTTCTTTAAGCATTTGGTAGAATTCGCCTGGAAGCCATCCAGCCATGGAGTCTTGTTTATTGGAAGATTTTTGATTAATGATTCAGTTTCCCTGATATTTATGGGTTTGTTCAAATTTTCCATTTTTTTCCTGTTTCAGTTTTTGTATTTATGTTTCTAGTAATGGATCCATTTCTTCCAGATTACCTAATTTATTGGCACATGATTGCTCATGATATTTTCTTATAATTGTATTTCTTCAGGATTTGTTGTGATTTCTCTTCTTTCATTGGTGATTTTATTTATTTGGCTCCTTTCTCTTTCTGATAAGTCTGGCCAGGGGTTTATCCATCTTGTTAATTCTTTCAAAGAACCAGCTCCTAGTTTTATTGATCTGTTCTGTTTTGTTTTGTTTTTTATTTCTATATCATTGATTTCGGCTCTAATTTTTATTATTTCTCTTCTCCTGCTGGATTTGGCTTTGTTTGCTATTCTTTCTCCAGCTTCTTTAAGTGTAAGTTTAAGTTGTGTATTTGAGACTTTTTTGCTTCTTGAGGAAGGCCTGTATTGTTATAGATTTCCCTCTTAGGACTGCCTTTGCTGCATTCCAAAGGTTTTGCTGTCATGTTTTCATTCCCATTTGCCTCCATGATTTTTTTTTTTAATTCTTTAATATCCTGGTTGACCAATTCATTTTTTAGTAGGATGCTCTTTAATCTCCATGTATTTGTGTTGTTTCAAATTTTTTTCTTTTGTGTGACTTCAAGTTTCTTAACACTGTGGTCTGAAAATATGTATGGTATGCTCTCAGTCTTTTTGTAATAGCTGAGTCCTGATTTGTGACCCAGTATGTGATCTATTCTGGAGAATGTTCCATGTGAATTTGAGAAGAATGTGTATTCTGCTGCTTTAGGATGAAATCCTCTGAATATATCTATTAAATCCATCTGGTCCACTCTGTCATTCAAAGCCCTTGTTTCATTGTTCATCTTATGCCTAGATGATCTGTCCATTATTACGAGTGGGGTGTTAAAATCCTCTGCTATTATTTTATTATTATCAATGAGTTTCTTTAATTTTGTTATTAACTGATTTATATAGTTGGCTTGATCCCTCTTTAGGAGCACAGATATTTATAATTTTTTAATCTTCTTGTTAGAGAGACCCCTTTATTATGATATAGTGTCCTTCTTAATCTCTTAACCATCTTTGGTATAAAATCTAGTTTATCTGATGTAAGTATGGCTACTTCAGCTTTCTTTTAATGTCCATTAACATGATACATTTTTCTCCACCCCCTCACTTTTTTTAATCATTTTTTATTTATTTTCAGCATAACAGTATTCATTGTTTTTGTACCACACCCAGTGCTCCATGCAATCCGTGCCCTCTCTAATACCCACCACCTGGTTCCTCCAACCTCCCACCCCCCCACCTCTTCAAACCCTTCAGATTGTTTTTCAGAGTCCATAGTCTCTCATGGTTCACCTCCCCTTCCAATTTCCCCCAACTCCCTTCTCCTAACTCCCCATGTCCTCCATGCTATTTGTTATGCTCCACAAATAAGGGAAACCATATGATAATTGACTCTCTCTGCTTGACTTATTTCACTCAGCATAATCTCTTCCAGTCCCGTCCATGTTGCTACAAAAGTTGGGTATTCATCCTTTCTTTTTTTTTTTTTTTTAAATTTTATTTTTTATAAACATATAATATCTTTTTATCCCCAGGGGTACAGGTCTGTGAATCGCCAGGTTTACACACTTCACAGCACTCACCATAGCACATACCCTCCCCAGTGTCCATAATCCCAACCCCCAAACCCCCTCCCCCCATTAACCCTCAGTTTGTTTTGTGAGATTAAGAGTCACTTATGGTTTGTCTCCCTCCCAATCCCATCTTGTTTCATTTACTCTTCTCCTACCCCCTTAACCCCCCATGTTGCATCTCCTCTCCCTCATATCAGGGAGATCATATGATAGTTGTCTTTCTCCGATTGACTTATTTCGCTAAGCATGATACCCTCTAGTTCCATTCCCGTCGTCGCAAATGGCAAGATTTCATTTCTTTTGATGGCTGCATAGTATTCCATTGTGTATATATACCACATCTTCTTTATCCATTCATCTGTTGATGGACATCTAGGTTCTTTCCATAGTTTGGCTATTGTAGACATTGCTGCTATAAACATTCGGGTGCACGTGCCCCTTCGGATCACTACGTTTGTATCTTTAGGGTAAATACCCAGCAGTGCAATTGCTGGGTCATAGGGTAGTTCTATTTTCAACATTTTGAGGAATCTCCATGCTGTTTTCCAGAGTGGTTGCACCAGCTTGCATTCCCACCAACAGTGTAGGAGGGTTCCCCTTTCTCCGCATCCTCGCCAGCATCTGTCATTTCCTGACTTGTTAATTTTAGCCATTCTGACTGGTGTGAGGTGGTATCTCATTGTGGTTTTGATTTGTATTTCCCTGATGCCGAGTGATGTGGAGAACTTTTTCATGTGTCTGTTGGCCATCTGGATGTCTTCTTTGCAGAAATGTCTGTTCATGTCCTCTGCCCATTTCTTGATTGGATTATTTGTTCTTTGGGTGTTGAGTTTGCTAAGTTCTTTATAGATTTTGGACACTAGCCCTTTATCCGATATGTCATTTGCAAATATCTTCTCCCATTCCGTCAGTTGTCTTTTGGTTTTGTTAACTGTTTCCTTTGCTGTGCAAAAGCTTTTGATCTTGATGAAATCCCAATAGTTCATTTTTGCCCTTGCTTCCCTTGCCTTTGGCGATGTTCCTAGGAAGATGTTGCTGTGGCTGAGGTCAAAGAGGTTGCTGCCTGTGTTCTCCTCAAGGATTTTGATGGATTCCTTTCTCACACTGAGATCCTTCATCCATTTTGAGTCTATTTTCAGATGTAGTGTAAGGAAATGATCCAATTTCATTTTTCTGCATGTGGCTGTCCAATTTTCCCAACACCATTTGTTGAAGAGGCTGTCTTTCTTCCATTGGACATTCTTTCCTGCTTTGTCGAAGATTAGTTGACCATAGAGTTGAGGATCTATTTCTGGGCTCTCTATTCTGTTCCATTGATCTATGTGTCTGTTTTTGTGCCAGTACCATGCTGTCTTGATGATGACAGCTTTGTAATAGAGCTTGAAGTCCGGAATTGTGATACCACCAACTTTGGCTTTCTTTTTCAATATTGCCTTGGCTATTCGAGGTCTTTTCTGGTTCCATATAAATTTTAGGATTATTTGTTCCATTTCTTTGAAAAAAATGGATGGTACTTTGATAGGAATTGCATTAAATGTGTAGATTGCTTTAGGTAGCATAGACATTTTCACAATATTTATTCTTCCAATCCAGGAGCATGGAACATTTTTCCATTTCTTTGTGTCTTCCTCAATTTCTTTCATGAGTACTTTATAGTTTTCTGTGTATAGATTCTTAGTCTCTTTGGTTAGGTTTACTCCTAGGTATCTTATAGTTTTGGGTGCAATTGTAAATGGGATGGACTCCTTAATTTCTCTTTCTTCTGTCTTGTTGTTGGTGTAGAGAAATGCAACTGATTTCTGGGCATTGATTTTATATCCTGACACTTTACTGAATTCCTGTACAAGTTCTAGCAGTTTTGGAGTGGAGTCTTTTGGGTTTTCCACATATAGTATCATATCATCTGCGAAGAGTGATAGTTTGACTTCTTCTTTGCCGATTTGGATGCCTTTAATTTCCTTTTGTTGTCTGATTGCTGAGGCTAGGACTTCTAGTACTATGTTGAATAGCAGTGGTGATAACGGACATCCCTGCTGTGTTCCTGACCTTAGCGGAAAAGCTCTCAGTTTTTCTCCATTGAGAATGATATTTGCGGTGGGTTTTTCATAGATGGCTTTGATAATATTGAGGTATGTGCCCTCTATCCCTACACTTTGAAGAGTTTTGATCAGGAAGGGATGCTGTACTTTGTCAAATGCTTTTTCAGCATCTATGGAGAGTATCATATGGTTCTTGTTCTTTCTTTTATTAATGTGTTGTATCACATTGATTGATTTGCAGATGTTGAACCAACCTTGCAGCCCTGGAATAAATCCCACTTGGTCGTGGTGAATAATCCTTTTAATGTACTGTTGAATCCTATTGGCTAGTATTTTGGCGAGAATTTTTGCATCTGTGTTCATCAAGGATATTGGTCTGTAGTTCTCTTTTTTGATGGGATCCTTGTCTGGTTTTGGGATCAAGGTGATGCTGGCCTCATAAAATGAGTTTGGAAGTTTTCCTTCCATTTCTATTTTTTGGAACAGTTTCAGGAGAATAGGAATTAATTCTTCTTTAAATGTTTGGTAGAATTCCCCCGGGAAGCCATCTGGCCCTGGGCTTTTGTTTGTTTGGAGATTTTTGATGACTGTTTCAATCTCCTTACTGGTTATGGGTCTGTTCAGGCTTTCTATTTCTTCCTGGTTCAGTTGTGGTAGTTTATATGTCTCTAGGAATGCATCCGTTTCTTCCAGATTGTCAAATTTGTTGGCGTAGAGTTGCTCATAGTATGTTCTTATAATTGTCTGTATTTCTTTGGTGTTTGTTGTGATCTCTCCTCTTTCATTCATGATTTTATTTATTTGGGTCCTTTCTCTTTTCTTTTTGATAAGTCTGGCCAGGGGTTTATTGATCTTATTAATTCTTTCAAAGAACCAGCTCCTAGTTTCGTTGATTTGTTCTATTGTTTTTTTGGTTTCTATTTCATTGATTTCTGCTCTGATCTTTATGATTTCTCTTCTCCTGCTGGGTTTAGGGTTTCTTTCTTGTCTTTCTCCAGCTCTTTTAGGTGTAGGGTTAGGTTGTGTACCTGAGACCTTTCTTGTTTCTTGAGAAAGGCTTGTACCGCTATATATTTTCCTCTCAGGACTGCCTTTGTTGTGTCCCACAGATTTTGAACCGTTGTGTTTTCATTATCATTTGTTTCCATGAATTTTTTCAACTCTTCTTTAATTTCCTGGTTGACCCATTCATTCTTTAGAAGGATGCTGTTTAGTATCCATGTATTTGGGTTCTTTCCAAATTTCCTCTTGTGATTGAGTTCTAGCTTCAGAGCATTGTGGTCTGAAAATATGCAGGGAATGATTCCAATCTTTTGATAACGGTTGAGACCTGATTTAGGACCGAGAATATGATCTATTCTGGAGAATGTTCCATGGGCACTAGAGAAGAATGTGTATTCTGTTGCTTTGGGATGAAATGTTCTGAATATATCTGTGATGTCCATCTGGTCCAGTGTGTCATTTAAGGCCTTGATTTCCGTGTTGATCTTTTGCTTGGATGATCTGTCCATTTCAGTGAGGGGAGTGTTAAAGTCCCCTACTATTATTGTATTATTGTCGATGTGTTTCTTTGATTTTGTTATTAATTGGTTTATATAGTTGGCTGCTCCCATGTTAGGGGCATAGATATTTAAAATTGTTAGATCTTCTTGTTGGACAGTTCCTTTGAGTATGATATAGTGTCCTTCCTCATCTCTTATTATAGTCTTTGGCTTAAAATCTAATTGATCTGATATAAGGATTGCCACTCCTGCTTTTTTCTGATGTCCATTAGCATGGAAAATTCTTTTCCACCCCCTCACTTTAAATCCGGAGGTGTCTTCGGATTTAAGATGAGTTTCTTGTAGGCAACATATAGATGGGTTTTGTTTTTTTATCCATTCTGATACCCTGTGTCTTTTGATTGGGGCATTTAGCCCATTTACATTCAGGGTAAGTATTGAGAGATAGGAATTTAGTGCCATTGTATTGCCTGTAAGGTGACTGTTATTGTATATTGTCTCTGTTTCTTTCTGATCTACTACTTTTAGGGTCTCTCTTTGCTTAGAGGACCCCTTTCAATATTTCCTGTAGAGCTGGTTTGGTATTTGCAAATTCTTTCAGTTTTTGTTTGTCCTAGAAGCTTTTAATCTCTCCTCCTATTTTCAATGATAGCCTAGCTGGATATAGTATTCTTGGCTGCATGTTTTTCTCGTTTAGTACTCTGAATATATCATGCCAGCTCTTTCTGGCCTGCCAGATCTCTGTGGATAAGTCTGCTGCCAATCTAATATTTTTACCATTGTACGTTACAGACTTCTTTTCCCGGGCTGCTTTCAGGATCTTCTCTTTGTCACTAAGACTTGTAAATTTTACTATTAGGTGATGGGGTGTGGACCTATTCTTATTGATTTTGAGGGGGGTTCTCTGAATCTCCTGGATTTTGATGCTTGTTCCCTTTGCCATATTGGGGAAATTCTCTCCAATAATTCTCTCCAATATACCTTCTGCTCCCCTCTCTGTTTCCTCGTCTTCTGGAATCCCAATTATTCTAATGTTGTTTCATCTTATGGTGTCACTTATCTCTCGAATTCTCCCCTCGTGGTCCAGTAGCTGTTTGTCCCTCTTTTGCTCAGCTTCTTTATTCTCTGTCATTTGGTCTTGTATATCGCTAATTCTTTCTTCTGCTTCATTTATCCTAGCAGTGAGAGCCTCCATTTTTGATTGCACCTCATTAATAGCTTTTTTTATTTCAACTTGGTTAGATTTTAGTTCTTTTATTTCTCCAGAAAGGGCTTTTATATCTCCCGAGAGGGTTTCTCTAATATCTTCCATGCCTTTTTCGAGCCCAGCTAGAACCTTGAAAATCGTCATTCTGAACTCTAGATATGACATATTACCAATGTCTGTATTGATTAGGTCCCTAGCCTTTGGTACTGCCTCTTGTTCTTTTTTTTGTGGTGAATTTTTCCGCCTTGTCATTTTGTCCAGATAAGAGTATATGAAGGAGCAAGTAAAATACTAAAAGGGTGGCAACAACCCCAGGAAAATATGCTTTAGCCAAATCAGAAGAGATCCCAAATCGTGAGGGGGAGAAAGGGGATAAAAAGAGGTTCAGAAAGAAGAAAAAAAAAAAAGAAAAAAAAAAGAAACAATTAAAAAAAAGAAAAACAATAAAGAAAAAAAATGTAAAAAGGAAAAAAATATATATATATTAGATAATCTAGTTAAAAAAACGTTATAAAAGAAAAGCGTAAAAGTTAAAAAAATTTAGCAGAAGAAGAAAAATAAATTGAAAAAAAAAATTAAATTAACTGCAAGGCTAAAGAATCATGGGGAGAAAGCCATGAGTTCCGTGCTTTGCTTTCTCCTCCTCTGGAATTCCGCTGCTCTCCTTGGTATTGAAACTGTACTCCTTGGTAGGTGAACTTGGTCCTGGCTGGGCTTCTTGTTGATCTTCTCGGGGAGTGGCCTGTTGTAGTGATTCTCAAGTGTCTTTGCCCCGGGCGGAGTTGCACCGCCCTTACCAGGGGCCGGGCTGAGTAATCCGCTCGGGTTTGCTTTCGGCAGCTTTGTTCCCTGAGCGCTTTCCGTAGAGTTCCGGAGGGCGGGAATGAAGATGGCGGCCTCCCGGTCTCCGGCCCAGAGGAGCCGAGAGCCCAGGGCCCCACTCCTCATTGCGCCCTCAGAGAACAGCGCCAATTTACTCCCTTCACCCTGTCTCCGGCCGCGCTCCGAGCTGACCGAGCCTGCGACCGGTTCAAGGTAACCCCGAGCTTAGAGCTTACTCCTCAGCTCTGTCTCTGTAGCCGGCTTCCCTGTTCTAATACCTGTAAGCTCTGCGACACTCAGACACCCCTGATCCTTCTGTGACCCTGCGGGACCTGAGGCCACGCTGACCCTGCGTGGGCTTCACCCCGGTTAAGTCTCTGGAGCGATGTCCCTCAGCGGAACAGACTTTTAAAAGTCCTGATTTTGTGCTCCGTTGCTCCGCCGCTTGCCGGGAGCCGGCCCCTCCCCCCGCGGTCTATCTTCCCGTCGCTTTGGATTCACTTCTCCGCCCGTCCTACCTTTCAGAAAGTGGTTGATTTTCTGTTTCTAGAGTTGCTGTTCTTCTTCTCTTCGATCTCCCATTGGATTTGTAGGTGTTTGCAATCTTTAGATAAGCTATCTAGCTGATCTCCTGCTACCTGAAGTAGTCTCAGCCTGCTACTTCTCCGCCATCTTGACTCCGTGACGGGTATTCATCCTTTCTGATGGAGGCATAATACTCCATAGTGTATATGGACCACATCTTCCTTATCCATTTGTCCATTGAAGGGCATCTTGATTCTTTCCACAGTTTGGTGACTGTGGCCATTGCTGCTATAAACATTTGGGTACAGATGGCCCTTCTTTTCACTACATCTGTATCTTTGGGGTAAACACCCAGTAGTGCAATTGCAGGGTCATAGGGAAATTCTATTTTTAATTTCTTGAGGAATCTCCACACTGTTCTCCAAAGAGGCTGCACTAACTTGCATTCCCACCAACAGTGTAAGAGGGCTCCCCTTTCTCCACATCCCCTCCAACACATGTTGTTTCCTGTCTTGCTAATTTTGGCCATTCTAACTGGTGTAAGGTGATATCTCAATGTGGTTTTAATTTGAACCTCCCTGATGGCTAGTGACGATGAACATTTTTTCATTGGTCTGATAGCCATTTGTATGTCTTCATTGGAGAAGTGTCTGATCATATCTTCTGCCCATTTTTTGATATGATTATCTGTTTTGTGTATGTTGAGTTTGAGGAGTTCTTTATAGATCCTGGATATCAATCTTTTGTATGTACGGTCATTTGCAAATATCTTCTCCCATTCCGTGGGTTGCCTCTTTGTTTTCGTGACTGTTTCCTTTGCTGTGCAGAAGCTTTTGATCTTGATGAAGTCCCAAAAGTTTATTTTGGCTTTTCTTTCCTTTGCCTTTGGAGACATATCTTGAAAGAAGTTGCTGTGGCTGATATCGAAAAGATTACTGCCTATGTTCTCCTCTAGGATTCTGATGGATTCCTGTCTCACGTTGAGGTCTTTTATCCATTTGCAGTTTATCTTTGTGTACGGTGTACAAGAATGGTCGAGTTTCATTCTTCTGCATATAGCTGCCCAGTTTTCCCAGCACCATTTATTGAAGAGACTGTCTTTTTTCCACAGTATATATTTTCCTGTTTTGTCGAAGATTATTTGACCATAGAGTTGAGGATCCATTTCTGGGCTCTCTACTCTGTTCCACTGCTCTATGTGTCTGTTTTTATGCCAGTACCATGTTGTTTTGGTGATCACAGCTTTGTAGTAAAGCTTGAAATCAGGTAACGTGATGCCCCCAGTTTTATTTTTGTTTTTCAACATTTCATTAGAGATTGGGGTCTTTCCTGGTTCCATACAAATTTTTGGATTATTTGCTCCAGCTCTTTGAAGAATACCAGTGGAATTTTGATTGGAATGGCATTAAAAGTATAGATTGCTCTAGGCAGTATAGACATTTTAACAATGTTTATTCTTCCGATCCAAGAGCATGGAATGGTCTTCCATCTTTTTGTGTCTTCTTCAATTTCTTTCATGAGTGTTCTGTAGTTCCTCGAGTACAGTTCCTTTATCTCTTTGGTTAGGTTTATTCCCAGGTATCTTGTGGTTCTTGGTGCTATAGTAAATGGAATCAATTCTCTAATTTCCCTTTCTGTATTTTTATTGTTAGTGTCTAAGAAAGCCACTGATTTCTGTACATTGACTTTGTATCCTGCCACGTTACTGAATTGCTGTATGAGTTCTAGTAGTTTGGGGGTGGAGTCTTTTCGGTTTTCCATATAAAGAATCATGTCATCTGCGAAGAGAGACAGTTTGATTTCTTCATGGCCAATTTGGATACCTTTTATTTCTCTTTGTTGTCTGATTGCTGTTGCTAGGACTTCTAATACTATGTTGAACAAGAGTGGTGAGAGTGGGCATCCTTGTCGTGTTCCAGATCTCAACGGGAAGGCTGCAAGCTTTTTCCCATTGAGGATGATATTTGCTGTGGGTCTTTCATAGATAGATTTTATGAAGTTCAGGAATGTTCCCTCTATCCCTATACTTTGAAGCATTTTAATCAGGAACGGATGCTGGATGTTGTCAAATGCTTTTTCTGCATCAATTGAGAGGATCATGTGGTTCTTCTCTCTTTTCTTATTAATTTCTTCTATCACATTGATTGATTTGCGAATGTTGAACCATACTTGTAGCCCAGGGATGAATCCCACCTGGTCATGGTGCATAATCTTTTTAATGTAATGTTGGATCCTGTTTGCTAGGATCTTGTTGAGAATCTTAGCATCCATATTCATCAGTGATATTGGTCTGAAATTCTCCTTTTTGGTAGGGTCTTTGCCTGGTTGGAGGATCAGGGTAATGCTGGCTTCATAGAAAGAGTCTGGAAGATTTCCCTTCTGCTTCAATTTTTTGAAACAGCTTCAGGAGAATAGGTGTTATTTCTTCTTTGAAAGTTTGGTAGCATTCCCCAGGGAATCCGTCAGGTCCTGGGCTCTTGTTTTTTGGGAGGTTTTTGATCACTGCTTCAATCTCGTTACTAGATATTGGTCTATTCAGGGTGTCAATTTCTTCCTGGTTCAATTTTGGGAGTTTATGTTTTTCCAGGAATGCATGCATTTCATCTAGGTTGCTTAGCTTATTGGCATATAACTGTTGATAATAACTTCTGATGATTGTTTCTACTTCCTTGGTGTTAGTTGTGATCTTTCCCTTTTCATTCATAATTTTATTCATTTGGGCTTTCTCTCTTTTCTTTTGGATTAGTGTGACCAATGTTTTATTGATCTTATTGATTCTTTCAAAAAACCAGCTTCTAGTTTCATTGATACGTTCTACTGTATCTCTGGTTTCTACCTCATTGATCTCTGCTCTAATCTTGATTATTTCCCTTCTTATCTGTGGAGTTGGTTTGATTTGTTGTTGATTCTCCAGCTCTTTAAGGTGTAAGACAGCTGGTGTGTTCTGGATTTTTCAATTTTTTTGAGGGAGGCTTGGATGGCTATGTATTTCCCCATTAGGACCGCCTTTGCTGTATCCCATAGGTTTGGACCAAAGTGTCTTCATTCTCGTTGGTTTCCATGAATTGTTTAAGTTCTTCTTTAATCTCCTTGTTGATCCAAGCATTCTTAAGCAAGGTGGTCTTTAGCTTCCAGGTGTTTGAGCTCCTTCTGAACTTTTCCTTGTGATTGTGTTCCAGTTTCAAAGCATTGTGATCTGAGAATATGCAGGGAATAATCTCAGTCTTTTGGTATTGGTTGAGTCCTGATTTGTGACCCAGTATGTGGTCTATTCTGGAGAAGCTCCCATGTTGCACTTGAGAAGAATGAGTATTCTGTTGTTTTAGGGTGGAATGTTCTGCATATATCTATGAGGTCCATCTGGTCCAATGTGTCATTCAATGCTCTTGTTTCTTTATTGATTTTCTGCTTCAATGATCTATCTATTTCTGAGAGAGGCATGTTAAGATCTACTATTAATGTATTCATATCAATATGACTCTTTATCTTGATTAATAGTTTTCTTATGTAATTGGCTGCTCCCATATTGGGGGCATAGATATTTACAATTGTTAGGTCATCTTGGTGGATAGTCCCTTTAAGAATTATGTAGTGTCCTTCTGTATCTCTGACTACAGTCTTTAGATTAAAATCTAATTTATCTGATATGAGAATCGCTACCACAGCCTTCTTTTGAGGCCCATTGGCATGAAAGATGCTTCTCCATCCCTTCACTTTCAGTCTGGGTGTATCTTTAGGTTCAAAATGGGTCTCTTGTAGACAACATATGGATGGGTCCTGTCGTTTTATCCAATCTGCAACCCTGTGTCGTTTTATGGGCGCATTTAGGCCATTCACATTGAGAGTGATTATTGATAGATACGTTTTTATTGACATCTTGTTACCTTTGAAGTCTTTCTTTCTTTATATTGTCTCTATATTTCTGTTTAATGCTATTCTTAGGATTTTTCCTCTTTTATAGAACCCCCCTTAATATTTCCTGCAGTGTCGGCTTGGTGGTTGCATAGTCTTTTAAGCCTTGCCGGTCTTGGAAACTCTTTATCTCTCCATCCATTTTGAATGTCAGTGTTGCTGGATAAAGTATTCTTGGCTGCATATTCTTCTCATTTAGGGCCCTGAATATATCTTGCCAGCCCTTTCTGGCTTGCCAGGTCTCTGTGGACAGTTGTGACGTTATTCTGATGGGCTTTCCTCTGTAAGTAAGGAACCTCTTTGTCCTAGCGGTTTTCAAGAGATCATACCTACAATTATGATTCCTCAATTTGACTATCAGGTGCCTTGATGTTTTTCTGGAATCTATAATCTTGGGTGTAGACCTTTCGGCCTCTAGTACATGAACACTGGTTCCATTCACGAGATTGGGAAAAATTCATGAAGAACTTGTTCCACTATATCTTCTAGACTTCTTTCTTTCTCCTCCCCTTCAAGGATTCCAATCATTATGATGTTGGAACATTTCATGGCGTCATTTATTTCCCTGATTCTGTTTTCATGGTTTCTAAGCTGTCTGTTCCAGGATTCCTCTTGATCCTTTCTCTCTCTGTTTGTCCTCCAGATCACTAATTCTCTCTTCTGTCTCAGTTACCCTAGCTTTGAGAGAATTTAGATTAGATTGGAACTCATTGAGAGCATTGTGAACCTCAGCCCTAGTAGCTTTTAGCTCTGCCCTAACATTGTGAACATCCTGTCTCGTCGCTTTCAGCTCGGCCCTAATCAATTCCATTTGGTCATCCATGGCTTTCTCCAACATAGCTATTGCCTGGATAATTGTTCGCCTGAATTCTCTTTCTGACATATTATCTATCTTGATAGCCGTAGCTCTGTTGCAGAAGGTCCATCCTCTGTATTTTTCTTCAGTTGGGCATTCCTCCTCCTAGTCATTTTGGTGAGAGATGACTGAACAGATGTAGCTGGTTGTATCGACCATGGTGCAGTCTGGCTGCACCCTGGAATACTTCTGAGCAATCAGGATTCCCCACCCAAATGAGAGAAAAAAGAAAAGAAAAAGAAAAAATAAGAGAGAGAGAGAGAGAGAGACAGGAAAGAAAGGGAAGATGAAATAGAAGGTTCAGCCCAAATGGGCCCCAAGGTAAGATTTATGAGGTATACAAACAAAAACAGACAAACAAAAAGACTGATAAAATTATATAACAAGAGAAAAAAATTATATATATGCAAAAGAGGAAGAACCTTGTCGAAAAGAATCCCAAGAGTAAGATTTATATACTATCAGGACAAACACAAAAACACAGAAACAGTGGTTGAAGAAAAAGATGGGAGAATGGTTATAAATTCTCAGTGTGGGCGAGGAAGGTTGTTTTGATTCTTCCTGGATGTATTTTTATATCTTTGTTAAAGGACTCAACTTTCCTCGGCTAAAGGGGGATTAAAAATTGGTTTACCTATAGGGGTAGTATTGATTGGGGAAAGGGGATTACTTTGAAGTTTAACTCTATATGAATATTAGAAAATAAAAATAAAAAAAGAATAAACTAGACTAAACTAAACTAAAATTTAAAAATTTAAAAAATCGAAAAGCAAAAGTAAAACACGGGTGTATGTATCAAAAAATTCAGGTTAGAAGGTTATTATGGAATTTGATGTACTGGACATCTCACTGTGATGGTAAATACGTTAAAAAATTATCTATAAAAAAAATGAGCCAGAATAGTGGGAACAAATTAAAAATAAAAGTCATCCTATGAAGTAGTGGTGGTGGTTCTCTTGTAGTCTTTTTTTTTTTTTTTTCTTTTCTGGTTGGTTTTCTGGGGGAGGGGCCTGCTCTGTGGGTTTTCAGTCAATGATGTTCCCTGAGTTAAGTCCTCCAGTCCCCTCAAGGGGTGGGCTCTGAGGAAACCGCTTTTTTCAGGCTTTTGTTCTCTGGAGGTTTTTATGTTTCTTCGCCTTTTTTTTTTTTTTCCTCTTACCTTGACCGCTTTTTATGGTTTTTGTATGTTTAGAGGATAGCAAACTGCACCCTGACCTCCCTCTCAGAGAGAAGCCTCAGTCTGTTCTTTTGTGGGTGTTGCAGAGCCCATATAAATCCCCCCTTGGCACCTGGCAGAGCAGGTTCCGAGTCTCGGTCCCTGGGGACGCAGAATCTTCTGCTTGTACCCAAAACCAAAGCAGGGGCAGCTGTTTGGGCAGCTCCAGACCACCAGAGAGGTTCCAAGCACGGATCACACACTGAGATTTTCCTGCTGGCCTGGGCTGGGAGTGCCTGGTCTTTCTGGGTCTAAGAGCGCCCGGCTTGGGGGCACCTTTTTCAGGGGAGGCTGTGGGTCACAGGCGCATCTCAGGCTCTGAGAATGGGGCATGGGTCCGAAAGCACCAGGCTGGGCCTTCGTGCATCTCTCTCAGGAGAGAGTTTGGGGCGCGCATCTTAGGCTCTGAAACAATGGCGTGTGTCAAAGAGCACTGGCTGGGCCTTTGTACCTCTCTCAGGGGAGGATAAGGGGCACACGCATCTCAGGCTCTGTAGCAGGGCTCGCGCGTTCTGCCGTCAGGCATGGCTCCCATCCCCTCACAGGGGCCAGAACCCATGCAATCTCGGTGCGCTGGCGGCTTAGGGACCAAGACCTGGTTTCTCCACCGCACTCTCTCTGGCTCAGCGCCAGGGGAGGCTGTCCTGGGACCGGGGACTTAAGCCCCTGTCCCTGGCCGCCCCAATTCCCACAATTTCCCCCCGCGATCTTTTGCTCTTTTGGAGTGCTTTCAACCAGTCTCCAAGTTAATGCTGGTCCCCAGACACAGGGCACTCTCGCTCGTATTAGGGGTATTACTTTCCAACCGGTCACCTCTGGTGGCTCCCTCCCCCTTTTGTTTATCTTCTGATATCAGTCAGCCTTTCCCACTCCGCTTTACCTGCCCACTGGCATCTTCTGCCCCTGTAGAGATCCAGATGTGTATAATTCTGATCTCAGGCTGATTTCATGGGTGATCGGAGTTCTTTGGTAGGTAATCAGCTCACTTTAGGGTACAGGTTGAAAAGGCGCCTCCTCCTACTTCCCCACCATCTTGTCCCCCCCACCCCCACACTTTTAATCTGCAGGTGTTTTGGGGTCAAAAATGAGTCTCTTGTAATCAGCATATGTTATAATCAATATATCAATCTTGTGTGTGTATGTGCGTTTATCCATTCTGATACACTATGCTTTTTTTTTGAATCTTTGAAATTTTATTTTATTAAATGCTTCAAAAAAATCAAATACTACCTTCTCACATCAGATACTTTGCAAAGATATAAAAATACGGATTTTACCTTCAAGGAAGTCATAATATTTCAATGAAACAAAACACAAGAAATAGCTCTGAACATTTATATTTGTCTATTTCACTAATACAAGTTTCCCCCATTTCCTTCAGACTATTAAATGCATTTTTAAGAAAATTGAAGATGACTTCTGAAGGTCAAACTTGTCGTCCATATATCTTTTGCCTCAAATGCCAAGATGGGTACACTCTGTGGGCAAATATGATCAAACAAAAAGGAATGTAAGAGAGATGTTGAACAAGAAATGGCAAAATAGTTTGGACACATTCATCACACTGCTCTTCCCATGTCCCAGGTCCATATGGACATTTTTTTCCCTTCGAGTCTCAACTTGAGCCCATGGTTGCCATAAGGAAATTGTCTCAGTCACTGCTACCAAGTCTTATTTTGTCCAGAAACAAACTTTGCTGTATTTCATATTTAATCTATTATTTTATGGTCACAGTTACAGCTGGCAGTGCATTTCAGACCATATGCTTTTGATTGGAGCATTTAATCCATTTATATTCAGAGTATTTTTTGAAAGCTATGAATTTAGTGACATTGTATTACCTGTGAAGTCTCTGTTGCTGTAGATTGTCTTTCTGGTCTTTGTTACATTTGGGGGTCTCTTTCCACTCAAAGGGTCCCTTTTAATATTTCTTGCAGGGCTGGTTTAGTGTTCAAGAATTCCTTTAATTTTTGTTTGTCTTGGAAATTCTTTATCTTTCCTTCTATTCTGAATGACAGTCTTGCTAAATAAAGTATTCTTGGCTCTATATTTTTCCCATTTAGCACATTAAATATATCAGGCAGTCTTTTCTGGCCTGCCAGGTCTCTGTGGACAGTTCTGTTGCCAGCCTAATGTATCTATCCTTGTAGGTTAAGGACCTCTTACCCCAACCTGCTTTCATAATTTTCTCTTTATCTTTGTGATTTGCAAATTTCACTATGATATGTCAAGATGTTGACCTATTTTTATTGATTTTGAGGAGAGTTCTCTGTGCTTCTTGGACTTGAATGCCTGTTTTCTTCCCCAGATTAGGGAAGTCCTCAGCTATAATTTG
The DNA here is from genome assembly GCF_002288905.1 of Enhydra lutris kenyoni. Taxonomy (NCBI): domain Eukaryota; kingdom Metazoa; phylum Chordata; class Mammalia; order Carnivora; family Mustelidae; genus Enhydra; species Enhydra lutris. Next base: position 70,182,932 of record NW_019154105.1, on the reverse strand, counting down.
TTCAAATAAACCTGCCCCTCTTTTCCCTGCTCTTCTTCTTCTGAGACTCCTATAATATGGATATTACTTCAATTTACTGAATCACTGAGCTCCCTAAGTCTACCTTCATGATCTAACAGTTTTCTTTCCTCTTCTTTTCAGCTTCATTATTTTCCACAATTTTATCATCTATAGCATTGATTTGCTCTTCTGTTTCATTGATCCTCATTTTACTGGCCTCCACTTAGAGCATTTTTTTTTTCACTTATAGCATTTTTAATTTCAGCCTGACTAGAGTTTTGCTCTTTTATCTCTATAGTAAGGGATTCTCTGGTGTCCTCTATGTTTTTTTCAAGCCCAGTTAGTATCTTTATAATCATTTTAAATTCTAGTTCAGACATCTTAATTATGTCCACATTGATTAAATCCCTGGCTGTAAGTACTATCTTCTGTTCTTTCTTATGGGGTGAATTTCTTCATCTTGTCATTTTTTTTTCCCAGGAAGGAAAAGAAGAAAGAAAAAGAAAAAAAAAAGTAACAATAATAATAACAGCAAAACAAACAAAAAACTAGGTCTTGGATGTGTTTTGGTCTGCTTGTTAAAAGAAACTAGATCCTAAAATAAGAAAGAAAAATACATATATATTATAATAAAAGGAAGCAAAAAATATAGAAAGTATATATAAAATAAAACTAAGAAAATAATTGAAAAATAAGAAAATAACTAAAAAAAAATGAAAGAATAAAAATACAAAGAATGCTATACACTATTTTTTCCAAGAGCTGAAGATTTGAAAGCTTCTATGATCAGTAAACTTGGTGTGAGTGAGTTGTTTCTGCTGGTCTCCTGGGGGAAAGGCCTGTTGGGCCTGTTGCACTGATTGCCCTGGTGAAAATGTGCTTCTAGTGCAGAGGAAGGCAAGGCTTAGTGTAAGCAGCTCCAGTAGGCAGTGCTCTTTTGCTCCCTGAAGGATGCCAGCACTGATGGTGGGATGAATATGGCAGCCCCTGGCTTTCTAGCTCCAGAGCTGAAAACTTGCACACTCCTCTCTCCAGTGAACCCTTGGAAAAGAGCAATCACTCTTTCCTTCCCAGTTTCTGTTAGAACTCTGTGTTCACCCTACCTGGGTCTGAGCATTTTTATCTCAGGCATACAATTTATCTCAGACAATTTTCAGGACTCCCATGGTGCAGACCCACACTGTCCATGGGGGAGGGAGGTGATGTCTCATGATGTTTCTGGTTTTTGCTGGACCTCTCCTAAGAAAGTGATCCATGACCATGCAATGGTTGGCAGTTCATAGCAACATAAAGCAATAAACCAGCACCTATACTCACTGTTCCCAGCTGGTTTCCATGTTCCTATGGCCGGAAACCCTGCTTCACTTAGATGCCAAATGTTCTTGCACCACCAGGGATCCTCAGACAACACTGTCACATCTGGGATTCCACTACACTTCACCACCCGAGCACCTACTTCCAAGCCAGGCATATCCCTCACTGAAACAGTCTTCTAAAAGTTCTGATTTTGCACTTTGCTGCTTATAATACTTTGCCTCCTTTAGCAGTCTGCCTCCCCACCAACTTATCCTCAGTTATATCACACTGAATTCAGGTCTCTGCACCTCCAACCTTCCAAACAGTTGTCTTTTGCAGCATTTGTTTTCTCAGATCTACAGTTGATTTATTGGGTGTTCAGAATGATTTGATAACTACCTAGGTGTATTTGAGGGATGAGACTTAGGGTCCCCCCACTCCTCTACCATCTTCACTCCTCCTCTTTATTTTCTATTCTTACAAGTTATTCCACTTGTCATTTCTTATTTTATGTATTTGTGCTTTCTTACATTTTTGTCATTTCTTATTTTGTGCATTTGTGTTTTCTCATTTTTCTTCTAGGTTAAATTAGCTAGTGGTTTATATATTTGTTACTTTTGTTCAACATTGCCTAATTTAATTAAGGAAGAATGCTTGCTTTATATATTTTTGTAATTTCTGCTTTTATTCAAGTAATAATAATTAATTAAATGTAGTGGCCCCTAATATCCATTCTACCTCCTATGTTCCTATTTGAACCCCTGATTTTTAGCTGAGGGACAACTACCTTAAGTAAAAATGACATTTTCCAGCCTAAACTTCGATTAGGTATTGCCAAATGGCTAAGTCCTGGTCAATGCAGGACTTTTTTTTTAAGTGTCCAGGAAATGTTCTCAAAGCAAAATACGTTATTTTTCTCTTTCCTCATATTTGCTGTCTAAAATGCAAATAAAATGTAACTGCAGCAGCCATCTAGGAGATGAAATGATTTTGAGTATGGGAGTTAGATATCGTAATACAACCAGCCACATGGAGCCAGAAAAAAATGAAATTGTCATACACACTCAGGACTGTCTACCCTAGAATTTTATCTAAAAGAGGAACCCACTTCCATCGTGTTTAAGTAACTGTTAGTTTCAGATTTTCCACTAAATAGAACAAAAAAACTCCTGACTGATTCATGCAGCATATAAATATAAACATCCCATTGTCTAATTATCATAATAGTATTCAGAGGAATACTCCCATAGTTTTCTGTAGCAATTCAAAACAAATATATATTTATGAAAATGTTCTTAGGAAAGTATCTGGAACATTTTTTGCCAGGAAAAATTATTTCTAGAACATTTATCTATTCAAAAATCATTTCTTAATTGAAATTCAGTAGTGGTGGAAATTATTGAATTTGGAGATCTTAGACCACCAAATACACAGTTACAATCAGCTGTGGTTTTTTGTATTGTTCTTATTCTGTGTTTTTGTTTTTATTTTTTTCTAAAGGAATCCACTCAATTAATTTTTCTAACCAGATTCCTTGGCTACCCAAGATAACTATTATTTAAATCATGATTGATTGGTCATCCTTTGAGAAGCACCCCTAAGATGATGCTATAGTTCACAATATCTCATTACTCAGGAAGCCCACAACATTAGGAAAATAATTTATACATTGATAAATTTTATTGTTCATTTTGAAATACTAAACTGATACAGGATTTTAATGTTTGTAGAAATGGATCCAATTCTTTTCTTAAAGTTAAATGACCTGAATATAATGGTATCATTATTCAAACTCCATCTAACTCATACTTCTGAAATACCAGTGGCTAAAAGTTAAATCTGATTTTGCTTTCATAATAAAATAGTTGACCAGGAAGGAAGGCATATCAAATGTACAATTTAAAAACAAGTTGCAGAATTTAAAGTTAAGGAAATTTTTAAAGATCACTGAATCCAACTTTTCCATATTATAAAAACGAAGGTCCAGAAAAATCTACATACACAGGTTACTCTACTAAGGCAGTTTCACTTGACTCCAAATCCAGACTTCTTCGTATTCTCTAAAATAAAGCTGTGCTCTATATTGCAGGCTCTATTCACTGTCTGGATACTAATGTCCTAGGAATGACAGTCCACACTTAAATTTAGACCTCAATCCCACACTGAAACAGGCTTATTAAGCTCTCTATGAACCACCTGGTATATATATGACCAAGCCCAGCTAAGCCTACTGAACATAGAGCTTCCCACTCCTCACTGTTTATTTGCAGCTATATGTATATTTGATATGTCCTTACACATCTAAAAAGTTAGCACTTTTTTTCTTTATATGAGTCTAATTACAACATCTCCCATTCATTGGTAGACACAATTGTCCACTAATTTAACCTTGACATTTGCTACATAATCTCTCTTACAATGAAATGTGCAGGGATTATTGTTTAATTGGATTCTGTAATTAAAACAAATGAAAAATAAACCATAAATCCTAGAGTCAGCAAATCTGTGATTGTGACCTTTTTCCCCTAAAAAAATATACCACTGTTTTTCAAAATATTAAGAATAGCTTTTGAAAATAAGATCTACATTTTGGAATTACAGATAGGTTGTTTATCAAAAGCCAGGCAAATAGCACATAAACACATAAACTGAAATAAAAAATCCAGAGTGACTGTCTTGTGAAAAGAAGCTATTATTTTAGATTTGACCATGGTGATGAGATCCATTGTTTCTAACAAAGGAAAGCAGGAACTAACCAAGTTGTCGTGTGTATGCTGTTTCTTACTTGATGCCTTCATTTTCTTTTTACTCTTCATATTCTGATTATTATATGACAATCTATTATTGCTCCAGTATCTTTTCTAAGACCTCAATGTATTTCTTTTGCCTATCACTTAAATTTTCTTCTCAAAGATGCTGGTTTCACTCTGTTCACTGTGTATACTTCAGTTCTTTTCCTAACAGTTATTGTTTAATGTTCAACCTTTAAATGCAGCTACATATGTGTATAGAAGTCAAAGCACTCCGTTTTTCACATTTTTCAGTTATCAGCTTCTTTTATAACTGCTTAAGCTCTGCTACCAATTTGCATAAGAGTCTTAAAAACCGCCAGCTAATTCCATGAGAATTTATTTCTTTGAGAGAGTAAAGTACCAGTCAACGTTTTAACGAAATGGAAATGAAGCTTTTTTCATCACCATTAAACAACAAGAAGTTGGATTGGCTAATGAAGTTTCTGATTTTACTGTTATCAACTGTAACTGCATGGATTGTTTCTCACTATTTCAGTGTTAAAAATAAGATAAAGTGAAATAAATAAGTCAGTTTATAAAAGCTTCAGGAAGTGAGATAACATGAAAAACTGTATTTCTGTAGTGAATAGAAGATATCCATCTTTAAGTTTGAAAATCTTTTAACTCATAGAACTTGAATATAGTAAGTACTTAATCATATTGAGTGATGAGACAGAAGGACGATATTAAGGTTTGACTGGTAAAATAGATCTGTAATGCTTGAGCAGAATCTTTGTTAAACATACTTTTTTTTTAAAGATTTTATTTATTTATTTGACAGACAGAGATCACAAGTAGGCAGAGAGAGGGGGAAGCAGGCTCCCTGCTGAGCAGAGAGCCCGATGCGGGGCTCCATCCCAGGACCCCAAGATCATGACCTGAGCAGAAGGCAGAGGCTTAACCCACTGAGCCACCCAGGCGCCCCTGTTAAACATACTTTTAAAAACAATCATCAATGGGGTAAAATCATACATTTTCTCACTCTGTGCTTCATTTTAGTCTAGATCTGTAATAAGAAGGGTCAAGTGGAATGTTGAAATAGCCAGTTACATCAAGACAATTCTATCATGGCAATAAAGGATGTGTGAGGCAATTTTCTATGAATTCAGATTTTCAACACAAACTATGTAATTTTCTAGCCTTCCATTCTGGAGACATAGGCAGTGAAATAATCTTCTTGACTTTCTGCTGGCATATCTTTCCGAAGTCCAAATCTGAGAATGCTAAGCCCCATTCTTCAGTATCTTCCTACTATTCCTACTATAGCCTCTGGGAATAAACGTTATTGCTATTTGGGAAGAATTAAAGTAAACTTTCTGTAGTCACTCATCAGAATATAAATTTTGATAACAGAGGTTTCTTTTCTATCATGTTTAGACCTATGTATTCTGCACTTAATTTTTTGTCCATAGTGGTAGTTAGTAAATATGCACTGAAAAAATAATCATGAATGAATTAGTAAGTGAATAAATGAACGGATTCTATGGTGTCCTAGTTGAGTTCTAGGTTACAAGCTTTTCTTGTAACTGAATTCAAAACAGTGAATCTTGATGTATCGCCTGGTATTTCTAAGATCTTGCCTTGCTCTATAATGGTCATAGGTATATGAACACTGCTCCTAAATGTTGGTACTATGGTTGAGTTTTCTCCCCCCAACTACATCTTCATTGTTTAATGCCAAACAAATCTTAATTTTCCTCCTACTTCTTCTTTCAGACTCCATGACACCATGCTCCACCCACACACAGGAATTTTCTGTGCAACCCTAACCCAAACCTTCTATCTTCTTCTTCAGTCACTATCATGTAATATTCTCCTCATGAACTTTTTTCTGTAGTGGAGTTTTTAAAAAAATAAAAACAAAACTTAAAAAAAAAGTTGTCAAGCTTGTATGTAATTGTGAACAATTTTGGGCTGCTGGAATAGTGGAAAGCTGAAACATTTATTTAAAGTAATATAAACATACATACCCTTCATTGAATATTACAAATGATTAGTAGTTTGGTGTTTATTTTTCTTTTCTTTTCTTTATTTTTCCTCCATAAAGAGCTTGAAAATGCAAAAAGAAGAATGATGGTGACCAATTTGTAATCAAGAAAGCTTGACCAAGAATCAGGGGAATGGATGGTGTTAAGAACAAGTTTACTCAGTTGATCTGTTCCAACCCTGTGTTTATCTCCAGAGATACTTTGAGTCATGGTGCTGACATTTAGCCAAATCTGAATGAAATGTACAAACTATTGATGGATATAGTCCTGAGCTAGGGTCCAAGCAGACTAGGGACAACCTGTGCCAGCTTATCACCATTGTTTATAAAAACAACAACAACAACATACAGATTGATGATGAGCACCTAGCCTCTGTGTGCATTCTTGGTTTCCATTACTGAGCCTATTGGTTTGAGTTACATGACTTGGGGGGTATAAAAGACATCTCACGTGGGGCTCAGATTTTCCTGCAATTAAGGCAATTTGCACATACATCGGTGGTTCAGAATCCAAAGACAAAGCACATCTTCTGTGACTGAGAATGGAAGCTGGGACTTGTGCCAGAAAGTCTTATGCCTCTGGTATTTGTGCCTTTTCCCTCCTAATATACCATATCCTTTACCTTTATTTAAACCTAAGTGAATAATGCCATGGAAAATCTCATGGGTCCTCTTAATCATTCAACCCTGTGAAAACTGATGCAACTGACATAAATCAAAGTGTCCTTTTGTGTTACTTCTTTCAATATATTTATCCATGATCTCAAAAGCAGATCATGTTGACCAAGTATTTAGGTCAAAAACGATGCATCTGGATGGAATAAGTGTCTGGATATGCCAAACTATTCTGATTTCTGTTTCTTTGTGAGGGTGACTTATAACCATAGCTTTAGTCTCTTAAAAAAATATCAGAAATCTCCTTGTTAAAAAAGTTGACAAATCTTAACAGCCCCTCACCCATCAAGCTATAGCTTTATTTCTTTTTTTAAATAGATCTAAAAAGGCAGAGTCAGAATGGAAAGATACCAGATACCTTGGATTCTTAGGTTTTGTCTCTTAGTAATTATATAGTCTTCAAACCCCCTGGACAAATATTTTATCCATAAAATGGGGGTAATAATTCCAAATTCATAAAGTTGTTTGAGAATTAAAAATAAGAGAATATATTAAACGTTCCTAACACAGTTAAAAGCTTGATAAATTGTAGTAGCTGTTACTATCTTGTTTTGAAGTTATCTAAACATATTCGGCCCTTTTGTTCTACTTCTACCATCTATGGTCAAGATAACAAGTGAGTCAAAATTCACCTGCAATTGGTTCTAGATGCTAATGAGAAAACCACCAGCAAATACTGTCCCTTTGAAATACTTCTTCCATCCACAGATGTGGATTTGTATTACGATAAACAGGGCAAACTGCTCTAACAAGAAAGCACAAAATATAATGGCTCAGGTAAATTAGAAATCTATTTCTCTTTTACATAACAGTTCATGACAAGATGGCTCTACCAGTGCACATCAGTGATGTCATTTACATCACTAGGCCCAGGCTAGATGCTCTCAGACTGCCTTTTCTAATTCAGTGGGAAAGGGAAAGAAAAGGAGTGCATAGAGGCCTCCTTTCTAAGTTTGTGACCTGGATGTTGTATATATCACTTCCACTTACACCCCACTGACAAAAATATACTCATATGGCTATACCTTGTTGCAAGAAAAGTGGAAAATGTAGTTTCTAGCTGGGTAGACCACGTGCTAAGCTAAAAATCATGTTAGGTTATATTAATGAAAATAAGGGAAGATAGGCAACTGATAATAACCTTTCTTTCCTACAATTTTCATATACATTGTCTACTAAAGACAGCTACTTTCCAGGCCTAAATGGCTCCCAGGATGCAGATATATAGATAGATAGATAGATAGATAGATAGAGATATATATATATCTCCCATATATATATATATATGGGAAGGGGTCTCCAAAATGAGTGTGCAGACATTCCAGGAGATATGCACTATCATACATAATGGTGTTGGAAGAAATACTAGAATCATCCTTTTATTGATTAAAAAGAGGAGTATAAGGGGGGCCTGGGCAGCTCGGTGAGTTAAAGCCTCTGACTTCGGCTCAGGTCATGATCCCAGGGTCCTCGGATCGAGCCCTGCATAGGGCTCTCTGCTCAGCAGGGAACTTGCTTCCCCCTTTCTCTCTGCCTGCCTCTCTGCCTACCTGTGATCTCTGTCTGTCAAATACGTAAATAGAATCTTTAAAAAAAAAAAAAAGAGGAGTAAAAGCAACTAAACTTTACTGATAGTAAACATGTAGCTTGACACTAATTCTAAATCATGTGACTTCCTGAGATATGAGTGGAGGGGACTGTCCATAGTACTTTGACTCATACTTTCAGTTTATTCAGACACATCACTATGTATTACAATTCATAAGTGACTACTTAAGTGAATTCACAGATTATATGAAGCTAACTTTGAAGCTAACTTTCACAAAATAAAGTGGCATGAAGCCCCAAGTCAGGCTCCCTGCTCAACAGGAAGCCTGCTTCTCCCTCTCCTTCTGCCTGTCACTCTGCATACTTGTGCCCTCTCTCTATCTCTCTGTCAAATAAATAAAAATGTTTAAAAATTTTTTAAAAATATGCCCAAATATGTACTTCCTCTTTGAAATCTATATATCTTTCTGAGGAATCATTTCTATAAAGTTAAAATAATCCATTAAAACCAAATATCAAAATAAACTGAAATTAGAATCAATCTTTTTAATCACCACATCACAAAGTTTTTATGATAGTTTTCAAAAATAATAAAATATATTCAACAATACAGACTCACTAAAATATTATACTAGTATAAATACTAAAAAATACTTTGGTGTCAGTAATGAGTTATTTTAAAAACAATTTATTTTTACCTTATCTTTTTTTTAAGATTTTATTTATTTATTTGACAGAGAGAGACACTGCGAGAGAGGGAACACAAGCAGGGGGAGTGGGAGAGGAAGAAGCAGGCTTCCTGCCAAGGAGGGAACCCAATGTGGGGCTCGATCCCAGGACCCCGGGATCATGACCTGAACCAAATGCAGATGCTTTTGTGTAGGCTTTAAATGTACATAAAATGTTGGAAGAAATGTGAATGTATATAATTTATCATTAATAGATAAATATTTATAGTCAAGACTTTACTGAAAATGGTGTACATTAAAAGAATATGGAGGGCTGCCTGGGTGGCTCAGTGGATTAAGCCTCTGCCTTCAGCTCAGGTCATGATCTGAGGGTCCTGGGATCGAGTCCCGCATCGGATTCTCTGCTAGGCAGGGAGCCTGCTTCCTCCTCCCTCTTTCTCTCTCTCTGCTTGCCTCTCTGCCTACTTGTGATCTATCTCTGTCAAATAAATAAAATCTTTAAAAAAAAAAAGAATATGGAAACCACTGTTCTAATTCAAAGTTTTTCAATATACATTCTTCAAAATGCCTCCCTGGTGTACCAAGTGTTTGACAGGTGATTTGGTAATTTCAGAGGAAAAACAATTTTCACTTGTATAAATTTCACAAAATTAGATGTAATATTATCTGTGAATCCCAAGGAATTTCTTTTAGTTCTTATAAATCATTACATCATTAGGTATGCATATACACTATAAAGATCATGGTGATCAGTCACCATAACTCATATTAACAGGTTGCAATTCGTCTTAACTAACGTGTTTTCACATCACTTGTGTGCTCATTACTTATATTTGTTATTATTGGGTTTTTATTTTTTCTATTGCACTTTATTATTATTATTGTCTAATGTCAAGTTGCTAAGCCCCAAGAGTAGAGAATATGATTCAGAGTTGGTTTATTGAAGCAAAGTAGTAAGTACTTAAGAAAATATTAATCTAAATATTGTAACTCAGAATAACATCAATATATGTAGTGAATATGACTCTAGAGCAAATACGGAATAGGCTGAGACAATTGCATCTTCAGTTATGGTTATTTTGCATAAGTTTTGATATTGAGTTTTATTGGACCTGTGACATATTTCCTTCTGGTCCCCACAGCAGTTTGAATTATAAAACATTATCAAGGCTTCTATTCCATTTCTAAACAGAGCACAATGGTCTCTTTTGTAAACCAACTATGTTTTTCTGGAAGAATTACAACATATTTCTAAAGAAAAAATTTGGTGGTATTTATTACGAAAGAGGAAGAGGAAACAAAACTACAGAAGGATTATTCATTATTGCATACTTTCTAGTAACATTACAGAAATCATATTGTTGACAAGTTCCTAAAGTTACTGAAAAATATTGTGCTAAAGAGAAAACAGAACACATCTGTCTTAGTTCTTGTTGCTATGACAGAATATCATAGACTATATGACATAAGCAACAGACATTTATTTCTCACAGTTCTGGAGACTAGAAGTTCAAGATCAGAGTGCTAGCATGGTCAGATTCTCAGTGAGGACCCTCTTCCTGGTTTGTAGATGGCAATTGTCTTCTCATTGTATTTTCATATGATAAAGAGAGAAAATGAGAGCTCTAGTCTCTTACTGTTCTTAAAAAGACACTACTCCTATCATGGGGGCTCCATCCTGATGACCTCATCTAAACCTAACCACCTCCTACAGTCACTACATCCAAATACTATCACACTGAAGGTTTCAACACATGAATTTGAGGGGGGCACAAGCAATCCATAGCGATATCATTGACAAAATTCCTTTAATCAAATCAACTTGCTGTATTTCACATAACATTAATGGCACAAAACGTAGAATTACAAATGCAGTTGTATACTACAGTATAGTTCAGCTTGCATTTGGATGACACCATTGATGTAGTATGAATCAGTTCTTATAATATGCACATTATATATATGAAAGAAAAGTGATAATTTTCTATAATATATAGCAGTGAAATTTCATACTACATCTGAAAAGGCCTTTTCAAAAATTATAGCTACAATATTTTTGAATCATGATGCAGTCTAGAAATGGTGTATTGGGATAAGTACTTTAGCTCTCACTAGTTGTGTGGCAAGAAAAAATATTACTTAAGTTTTTGTACCAAAATACCAAACACCTTGCTTTATTAATACAAAAAAATTAATAATTTCTCTTTGATATCAACCTTTTGTCTGTACTGTCATTTGCAAATGTCTTCTCCCATTCCATCGATTGCCTCTTTGTTTTCCTGACCATTTCCTTTGCTGTGCAGAAGGTTTTGATTTTGATGAACTCCTAAAAGTTCATTTTTGCTTTTGTTTCCTTTGCCTTTGGAGACATATCTTGAAAGAAGTTGCTGTGGCTGATATCGAAGAGATTACTGCCTATGTCCTCCTCCAGGATTCTGATGGATTCCTGTCTCACATTGAGGTCTTTTATCCATTTTGAGTTTATGTTTGTGTACAGTGTAACAGAATGGTCGAGTTTCATTCTTCTATATATAGCTGCCAAGTTTTCCCAGCACCATTTATTGAAGAGACTGTCTTTTTTCCACTGTATATTTTTTCCTGTTTTGTCGAAGATTATTTGACCATAGAGTTGAGGGTCCATATCTGGGCTCTCTACTCTGTTCCACTGGTCTATGTGTCTGTTCTTATGCCAGTACCATGCTGTCTTGGTGATCACAGCTTTGTAGTAAAGCTTGAAATCAGGTAACATGATGCCCCCAGTTTTATTTTTGTTTTTCAACATTTCCTTAGCGATTCGGGGTCTCTTCTGGTTCCATACAAATTTTTGGATTATTTGCTCCAGCTCTTCGAAAAATACTGGTGGAATTTTGATTGGAATGGCATAAAAAGTATAGATTGCTCTAGGCAGTATAGACATTTTAACAATGTTCATTCTTCCGATCCAAGAGCATGGAATGGTCTTCCATCTTTTTGTGTCTTCTTCAATTTCTTTCATGAGTGTTCTCTAGTTCTTTGAGTACAGATCCTTTACCTCTTTGGCTAGATTTATTCCCAGGTATCTTATGGTTCTTGGTGCTATAGTAAATGGAATTGATTCTCTAATTTCCCTTTCTGTATTTTTATTGTTAGTGTCTAAGAAAGCCACTGATTTCTGTACATTGACTTTGTGTCCTGCCACGTTACTGAATTGCTGTATGAGATCTAGTAGTTTGGGGGTGGAGTCTTTTGGGCTTTCCATATAAAGAATCATGTCTGCGAAGAGAGACAGTTTGACTTCTTCATTGCCAATTTGGATACCTTTTATTTCTCTTTGTTGTCTGATTGCTGTTGCTAGGACTTCTAATACTATGTTGAACAAGAGTGGTGAGAGTGGGCATCCTTGTCGTGTTCCTGATCTCAACGGGAAGGCTGCAAGCTTTTTCCCATTGAGGATGATATTTGCTGTGGGTCTTTCATAGATAGATTTGATGAAGTTCAGGAATGTTCCCTCTATCCCTATACTTTGAAGCGTTTTAATCAGGAACAGATGCTGGATGTTGTCAAAGCTTTTTCTGCATCAATTGAGAGGACCATGTGGCTCTTCTCTCTTCTCTTTTTGATTTGTTCTATCACATTGATTGATTTGCGAATGTTGAACTATCCTTGTAGCACAGGGATGAATCCCACCTGGTCATGGTGCATAATCTTTTTTTTTTTTAAGATTTTATTTATTTGACAGAGTGAAATCACAAGTAGACAGAGAGGCAGGCAGAGAGAGAGGAGGAAGCAGGCTCCTCGCAGAGCAGAGAGCCCGATGCAGGGCTCGATCCCAGGACCCTGAGACCATGACCCAAGCCGAAGGCAGAGGCTTTAACCCACTGAGCCACCCAGGCGCCCTGGTGAGTAATCTTTTTAATGTGCTGTTGGATCCTGTTTGCTAGGATCTTGTTGAGAATCTCAGCATCCATATTCATCAGTGATATTGGTCTGAAATTCTCCTTTTTGGTAGGGTCTTTGCCTGGTTTGGGGATCAGGGTAATGCTGGCTTCATAGAAAGAGTCTGGAAGATTTCCCTTCTGCTTCAATTTTTTGAAACAGCTTCAGGAGAATAGGTGTTATTTCTTCTTTGAAAGTTTGGTAGCATTCCCCAGGGAATCTGTCAGGTCCTGGGCTCTTGTTTTTTGGGAGGTTTTTGATCACTGCTTCAATCTTGTTACTAGATATTGGTCTATTCAGGGTGTCAATTTCTTCCTGGTTCAATTTTGGGAGTTTATAGTTTTCCAGGAATGCATCCATTTCATCTAGGTTGCTTAGCTTATTGGCATATAACTGTTGATAATAACTTCTGATGATTGTTTCTACTTCCTTGGTGTTAGTTGTGATCTCTCCCTTTTCATTTATAATTTTATGAATTTGGGCTTTCTCTTTGCTTTTGGATTAGTGTGGCCAATGGTTTATCAATCTTATTGATTCTTTCAAAAAACCAGCTTCTAGTTTCATTGACACGTTCTACTGTATCTCTGGTTTCTACTTCATTGATCAGGATCTATAAAGAACTCCTCAAACTCAACACACACAAAACAGATAATCATATCAAAAATGGGCAGAAGATATGAACAGACACTTCTCCAATGAAGACATACAAATGGCTATCAGACACATGAAAAAATGTTCATCGTCACTAGCCATCAGGGAGATTCAAATTAAAACCATATTGAGATATCACCTTACACCAGTTAGAATGGCCAAAATTTGCAAGACAAGAAACAACATGTGTTGGAGAGGATGTGGAGAAAGGGGAACGCTCTCACACTGTTAGTGGAAATGCAAGTTGGTGCAGCCACTTTGGAGAACAGTGTGGAGATTCCTCAAGAAACTAAAAATAGAGCTTCCCTATGACCGTGCCATTGCACTACTGGGTATTTACCCCAAAGATACAGATGTAGTGAAAAGAAGGGCCATCTGTACCCCAATGTTTATAGCAGCAATGGCCACAGTCTCCAAACTGTGGAAAGAACCAAGATGCCCTTCAATGGACGAATGGATAAGGAAGATGTGGTCCATATACACTATGGAGTATTATGCCTCCATAAGAAAGGATGAATACCCAACTTTTGTAGCAACATGGATGGGACTGGAAGAGATTATGCTGAGTGAAATAAGTCAAGCAGAGAGAGTCAATTATCATATGGTTTCACGTATTTGTGGAGCATAACAAATAACATGGAGGACAAGGGGAGATGGAGAGGAGAAGGGAGTTGAGGGAAATTGGAAGGGGAGATGAACCATGAGAGACTATGGACTCTGAAAAACAATCTGAGGGTTTTGAAGGGGCAGGGGTTGGGAGGTTGGGGGAACCAGGTGGTGGGTATTAGAGAGGGCATGGATTGCATGGAGCACTGGGTGTGGTGCAAAAACAATGAATACTGTCATGCTGAAAAAAAAAACTATGAAAAAAAATAATTTCTCTTTGATTCAGTGTTGTAGGAAATAGAAATAAGTTTGAATATAATCAGGTCTTTAGTTAAAACCAAACCAATTTCTGGCTGATTTAAATAAAAATAAACTTATTGGAATGGTAATAAGTATTCACACAATTAATGTCAGACCAGTGACATAGGCTTGGGAATTGCGGGGATGAAATTGCCCAACACGAAGGATCAGGAAGCAGTTGTGTTATATCAGAACCAGGATGATGGAAGCCTGCCACTGATCTGGCACAGAAAGCCAACTGCTAAATTCTTTTTTTCCCTCTATATAGGATTCAAATACTCCACCTTGAACAACAGAGGAAAAGGCTCCTGATACGAGTCCTATCTGATTATAATTGTCAGACAAAGCATAACCAATGTCCAATACGCAGAGACTCTGAGAACTTTATTTTCAGCATGCTGTATAAAGAAATGGTGAACTGGGACGAGAGACCCTTCTCTATATGAAATGTACTCCATAAGAAGTAAGGTGTTACTTTTAAATGAGCAAATCCAGTTATGTAAAAGAGACCATTTCTATGATTTCAAACTATTTCCTCAATTGACATACTTAAGGATATATCTAGAATTTTTCAAACAGTTGAACCTTTTACATCAGGAACAAAATATTACTATGGTTAAAAACAAGATACCAGGTTTCTTAAGAAAAACAAACTGGGATGCAAGTGGCTTATCTCCAAGAGTTTAACTTAAAACAGTTAATGATATTCTTCATACCTATAGGCAGAAATTGATGACATATTTTATGTGTTATAGAATATATTTTACTACCTTGTATAAATTCTGAAACCGAATAGAGTTAAATGAATCCCCAGAATGAATTTAGAGGGCCACTGGTGTCTACCTCCCAAAATGAAACAAAAACTAGATCTTACAGCTTCTGTATATAATCTGCTTATAATTTTACATCTGGTGCTGTTGCTTAATGTTGTCTTCAGCATGAAAAAATCTGTAAAGTCACTAGATGTATATTTGGTCTGACTATCCAGAACTATTGACTAATTTACCAAATCCCAACAAGTTGGGATTTTCTAGAGAAATGAAGAAGAAGGAAAGAATGTAGAGCTTGGATGGTAGTCAAACTATCCATCACCAGATGGAATCAGATACTGTTATTCTGGGAAAAATTAAAGTAATATGATCTCATTGAGATTGAACAATTATAAATACAGAAATTCTATATCTTATGTGAGTTTATCTAATTTTCAATTTTTTACTTTAACACATTTAAGGTTTGAAATCTCCAAGAATTTTTGGGCCTCACCTTCTCATTTTGAATGCTTCTTAAGTTCGCACGGATCACAGATGCCACACTTTGAGAAATATCACACCAGAACTTGCCTCAACTGTACCTACAACTCTTGAGCATATTAATCTTTGCTCAACAATTGAGTTAGGACATACAATGGACAGCATTTAACATGGAGCATATGAATACATTTAATAAGAACTTTGGCATTCTAAACTCTCTTTTTGGAAATAATTAAGAACTTAGCCTTTCTAAGTTCTCTTTTTGGAAATCTGCACTAGAAAACAAGATAAGTCACTTGCCAGAATATAGGTAGTCTTTTTAAATATGAAATACCATGATTATTTGTCATGAGACAGTATGGTATAATAGAAAGTATACAAAATTTGGAGATAGGGTTGCTTTATTCTTGATTTCCTACCAAATGAATGTTTTGTATTGAATGAGTTACTCCCCTTAATATCTCTAAGCCTCACTTAATTCCTCTGCAAAATGGAAACAATATTACCCTCATGATACCACATGAAACATAAGTAAGGTAGCACTATATACATGGTAAAGTAATCAAAAATATTGCTGACTTTTCCACATATTTTCTCAATTCTTCACTCTCCCTAGAAATAGAACCAAAAATATGTTTTAATCTTCTAAAAGACTAACCTTTTATCTTACCTTCCAGGGTTAAAATTAAAGGAGATAAGCATAATCAGAAGTGATAATGTCAAGTAGATGTAATGTATCATCTTTTTCATATTTCAAATATCAAAAATAATCTCTTTTTGACACCAATCCTAACATCAGCCAGAAATGGTAATGTTAGAACCACCATTGCACTTTTTATCATAGTACAGGCTATATATATACTTTTGGAATTACTTTATTTTTTTTTAAACATTTTTTTTAAATTTATTTTCAGCATAACAGTATTCATTGTTTTTGTACCACACCCAGTGCTCCATGAATTACTTTATTTTTTATTTTTATGTCTTTTGTTCATCATTTCGAGATTAGATCATTCAATCCATGTTATTCTGCAATTTGCTATTTTCATACAACTTGACATCATACTATGTAACTTCTTCAAGTTCCACCTCATTATTTTAAACGGTTGCATTACTATTCCACTATTTATACATATGTATCATGCCACACAATAATTCATTGCCTTCATTTCAAATTCTTATTACAGTATCATGAATTAGCACCAACAGCATTTAGATCTGTATGAAATGGGAGTAAATACATTTTCCCATTACTTGATTAAAGGCAAAATATGAGGTCTTGAGACCTTTATAAATAGATAATAAAATTATTTTCAGAGCTTGAAAATATTACCCATGTTGAATGAAGTAAAGCATACTTGTCTAATACCAATAACCCTTTTAGACTTTTTGTCCCTTCATCACTGCAGATCTTAATTGAAATAGCTAATGTACATATAAGATAAGCTTACAAAATTAATTTATGACTGGACAAGAGCACATATTAAGAAAAAAGAATTATGAATGCCACAATGAGTTTCAATAACAAAAGAATAGCATTTACCGCATAATTTCTCTCTGATCAACAAATGTACCTCCGGGTATTGAATATTCACATCAAAATCCTAAACCAAATGAATTCATGAACCAATTTACAAATTCAGTCCAAAAATAAATTCTCCAAAAATACAATATGGATCCTAGGCTATCATCTCATAGCTTTCATGTGACCTTACAAGAATTGCCTGAAGGCAATTCTAAACTCTTAGAGATAAGCCATTTGCATCTGAGTTTGTTTTTCTTAAGAAACCTGGTATCTTGTCTTTAACAGTAGTAATATTTTGTTCCTGATGTACCTTCAATATGTTATTTGAGGTAGTTACAGCAAATTATCATCAAGTATATCTCCATTTCTTCTCTTTAATGATAAACTCTAGCACATTTCTGCTTGGCATGTGACCACCCAGATAGTAGCTATATTTCCAGCCTTCTTGAAGCAAGGCATGGCTAGTGACAGTACTGAATGATGAGATAGGAGCAGAAATGATGAATGCAACATTATCTCCTAAAAGTCAATGCTACTTCCCCTGAACCTCTATTTTTCCTTTTTTCATTTCCTAGAAAATGAAGATGACTGGGACAATGACGGAAGTCATAAGTTGAAAAAGTTAGGCCTTTCCAATTAGCAATAGACCACTCACCACTGGCTTCTTACACTGGAAAGTAATAAATTTCTCTCTTAATTGAGTCAGTGTATTTTGGTTTCCTTTAATTATAGCTAGGTGGCTTATGTCTTTCCCATCATCAGTTGCATTAGTATTTTCCCTAAACTTTGCCCAACCCTTAAATAATCCCTCTTTAGATGCTCTTCAATTTACTCCATTGTAAACTTGATCTTAAGGTTTATAGAACTGCATCAGCAGTTAAATGCCCAGTACTTCCTGACCCTGATGAAATGCAAGGTCCTAATGAAAGGGGGAAGGCACAGGACCCTGAGATAGGGAATAACAGATATAGAAGAGGCTGATGATTTTGAACCTACAACTCTCTGAACACCCCTTGCTGAATTCAAAGAACTCTATTTCCCTCACAAATTGTCTCCTCACACTCTAAGGGAACTAATTTAATGCTTAGTAAACATAATTCAGTGATTTACCAGAGAGAGTTGCCTCACAGACTAATGCCTGTTGTCAGGATCTAACCCAACCACTGATCATTAACTCTGGATCCCAGCAATAGTGAAAGTCCTACACAGTCCAGATGCAGTAATATAAGGCCATCTCCCAAAGAGATGATCTATACACCAAAAGAAAAATAACATATGCTGGCAGTGTTGAGGAGCAGGTATAGAAGTAAAATCTAAGAGTATTAGATCTATATTGAAAGGTAAAGCTTGATCTAGCTGAATTCATTAAATAAAGTCTGTTCACCCAGGACACACAAATAGTGTATTAGGCCATAAACATGGCAGTGGTCTTCATAATTTGCCAAGTTGGCTAATTGAAGGTGGATCCAAAAGTTATCTACATCTAGGGTCAACAAATGATGGGCCATCCCTCAAATCTAGCCTTCAATCTATTCATGTAAATATTCTTATAGGTACACAGCTATACTTATTTATTTCTGTATTGTTTATGATTGTTTTTGGGCCACAGTGACAGAGCTGAGTAGTTGCAAAAGAGGTTATATGATCTTCATAAGCTAAGATATTTACTATCCACTATTTACTGAAAGTTTGTTGACCTCTGATCTGCATCAGTGAGGTCAAAATGTGGAAATGCTCAAGTTACTGGAGAGGAAGGAGTTCTAAGGGGAAATGGGAGGTTGGTGGATCCATTATATGCAACTAGCTCACCACCTCAACCATACCTCATGGAAAGGCCCCCAAAATACTTCTCTTACCAAAGTACTGATGAGAATGACATCAGAAGAATGAAAAGCTCTGTGTGGCTGTCCTTTGCAAGATAGAGATAATAATGGAGAATGCTGCATTAAAATTTAGTTTCCCTATCTCAGTGGAAACAACACAGTCCCAAAGGGGTAGAAACCAGGTGTTGGCACATCAGCAATAAGGTGCATGCAATTAAACAATAAGCCTATGGGAAAAACAAAGTCAAACTATTTTTACCCACAAGAATGATGATGGGGATGATGAATTGATTATTGAATCATCAATGATCCCTAGAAATAAAGCAGATAGGCTGCCCATTAAGGTATCTGCCCATAAGGTAATATATGTATAAGTACATATATAAGCAGATATATTCTAGATTTGTTTATCAGAGATTTAACTCAAATAACTACAGGGGAATTTATACCTTGCCCAACCAGACCTAAGCCAGTTCACAAATCCAGAGGCTCTTAACCAGGGAGGTTGGGACCTTTTTTTTTTTTTTTTTTATGTTTTTTTAAAGATCTTATTTATTTGACAGAGAGAGATCAGAAGTAGGCAGAGCAGCAGGCAGAGAGAGAAGGGGAAGCAGGCTCCCCACTGAGCAGAGAGCCCGACGTGGGGCTCGATCCCAGGCCCCTGAGATCATGACCTGAGCTGAAGGCAGAGGCTTAACCCACTGAGCCACCCAGGTGCGCCAGGTTGGGACCTTTGAGGAAAAACCATGCAACACGGCCAGGGGCCTATACCCTAAATCTTACCCCAGTCCTTCCCACAGGGACCTGGTGCAATTTTACCAGGTTGACTATGACCTTTGGAAAGAAAAATACTCAGAACTGCTGAGGCTTATTAAAACCTCAGCTCTGATCTGGTGCTAATCCCAATTCCTGAAACACCACTATCCAGAGTGGATGCTTATGAAATCTTAGACCAGGTTCATCTAATAGTTAGCCAGTAGGTCTAGTGGGGAGAGCAAGATGAAGATATTTACTCCCCCAACTTCTTCCCTGCAGTGTAACCACTGACTGGCTGGTGTTCAAGCTCTAATATCCATACATTTCTTTCTCTAAATTCTATTAACCCCTTTTTCTCCTTGTCGTTTCAGGCCTAGGTGTGGTTAAGGGAATCCTGCTGCTACTACTTCTAAACTGGCAACTCTTGTTTACCTAAACCCTGTCCACATCCCTTTACAAAAGTCCCCAAATTAAATTCTCATGTTATTGTCACAGTACTATGTAGGAAAACCCACAAAGCCTCAACAGCATTAACAATAAGCATTTATGGCTTATATATCTAGTATCAGCTAGATAATGCTCGGTCAGGCTCACTGTTATGTCTGGCAGCTGGATGACAGCTGATCTAAGCTAACCTCAGATCTTCTTAGTATGTTTCTTGACCTCAGGAGGTTACCCTGATATGCTTTTATAGTGTTAGTAGAAGCACAAGAAAGGAAGCCTCAGTGCATAAATCCATTCCAAACTTCTGCTTGTAGTCTTTCTGCTAATATTGCACTGGCCGAAGCAAGTCACATGTTTGAACCCAGTGCCAAGGGAGATGGGTATAGCAGGTAAACCTACCTAGAGTAGAAAAACTCTGCAAAATTACATATCAAAGGGGACAGGAGGAGGAGGATAAATAATGCAGACAATCATTGCAAGCCAGTCCTCTCATCAAATTACTCAATTTGAATGTACATGTAATCCTGATAGGATTCAAAATCAGTTAAAGTCATTTAAGAATGCTCTTGAGTGTACCCACTAACAAATCAAAGATAGGAAATAAACCCAGGCCTTCTAGCTATAGCATCCATGTTAACCATTATTTTGCAATGGCTACTAATACAGATAGAAATAGTTCCTGCCAAAGAACAAAGGCAAACTGGAAATGTGAACCAACTTTCAGAAGTAAAGGGGCTGCGCCACTGCTCGGGTCCAGATAGCTGGTCACAGGAACAATAACAAAAAATAAATCAATAGATAAAATGTGGTACTATCCAGATAAATATGAGAACAGGATATTAATGCAGGAGAACTGTGAAAATCTTTTATAAGGAAGAATCTAAGATGTCAATAAGGGCTGAAAAGAAGTTGAGCTCAGATACAGGAAGTAAACTCCATTTTGTATACCCTTACTTGTGACTGTTAAAACTCAACTCTTTGACACAAGGACATACCTTAGTAATTTTCAGTTTACACATTCCAGAAAATGTAGTGATCTCCTCAGAACATGACAAGAAACATTTTTTGCCCCACCTCCTGTTGACCAGTATCCTGTGCACCTTCTAGCACAATTGTCAAGAGCATTTGTTTCAGAGTCAGGCAGACTTGGGTCCAAACTCTGGCTATACAACTTATCAGAAGTTTGATTCCAATTGACCTTAACTCACCGAGACATCAGTCTTCATCTTTGAAATGAAGAAAATAATTAGGCATATTTTACCAGAATTCTGAAGATTGGTACACGTAAAGAGTTATTAGAATATGTGACGTACTGTAAGAGCTTACTCTGTGTGTGCACATGCACCAATTCCCCAAAAAGGTGCTAAGATGTCCTCAAATTGCAGAAGGTTTATATAGTCTTGCACTAATGGCTCTAATAGTTTCATGTTCTCTAGAAGGTGATCATCTCCTTTGAATCTGGCAATCCATTAAATACAGTAGTTCCCCCTTATCCATGGGTTCAGTTAGCCATGGTCAATTGCAGTCCAGAAGCAGATGGAGAAGAACCGTACCCTACCACTCTGCCACAGTGCTTATGACATTCTCCTCACTTCATCTCATCACACAGGCATTTCACTGTCTCACATTATCACAAAAAGAATGAGCACAATACAATAAGATATTTTGAGAGAGAGACAACATTCACATAATTTTTATTAGTCTATCACTATAATTGTTCTTATTTTTAGTTATTGCTGTTAATCTCTTATCATGTCTCATTTATAAGTTAAACTTTACCTTAGTTATTTATGTATAAGAAAAAAAAACATAATGTACATAGGGTTTGGTTTTCACAGTTTCAAGCATCCATTGGGGGTCTTAGAACATTTTTCCCAAAGATAAGAGGGGACTATTGTACAGTGATACACTTAAGAACTATTGCAGGTCCCCATACTCTGCAGCCCATGGCTCATATGCTACGTGACTGGCGTTCAGGGTGAAACAGTGATGTATTCAGGCACAATGTAGGAACGTTTATCACTACAATGACAAAGGTTCAAACTCACTGAGCAATTTTACCATGTTTCATGCTGTTCTAAATGCTCCAATTTTAACTCATATAATCCCACAATAACCATCTTCAATGAAGACTATTATTATTACCATTTTGTAAAAGAGGAAATTGAGGCAAAGTGAGGGTAAATAACTTTCTCAAGTTCATGAGGGCTGGAATTTGAAACCAGGCAGTCTAGCTTGATACACTTAATACATAATCACTTCATGTTTCTTTTCTCTACCCTTGTGGAACCTTAGCTTCTGTCTAGGGAGTGATCCCTGCCTCTTTTAGGGTTGCTTCTTCCTGTTCTCTTCTTCCTTTACCTTTTCTTTCCTAGGCTCAGTAACCAGTTACCACTGAGAGCCTATGAGAACATCACCTCCATGAACAAACCACCCAATCACACTCCATTTACTTTCATTGTCAATTCTGGATCCTCTCATTACTAAGGGTACATGCACTCAAACTTCCATGTTGCTGCTGAGTTCCCATGCCCCAAACAACTGAGCTAGACAAAATTCTCTGAACCCCATGGAGATCACCCATAAATGGATTCAGATGTGAAGATACGTGTAGCTCTTAATCTAAACCATGGGTGTGGCTGGGTCAGTGAATATGCCAAAAGCTCCATGGGCTTGCTGGGGCCCCTCCTTTTAGTAGACTCTGCGCAAGTCTGCAGCGTTGCACGGATGGCTCTGGTGACATCTCGATCTGTTTTCAGGGGCCCTCGGTATCGTTACATGGACACTAAGAATAAAAACAGATTTGCGTCACCAATTCTGAGGACCCAAAACAGCACTATTTTTCATATTTTCGCAATGCTTAATGCTTGTCTTATTTATTGTAATTTATAGAGACACCATAGATTTGAATGTTTCAGGATGTTTCATTTTATAGTTTCAGTAGATGATGATGCCAAGTCAGAATAGGTGACCTATGTCCTGAGCTTTGTCCTCCACCTGTTTTCTGTGCCCAGATCATCTGTAAGTAAGTAAAAATAATAATAATAATAATGATAATGATAATAATAAATAAAGATAAATAAAAGAAAAAGAAAAGAAAGAAAGAAAAAAGAAAAGAAAAAGAGAAAAGGCAAAAACTCTTGAGAAAAAGTGAAACCCAAACTCAATGGTTTAAACTAAGCATTTTGTATGGGCATTAAAAGATTTTCCTGAATTATCTGGGTAATTCCAGAGTCACTTTTCTTCTGAGATCTGGCTTCAGAGGGGATAACTAGGGACAGAAAATTCTGAAGGCCATTAACTCATTTTTATATTAAAGAAAGAAAGAGGGGTGCCTGGGTGGCTCAGTGGGTTAAAGCCTCTGCTTTCGGCTCAGGTCATGATCCCAGGGTCCTGGGATCGAGCCCCGCATCGGGCTCTCTGCTCAGCAGGGAGCCTGCTTCCTCCTCTCTCTCTGCCTGCCTCTCTGCCTACTTGTGATCTCTGTCTGTCAAATAAATAAAATCTTAAAAAAAAAAAAAAAAAAAAAAAAACAAAAAAAAAAAAAGAAAGAAAGAAAGAAAATCCTCGGGATGTTTCTAGAGACTAATAAGGAAAGTGAAGTTCTCTGTTTTTCATTAGTAACCATATTTATGGATAGCTACTGAGGAAACATTTGTCTTTCTCATAAGCAAAGTTTGCACCTATATAAATAGGTGCTAAGTTTTTCCTGTGTATAAAAGTGTTTTAAAAAACTGAATACCTAGGGCACCTGGGTGGCTGGCTCAGTGGGTTAAAGCCTCTGCCTTCAGCTCAGGTCATGATCTCAGGTCCTGGGATGGAGTCCCGCGTAGGGTTCTCTGCTCAGCGGGAAGCCTGCTTCCCCCTCTCTCTCTGCCTGCCTCTCTGCCTACTTGTGATCTCTCTCTCTCTCTCTGCCAAATAAATTAATAAAATCTTTAAAAAAAAAAACTGAATACCTATAAATTCATTTTATGTTTTAATTTCTGAGACAAGGTAATTTCAAAAAATAATTCTATTAGATGTAAATACTAAGATGTTATTAGTTAATATTTCTATATTCCCATAAGTGGCTTTTAAACCTTACTTTATTATGATTTTTATTACCAATAAAAATTAAATGTTCACATTAAATGTCTAACATATAATTATGACTTAAATAAACTACAAAATGTTTATTATCATATTCTAAGCTTAACTAAGTATCAAGATAGTTTGAATAAACATGGACCTAAGAACAATATTTGTTTCCTTTAAAATGTGAAATTTATAGCAACTAAGTTAAAATATCTCTCAGGAAAAAGACCACATTTCATACATCTTTTACAGTAAAATCTTAATGAGCCCAAGAGCAAGAAAAAGATGTGGGAGGAGAGAGATAACTGGGATTTGTGGGCATCCTGGTGGTGGCTGAAGACATGGGACTGACTGAGAGCACCCAAAGACAGGGACAAGAGAGGACAGAATGCTGAGATGTCAACATTTCAGAGCTAGGAAGAGGAGGGAGGCAAGGAGTCCATGAAACAGACTGATGAAAAGTATGCAAAACTCTGTAGGGTGCACCAAGTGGAAATGGGCCCATTATGGCTGAGGAAATAGAACAAGGACACAGGAGGAATGAGAAAAATCTTTATGATGCCTAAAAGAGAAAGGCAGGGGCGCCTGGGTGGCTCAGTGGGTTAAAGCCTCTGCCTTCGGCTCAGGTCATGATCCCAGGGTCCTGGGATCGAGCCCCACATCGGGCTCTCTGCTCGGCAGGGAGCCTGCTTCCTCCTCTCTCTCTGCCTGCCTCTCTGCCTACTTGTGATCTCTGTCTGTCAAATAAATAAAAATAAAATCTTTAAAAAAAAAAAAAAGAGAAAGGCAGGATTTGTGTCTGCATGCCATACACCTGTGTGGCTAAGAGATAAGCTCCGTTACTGCTCTGAAGGTTATTATGCAATTAACACAGTGAGAGGCAACTGGCCAGGGACCAGATCCTCTTCAATGTACAGCCCAGCATGTCAGCACATCACAGGTGTCAGCATGTCAAGGAAGGGACTGTTTAATAAATGTGGGCTATTTCAATGAACACCTAAGAAAAAACTATGTCACTTATGTCTGTGGAGGCCACTCATGCTACCACACTGGAAAAAGGAAGTATAGCTATCAACTGAGGGACCCCTGTTGGAGTCAAACACCTGGGTTCATATTCTGACCCACTTACTCACTGTGTGACTTTGGGCAAGAGAGTATCATCCACAGAGTGGGGCAAAAACAAAACAAAACACAACAAAAACGGAACATTTACCTAGTAGGGTTGTTATAAGGATTAAATGAGAGAATATACATAAAGCTATTAGAACAGTGCCTGGCACATAGTAGGTGATCATTAACATTTGTTACTCTTAGGAATGAAGTGTTACACACTGCTCTTGACACTATGTGTCACATAAACTAATTCACGTGGCTTGAGTTCCAGTCTTTTCATTAGTAAGTAAAAGGACTATTCTTCACCAGGCTATACATGCTAGGGATGTCATATTCCTGTTTAATATGCACATAATGATTGACTTCTGTCTCCTGCTATTTCTCAAGCATTTGTGCTTGCTCAGGAAGGAGTTCTACAGCTATCTGCAGCCTCCTGGTCAAGACGGATGATGCCAAAACTCCTGTCAGTGAGCCTCTCGGGGGACACTCTGCCAGGCCCCACAAGCTCTCACTGGGGTCTGCTGTTGTCACCATCACCCATGGGAAGGGGCAGGGCATCCACCCCCTTTCACACTTGGTCAGGAGATGAGAATTTCCATTACTTCTCCACAGTACAGCTCAAATCAGGCTGTAAGCTTTCATAAGGCTTCACAGAAGTTATGGAGGTGAACAAGAATCCAATCCAGGAATTTGTGTATGACTTGCTTTCTGATGTGGCTCACCCTAGGGCCCATAAAATCATCTATCCAGAATATCTTTCAGGTTTTCTCACTGTCTGCATGTGGCAGGAGCACTTTGTCTGTCGAGGCTGTGGAATCTGGGCTTAATATTCAGTTCCAGAATGAGGAACCTGCTTACCAGTCCTGGTTCACATTTTTAGTAAAATCTCTGCACCCTTTCAAAGATGGTTTCCCTCATCCTGTAGTCTTTTCCCAGACTGTAGGAACCTAGTCTTTTATCTAAATCACATGTTTACTCAGGGCAAGGTCCCTGTATTTTACAGGCAAAGCAGCTTTAAGAGAATGGGTGGCATTTCTTCCTGGCAGGGAAAGTGCATATGGGTCTGGGCAGGCAGAAGTCTCTCTGAGGATGCTCTTCATTGACTTTCCTTCGGCCTCTGCTTTGGGACCAGGATGTGGGGTGGCATACTCTGCCAACCTTGGTTTAGGTGGCACAGACACAGCTAGCCCTTCCCACTCCCCTTCCTCAATCATCTAGTTCATGCATCTTCATCCCTTGTTCAGGGACTTATCCATCTCAATTTACTTAAGGAGTCACTGTGACTTATTTCCTTGGCCCCATAGAGTTTCCAAAATCGTCAAAGGAAACAGCCTTTTGCTACAGCCAAGACAAAATGTCAGATGTTTTCATTTTATGAATCTTTAAGAAGAACCTGAGGAGGGGCACCTGGGTGGCTCAGTGGGTTAAAGCCTCTGCCTTCGGCTCAGGTCATGATCCCAGGGTCCTGGGATCGAGCCCCGCATCAGGCTCCCTGCTCAGCGGGGAGACTGCTTCCCTTCCTCTCTCTCTGCCTGTCTCTCTGCCTACTTGTGATCTCTGTCAAATAAATAAATAAAATCTTTAAAAAAAAAAAAAAAGAAGAACCTGAGGAACTCTTATCTTTAGGCATTGAGTACCACCCCTCTAAACTGGGAGAAATGTTGAGGGTCTACCCTGAGCAATGCTGACCTCTAATCACTGGCTAAAGTTCTTCTGGGAGTCTTGTGGAGCTTCTCACTTTTGCTGTGAGGCATGGTCTCCTCCTCCCTTCCTCTTTAAATCCAGGACACCAGGAAGATGGCTTTCATGTTCCTGCCAATCACTTCATCCTGAAACATCCCTTTGAGGTAAGGCCCAGTCTGGGGCCACTTGCTAGCGCCTGGAGTAAAGCCTACTTACAGCATATTGGAGTTACAAGAGTAGGAACCACAAATTAAAACTATGTTTTATGAATTTGATACTAGAAGGAAGGAAGGAAATAGAATAATTACTTCAAGTATAGATTTTAGGATAGAGGAAATTTCACTCATTTCTTCATTCATGCCATAAATGCTTCCTTAGGAAATATCATGTTCCAGGCCCTGAGCCAGGCACTGGGGGACAATCATGAGCAACAGCAGGCAGCCCAGTCTTCACGTGACTAGTGTCAGTCTAGACTGGAGGAAGATGGACATTAATTAAGTAATCACACAAATAAATAGAAAATCACAGTTATTACAAGTGCTGTGATGGAAGGTTAAAAAGTACTAAGAGAAGATATGACAATCATTCCTGACCTGGTCTGGGCATTCAGAGAAAGGTCGTCTTAGGAAATGATGCTTGAATTGAGATGTAAAGGTTGAATAAGAGGAAAAGGGAAAGAAAGGAGAAGGGGAAATATAAAAGCCACATACTGCTTGAAGAAAATAATTGCCCAGTCTGGGTCTGGAGAGACATTTTATTACTACATGTGTATGTGTGTTATGTTGGAAATTATAAAAATTTGTGTGTTTACATAAAAACATATTTGTACAAAGTAATCAAGCAGAAATACTTTGTTTTCAAAATCATCTGTAATGATCTATTTGAATAGCTTAAAAGAATAATTCAGAACCAAGACGTCTTGTTAGGGTAGAGCACTTGAAGTCAATGTATGGATTGGAAAGAACTCAGAATCTGGCTTTTGGATGCTCAGTGCTGGCATTGGTTGTCTAGAATTAGTGGCCTTAAGCAAGTCACTTCTTCCATGTGACTCTCATTTCTCACATCTGAAAATTGAGACTGTTACAATAAATGATCTCCAATGTTATTTCAAATTACAAAATTCCATATTTCTATAATTATTGTCTGCAGCATCTGGAGACCTAGAAGTAAGATAAAATAACCAAAGACTTTTGCAGTGTGAGTATCTATGTAAAAAATTGGCTAGGGAAAAATTAGTTCAATCCTCCTTAGGATTAAGAATAGTTTACATTTTAAGTTAGGTACCTTAAAAAGTAGAATAGGAATAAATTCTTTCACTAAGCTCTTTGTTAAAAATTATCCATTTTGAGAAAATAGAATTCATTTTGAAAGTCTGGCAGAAATACATGCTGATGGAGTCAAGGATGTAAAGGAACTAGAAACATCTTGCAGTGTTACAACTCATTAAAATGCTTACTAGACCACAGCGTACAGCATCTGATAAGCAAATAGGGCTCTGAACATTGTTTTCTTAATTAAAATTCCCTATTTATTCCACTTGAAATATATAGTTAAAAATAGAGAGAGAAAGAAAGAGAAAATTCAAAGCAGAATCATTTCTGGGAAATACTGCTCTAAATCCTGGGATTTGTTTTGCAACTTGTAGGGTAGTTCAAGTTACATAATCATGATGTAGTTAAAAATATAATGAGGAATTGGCACTGGTCGTTTTATAGGGTTTGAAGATTGGTTTTCATGCACCATGTTTTTTTGTTATTTAAACTTTGTTACTGTCATCATTTTTCTAGCTATTGAGTTTAACATTTGCACACCACAGACTGCAGGACCATAGAGTGTGCGCACAAACAAATGAAAAACATTACTGGGCCCAGTGATCCATAGGGCATATCATTCCACAGAGAAGTTTGCATGAAATGAAGCCTCTTTATCTGTTTATGTGTCTCTAAGCCAAGCATAAACTGCCCAATTTATGTACCACCATATATGACTCTAGTTATATGATTCTTAATACCAAAAAAAAAAAAAAATCATTTAAAGACTGAGTCTACACACAGATAAAGTAGATAATTAAATTATTTGAATAACCATAGAATCTGAGACCTGGACCAGACTGCAAGGTCTTCTAGATTAATGTTTCCAAATGTGCCTGAAAATACAAATCACCTGCAATCTTATTAAAAATCACCAGGTGGTGGGTATTTGAAAGGGCACGGATTGCATGGAGCACTGGGTGAGGTGCAAAAACAAGGAATACTGTTATGCTGAAAATAAAATAAATAAATAAATAAATAAAATAATATAAAAAAATACAAAAAAAAATCCTAAAAAATTAAAAAGTAGGAAAAGATTATTGGGCCCCCAAACCTGACACAACTGAATTCCCAGTGGGAAAAGCCTTGACGAAGTAGTTACAGGTGTACTCAGGTGATACCTGAGAAAGGCTGATGTGGTCCAACTTCCTAACTGAAAATTAAACCCTAGCCTTATGTGGTTCCTAATACTTTTTGTACATAAGAACCACCTGGGGAGTTTTCTTCATTCTGGAGTCCAATACTTCCACAGATATACTCCCAGAATGGGGTCTTGTAATCTGGGTTTTTTTGTTTGTTTGTTCTTGTTTTAGGGGTTGTTGACTGGTTTATTAATGTTCCCAGATGATGCTGATGCTAGATTGGTCAGGCCTGGTTCGACAGTGTTTACTCTATGTCTGCTTGAATACCTCCAAGCGGAGAACCCAAATCTTTTCCACCTAAAATAATTACAACCAGTTTGTTTTCTCTACCTAGGAAAACTCATAATTTTCCCACCTCCTTTTACACACAAACACATCCAATCTATGTAAGGAAGTAGATCATTTGATTCCTACTATCAATGTACTGACAGTGAGTTAGAGGTAAGTTTTTTTTTTAATATTTTATTTATTTATTGGACAGACAGAGATCACAAGTAGGCAGAGAGGCAGGCAGAGAGAGAGGAGGAAGCAGGCTCCCTGCTGAGCAGAAAGCCCAATGTGGGGCTCCATCCCAGGCCCCTGGGATCATAACCTGAGCCGAAGGTAGAGGCTTTAACCCACTGAGCCACCCAGGTGCTCTAGAGGTAAGTTTAATAATATGGGAGGGATGGAAAAGGGAGGAGAGGGACTTAGTCAAAACCTGCTATTTGGCTCCCCAAGATGGCTGGGAAGTAGGAGGAGGCGCCATTTCAACCTGTACCCTAAAGTGAGCTGATTACCTACCAAAGAACTCCGATCACCCATGAAATCAGCCTGAGATCAGAATTATACATGTCTGGATCTCTACAGGGGCAAGAGACGCCAGTGGGCAGGTAAAGTGGAGTGGGATCATTGGACTGATATCAGAAGATAAACAAAAGGGGGAGGGAGCCACCAGTGGCAACCGATTGGAAAGTAATACCCCAATATGAGAGTGCCCTGCGTCTGGGGACCAGTATTAACTTGGATTATGCTTGAAAGCACTCAAAAAGAGCAAAGGATTGTGGGGGGAAATTGTGGGAATCGGGGAGGTTAGGGACAGAGGCTTAAGTCCCCGGACCCAGGACAGCCTCCCCTGGCGCTGAGCCAGAGAGAGTGCGGCGGAGAAACCAGGTCTTGGTCCCTGAGACACCAGCGCACCTGAGAATGCATGGGGTCCGGCTCCTGTGAGGGGCTGGGAGCCTCGCCAGACAACAGAACTCTGTGCTGTGCTATCAGAGCCTGAGACGCGCGTGCCCCACACCCTCCCCTAGGAGAGGTGCGTGCACATGCCAGCCCGGTGCTCTCGGAACCAGAAAGACCAGGCATTCCCAGCCCGGGCCAGCAGGAAAATCTCAGTGTGCCATCACTGCTTGGAACCTCTCTGGCAGTCTGGAGCTGCCCAGACAGCCGCTGCTGCCGTGGTTTTGGGTACAAGCAGGAGATCCTGTATCCCCAGGGACCTCGACTCAGAACCTGCTCTACCAGCAGCTCTGCAGCACCCACAGGGGAACAGACTGAGGCTTCTCTCTGAGAGGGAAGGTCGGGGTGCAGTTTGCTTTCCTCTAAATCTCCAAAAACCATCAAAAGCTGTCAAGGTGAGAGAAAAAAACAAAAAAAGCAAAAACAAAAAAAAAGAACAAACAAACATAAAAACCTCCAGAGAACAAAAGCCTGAAAAACCGGTTTCCTCAGAGCCCACCCCCTTGAGGGGGGGTGGGAGGACTTAACTCAGGGAACATCATTGACTGAAAACCCACATGGCAGGCCCCTCCCCCAGAAAACCAACCAGGAAAGAAAAAAAAAATGAGAAGAGAACAACCACCACTACTTCATAGATACAACTTTTATTTTTAACTCATTCCCACTATTTTGGTTCATTTATTTTTATAGATAATTTTTTAACCTATTTACCATCACAGTGAGATGCCCAGTACATCAAATTCCATAATAACCTTCTAACCTGAACTTTTTGATACATACACCCATGTTTTTCTTTTGCTTTTTGATTTTTTTAATTTTAGTTTAGCTTATTTTTTTATTTTTATTTTCTAATATTCATATAGAGTTAAACTTCAAGGTAACCCCATTTCCCCAATCAATGCTACCTATAGGTAAACCAATTTTTAATCCCCCTTTATCTTAGGAAAGTTGAGTCCTTTAACAAAGATATCAAGATACATCCAGGAAGAATCAAAACAACCTTCCTTGCCCACACTGAGAATTTATAACCACTATCCCATTTTTTTCTTCCATCAGTGTTTCTGTGTATTTGTGTTTGTCCTGATAGCATATAAATCTTACACTTGGGGTTCTTTTTGACGAGGTTCTTCCTTTTTTTGCTTTTATGTATATATATATATTTTTTTTTCTCTTGTCATATACTTTAAAAGTCTTTTTGTTTGTCTGTCTTTGTTTGTATACTTCATAAATTTTACCTTGGGGTCCATTTGGGCTGAGCCTTCTCTTTTATCTTCCCTTTTTTTTTTTCCTCACTCTCTCTCTCTTCTTTTCTTTTTCCTTTCATTTGGGTGGGGAATCCTGATTGCCCAGAAGCATTCCAGGGTGCACCTTGACTGTACCACAGTTGATACATCCAGCTACATCCATTCAGTCATCTCTCACTAAAATGACTAGGAGGAGGAATGCCCAACAGAAGAAAAATACAGAGGATGGGCATTCTGCAACAGAGCTAATGGCTATCGACATAGACAATATGTCAGAAAGAGAATTCAGGCTAACAATTATCCAGGCAATGGCTAGGTTGGAGAAAGCCATGGATGACCAAACAGAATTGATTAGGGCAGAACTGAAAGCCACCAGGGATGATGTTCACAATGCTCTCAATGAGTTCCAATCTAATCTAAATTCTCTAAAATCAAGGGTAACTGAGACAGAAGATAGAATTAGTGATCTGGAGGACAAACAGAGAGAAAGGATAAGGAGGAAGCCTGGAACAAACAGCTTAGAAGCCACGAAAACAGAATCAGGGAAATAAATGATGCCATGAAACGTTACAACGTCAGAATTATAGGAATCCCTGAAGGAGAGGAGAAAGAAAGAAGTCTAGAAGATATAGTGGAACAAGTTCTTCATGAAAATTTTTCCAATCTCGTGAATGGAACAAGCATTCATGTACTAGAGGCAGAATGGTTTCCCCCCAAGATTATAGATTCTCGAAAGTCCTCAAGACACTTAATAGTAAGAATGAAGAATTATAATTGTAGGCAACACTCTTGAAAGCAGCCAGGACAAAGAAGTTCCTTATGTAGAGGAAAGCCCATCAGAATAACGTCAGACCTGTCCACAGAGACCTGGCAAGCCAGAAAGGGTTGGCAAGATATATTCAGGGCACTAAATGAGAAGAACATGCAGCCAAGAATACTTTATCCAGCAACACTGACATTCAAAATAGATGGAGAGATAAAGAGTTTCCAAGATCGGCAAGGCTTAAAAGACTATGCGACCACCAAGCCAACACTGCAGGAAATATTAAGGGGGATTCTATAAAAGAGAAAAAAATCCTAAAAATATAATTGAACAGAAATATAGAGACAACCTACAGAAAGAAAGACCTCAACGGTAACACGATGTCAATAAAAACGTATCTATCAATAATCACTCTCAATGTGAATGGCCTAAATGAGCCCATAAAATGACACAAGGTTGCAGATTGGATAAAACGACAAGACCCATCCATATGTTGTCTACAAGAGACCCATTGTGAACCTAAAGATACACCCAGACTGAAAGTGAAGGGATGGAGAAGCATCTTTCATACCAATGGGCCTCAAAAGAAGGCTGTGGTAGCGATTCTCATATCAGGTAAATTAGATTTTAATCTAAAGACTGTAGTCAGAGATACAGAAGGACACTACATAATTCTTAAAGGGACTATCCACCAAGATGACCTAACAATTGTAAATATCTATGCCCCCAATATGGGAGCAGCCAATTACATAAGAAAACTATTAATAAATATAAAGAGTCATATTGATATGAATACATTAATAGTAGGAGATCTTAACACGCCTCTCTCAGAAATAGATCATCAAAGCAGGAAATCAATAAAGAAACAAGAGCATTGAATGACACATTGGACCAGATGGACCTCATAGATATATACATAACATTCCACCCTAAAACAACAGAATACTCATTCTTCTCAAGTGCATATGGGACCTTCTCCAGAATAGACCACATACTGGGTCACAAATCAGGACTCAACCGATGCCAAAAGACTGAGATTATTCCCTGCATATTCTCAGATCACAATGCTTTGAAACTGGAGCTCAATCACAAGGAAAAGTTCAGAAGGAACTCAAACACCTGGAAGCTAAAGACCACCTTGCTTAAGAATGCTTGGATCAACCAGGAGATCAAAGAAGAACTTAATTCATGGAAACCAATGAGAATGAAGACACTTGGGTCCAAAACCTATGGGATACAGCAAAGGCGGTCCTAAGGAGGAAAAACATAGCCATCCAAGCCTCCCTCAAAAAAATTGAAAAATCCAGAATACACCAGGTGTCTCTACACCTTAAAGAGCTGGAGAACCAACAACAAATCAAACCAACTCCACACATAAGAAGGGAAATAATCAAGATTAGAGCAGAGATCAATGAGGTAGAAACCAGAGATACAGTAGAACGTATCAATGAAACTAGAAGCTGGTTTTTTGAAAGAATCAATAAGATCAATAAACCATTGGTCACACTAATCCAAAAGAAAAGAGAGAAAGCCCAAATGAATAAAATTATGAATGAAGGGAGGAGTCAAGATGGCGGAGAAGTAGCAGGCTGAGACTACTTCAGGTAGCGGGAGATCAGCTAGATAGCTTATCTAAAGATTGCAAACACCTACAAATCCAACGGGAGATTGAAGAGAAGAAGAACAGCAACTCTAGAAACAGAAAATCAACCACTTTCTGAGGTAGGACGGGCGGAGAAGTGAATCCAAAGCGACGGGAAGATAGACCGCGGGGGGAGGGGCCGGCTCCCGGCAAGCGGCGGAGCAACGGAGCACAAAATCGGGACTTTTAAAAGTCTGTTCCGCTGAGGGACATCGCTCCAGAGGCTTAACCGGGGTGAAGCCCACGCAGGGTCAGTGTGGCCTCAGGTCCCGCAGGGTCACAGAAGGATCAGGGGTGTCTGAGTGTCGCAGAGCTTACAAGTATTAGAACAGGGAAGCCGGCTACAGAGACAGAGCCGAGGAGTAAGCTCTAAGCTCGGGGTTACCTTGAACCGGTCGCAGGCTCGGTCAGCTCGGAGCACGGCCGGAGGCAGGGTGACGGGAGTAAATCGGCGCTGTTCTCTGAGGGCGCACTGAGGAGTGGGGCCCCGGGCTCTCGGCTCCTCCGGGCCGGAGACAGGGAGGCTGCCATCTTCATTCCCGCCCTCCGGAACTCTACGGAAAGCGCTCAGGGAACAAAAGCTCCCAAAAGCAAACCCGAGCGGATTACTCAGCCCGGCCCCTGGTAAGGGCGGTGCAACTCCGCCCGGGGCAAAGACACTTGAGAATCGCTACAACAGGCCCCTCCCCCAGAAGATCAACAAGAAGCCCAGCCAGGACCAAGTTCACCTACCAAGGAGTACAGTTTCAATACCAAGGAAAGCAGCGTAATTCCAAAGGAGGAGAAAGCAAAGCACGGAACTCATGGCTTTCTCCCCATGATTCTTTAGCCTTGCAGTTAATTTAATTTTTTTTCTTTTTCAATTTATTTTTCTTCTTCTGCTAAATTTTTTTAACTTTTACCCTTTTCTTTTTTAACGTTTTTTAAATACCCTTTCTCCCCCTCACGATTTGGGATCTCTTCTGATTTGGCTAAAGCATATTTTCCTGGGGTTGTTGCCACCCTTTTAGTATTTTACTTGCTCCTTCATCTACTCTTATCTGGACAAAATGACAAGGTGGAAAAATTCACCACAAAAAAAAGAACAAGAGGCAGTACCAAAGGCTAGGGACCTAATCAATACAGACGTTGGTAATATGTCAGATCTAGAGTTCAGAATGACGATTCTCAAGGTTCTAGCCGGGCTCGAAAAAGGCATGGAAGATATTAGAGAAACCCTCTCGGGAGATATAAAAGCCCTTTCTGGAGAAATAAAAGAACTAAAATCTAACCAAGTTGAAATCAAAAAAGCTATTAATGAGGTGCAATCAAAAATGGAGGCTCTCACTGCTAGGATAAATGAGGCAGAAGAAAGAATTAGCGATATAGAAGACCAAATGACAGAGAATAAAGAAGCTAAGCAAAAGAGGGACAAACAGCTACTGGACCACGAGGGGAGAATTCGAGAGATAAGTGACACCATAAGACGAAACAACATTAGAATAATTGGGATTCCAGAAGACGAGGAAACAGAGAGGGTAGCAGAAGGTATATTGGAGAGAATTATTGGAGAGAATTTCCCCAATATGGCAAAGGGAACAAGCATCAAAATCCAGGAGATTCAGAGAACCCCCCTCAAAATCAATAAGAATAGGTCCACACCCCGTCACCTAATAGTAAAATTTACAAGTCTTAGTGACAAAGAGAAGATCCTGAAAGCAGCCCGGGAAAAGAAGTCTGTAACATACAATGGTAAAAATATTAGATTGGCAGCAGACTTATCCACAGAGACCTGGCAGGCCAGAAAGAGCTGGCATGATATATTCAGAGTACTAAATGAGAAAAACATGCAGCCAAGAATACGATATCCAGCTAGGCTATCATTGAAAATAGAAGGAGAGGTTAAAAGCTTCCAGGACAAACAAAAACTGAAAGAATTTGCAAATACCAAACCAGCTCTACAGGAAATATTGAAAGGGGTCCTCTAAGAAAAGAGAGACCCTAAAAGTAGTAGATCAGAAAGGAACAGAGACAATATACAATAACAGTCACCTTACAGGCAATACAATGGCACTAAATTCATATCTCTCAATACTTACCCTGAATGTGAATGGGCTAAATGCCCCAATCAAAAGACACAGGGTATCAGAATGGATAAAAAAACAAAACCCATCTATATGTTGCCTACAAGAAACTCATCTTAAACCCGAAGACACCTCCAGATTTAAAGTGAGGGGGTGGAAAAGAATTTACCATGCTAATGGACATCAGAAAAAAGCAGGAGTGGCAATCCTTATATCAGATCAATTAGATTTTAAGCCAAAGACTATAATAAGAGATGAGGAAGGACACTATATCATACTCAAAGGAACTGTCCAACAAGAAGATCTAACAATTTTAAATATCTACGCCCCAACATGGGAGCAGCCAACTATATAAACCAATTAATAACAAAATCAAAGAAACACATCGACAATAATACAATAATCGTAGGGGACTTTAACACTCCCCTCACTGAAATGGACAGATCATCCAAGCAAAAGATCAACACGGAAATCAAGGCCTTAAATGACACACTGGACCAGATGGACATCACAGATATATTCAGAACATTTCATCCCAAAGCAACAGAATACACATTCTTCTCTAGTGCACATGGAACATTCTCCAGAATAGATCATATTCTCGGTCCTAAATCAGGTCTCAACCGTTATCAAAAGATTGGAATCATTCCCTGCATATTTTCAGACCACAATGCTCTGAAGCTAGAACTCAATCACAAGAGGAAATTTGGAAAGAACCCAAATACATGGATACTAAACAGCATCCTTCTAAAGAATGAATGGGTCAACCAGGAAATTAAAGAAGAGTTGAAAAAATTCATGGAAACAAATGACAATGAAAACACAACGGTTCAAAATCTGTGGGACACAACAAAGGCAGTCCTGAGAGGAAAATATATAGCGGTACAAGCCTTTCTCAAGAAACAAGAAAGGTCTCAGGTACACAACCTAACCCTACACCTAAAGGAGCTGGAGAAAGAACAAGAAAGAAAGCCTAAACCCAGCAGGAGAAGAGAAATCATAAAGATCAGAGCAGAAATCAATGAAATAGAAACCAAAAAAACAATAGAACAAATCAATGAAACTAGGAGCTGGTTCTTTGAAAGAATTAATAAGATCGATAAACCCCTGGCCAGACTTATCAAAAAGAAAAGAGAAAGGACCCAAATAAATAAAATCATGAATGAAAGAGGAGAGATCACAACTAACACCAAAGAAATACAGACAATTATAAGAACATACTATGAGCAACTCTACGCCAACAAATTTGACAATCTGGAAGAAATGGATGCATTCCTAGAGACATATAAACTACCACAACTGAACCAGGAAGAAATAGAAAGCCTGAACAGACCCATAACCAGTAAGGAGATTGAAACAGTCATCAAAAATCTCCAAACAAACAAAAGCCCAGGGCCAGACGGCTTCCCGGGGGAATTCTACCAAACATTTAAAGAAGAACTAATTCCTATTCTCCTGAAACTGTTCCAAAAAATAGAAATGGAAGGAAAACTTCCAAACTCATTTTATGAGGCCAGCATCACCTTGATCCCAAAACCAGACAAGGATCCCATCAAGAAAGAGAACTACAGACCAATATCCTTGATGAACACAGATGCAAAAATTCTCACCAAAATACTAGCCAATAGGATTCAACAGTAAATTAAAAGGATTATTCACCACGACCAAGTGGGATTTATTCCAGGGCTGCAAGGTTGGTTCAACATCCGCAAATCAATCAATGTGATACAACACATTAATAAAAGAAAGAACAAGAACCATATGATACTCTCCATAGATGCTGAAAAAGCATTTGACAAAGTACAGCATCCCTTCCTGATCAAAACTCTTCAAAGTGTAGGGATAGAGGGCACATACCTCAATATTATCAAAGCCATCTATGAAAAACCCACCGCAAATATCATTCTCAATGGAGAAAAACTGAAAGCTTTTCCGCTAAGGTCAGGAACACGGCAGGGATGTCCGTTATCACCACTGCTCTTCAACATAGTACTAGAAGTCCTAGCCTCAGCAATCAGACAACAAAAGGAAATTAAAGGCATCCAAATCGGCAAAGAAGAAGTCAAACTATCACTCTTCGCAGATGATATGATACTATATGTGGAAAACCCAAAAGACTCCACTCCAAAACTGCTAGAACTTGTACAGGAATTCAGTAAAGTGTTGGGATATAAAATCAATGTCCAGAAATCAGTTGCATTTCTCTACACCAACAACAAGACAGAAGAAAGAGAAATTAAGGAGTCCATCCCATTTACAATTGCACCCAAAACTATAAGATACCTAGGAATAAACCTAACCAAAGAGACTAAGAATCTATACACAGAAAACTATAAAGTACTCATGAAAGAAATTGAGGAAGACACAAAGAAATGGAAAAATGTTCCATGCTCCTGGATTGGAAGAATAAATATTGTGAAAATGTCTATGCTACCTAAAGCAATCTACACATTTAATGCAATTCCTATCAAAGTACCATCCATTTTTTTCAAAGAAATGGAACAAATAATCCTAAAATTTATATGGAACCAGAAAAGACCTCGAATAGCCAAAGCAATATTGAAAAAGAAAGCCAAAGTTGGTGGCATCACAATTCCAGACTTCAAGCTCTATTACAAAGCTGTCATCATCAAGACAGCATGGTACTGGCACAAAAACAGACACATAGATCAATGGAACAGAATAGAGAGCCCAGAAATAGACCCTCAACTCTATGGTCAACTAATCTTCGACAAAGCAGGAAAGAATGTCCAATGGAAAAAAGACAGCCTCTTCAATAAATGGTGTTGGGAAAATTGGACAGCCACATGCAGAAAAATGAAATTGGATCATTTCCTTACACCACACACGAAAATAGACTCAAAATGGATGAAGGATCTCAATGTGAGAAAGGAATCCATCAAAATCCTTGAGGAGAACACAGGCAGCAACCTCTTCGACCTCAACCGCAGCAACATCTTCCTAGGAACATCGCCAAAGGCAAGGGAAGCAAGGGCAAAAATGAACTATTGGGATTTCATCAAGATCAAAAGCTTTTGCACAGCAAAGGAAACAGTTAACAAAACCAAAAGACAACTGACAGAATGGGAGAAGATATTTGCAAATGACATATCAGATAAAGGGCTAGTGTCCAAAATTTATAAAGAACTTAGCAAACTCAACACCCAAAGAACAAATAATCCAATCAAGAAATGGGCAGAGGACATGAACAGACATTTCTGCAAAGAAGACATCCAGATGGCCAACAGACACATGAAAAAGTGCTCCATATCACTCGGCATCAGGGAAATACAAATCAAAACCACAATGAGATACCACCTCACACCAGTCAGAATGGCTAAAATTAACAAGTCAGGAAATGACAGATGCTGGCGAGGATGCGGAGAAAGGGGAACCCTCTTACACTGTTGGTGGGAATGCAAGCTGGTGCAACCACTCTGGAAAACAGCATGGAGGTTCCTCAAAATGTTGAAAATAGAACTCCCCTATGACCCAGCAATTGCACTGCTGGGTATTTACCCTAAAGATACAAACGTAGTGATCCGAAGGGGCACGTGCACCCGAATGTTTATAGCAGCAATGTCTACAATAGCCAAACTATGGAAAGAACCTAGATGTCCATCAACAGACGAATGGATAAAGAAGATGTGGTATATATACACAATGGAATACTATGCAGCCATCAAAAGAAATGAAATCTTGCCATTTGCGACGACGTGGATGGAACTAGAGGGTATCATGCTTAGCGAAATAAGTCAATCGGAGAAAGACAACTATCATATGATCTCCCTGATATGAGGGAGAGGAGATGCAACATGGGGGGTTAAGGGTGTAGGAGAAGAATAAATGAAACAAGATGGGATTGGGAGGGAGACAAACCATACGTGACTCAATCTCACAAAACAAACTGAGGGTTAATGGGGGGAGGGGGTTGGGTGGGTGGGATTATGGACATTGGGGAGGGTATGTGCTATGGTGAGTGCTGTGAAGTGTGTAAACCTGGCGATTCACAGACCTGTACCCCTGGGGATAAAAAGATATTATATGTTTAAAAAAAAATAAAATTAAAAAAAAAATTATGAATGAAAAGGGAAAGATCACAACTAACACCAAGGAAGTAGAAACAATCATCAGAAGTTATTCTGCCAATAAACTAAGCAACCTAGATGAAATGGATGCATTCCTGTAAAAACATAAACTCCCAAAATTGAACCAGGAAGATATTGACAACCTGAATAGACTGATATCTAGTAACGAGATTGAAGCAGTGATCAAAAACCCCCCAAAAAACAAGAGCCCAGGACCTGACAGATTCCCTGGGGAATGCTACCAAACTTTCAAAGAAGAAATAACACCTATTCTCCTGAAGCTGTTTCAAAAAATTGAAGCAGAAGGGAAATCTTCCAGACTCTTTCTATGAAGCCAGCATTACCCTGATCCCCCAACCAGCCAAAGACCCTACCAAAGAGGAGAATTTCAGACCAATATCACTGATGAATATGGATGCTAAGATTCTCAACAAGATCCTAGCAAACAGGATCCAACATTACATTAAAAAGATTATCCACCATGATCAGGTGGGATTCATCCCTGGACTACAAGGATGATTCAACATTCGCAAATCAATCAATATGAGAGAACAAATCAATAAGAGAAGAGAGAAGAACCAAATGGTCCTTTCATTGATGCAGAAATAGCTTTTGACAAAATCCAGCATCCGTTCCTGATTAAAATGCTTCAAAGTATAGGGATAGAGGGAACATTCCTGAACTTCATCAAATCTATCTATGAAAGATCCACAGCAAATATCA
Organism: Enhydra lutris kenyoni; assembly: GCF_002288905.1. NCBI lineage: Eukaryota > Metazoa > Chordata > Mammalia > Carnivora > Mustelidae > Enhydra > Enhydra lutris. The sequence goes on along the minus strand of NW_019154105.1, from coordinate 70,141,606 downwards.
TCTTCAATGGGAAATAGCTTGCAGCCTTCCCGTTGAGATCAGGAACATGACAAGGATGCCCACTCTCACCACTCTTGTTCAACATAGTATTAGAAGTCCTAGCAACAGCAATCAGACAACAAAGAGAAATAAAAGGTATCCAAATTGGCCGTGAAGAAATCAAACTGTCTCTCTTCGCAGATGACATGATTCTTTATATGGAAAACCGAAAAGACTCCACCCCCAAACTACTAGATCTCATACAGCAATTCAGTAAAGTGGCAGGATACAAAGTCAATGTACAGAAATCAGTGGCTTTCTTAGACACTAACAATGAAAACACAGAAAGGGAAATTAGAGAATCAATTCCATTTACTATAGCAGCAAGAACCATAAGATACCTGGGAATAAACCTAACCAAAGAGGTAAAGGATCTGTACTTGAGGAACTACAGAACATTCATGAAAGAAATTGAAGAAGACACAAAAAGATCGAAGACCATTCCATGCTCTTGGATCGAAGAATGAACATTGTTAAAATGTCTATACTGCCTAGAGCAATCTATACTTTTAATGCCATTCCGATAAAAATTCCACCGGTATTTTTCAAAGAGCTGGAGCAAATAATCCTAAAATTTGTATGGAATCAGAAGAGACCCTGAATCTCTAATGAAATGTTGAAAAACAAAAATAAAACTGGGGGCATCACGCTACCTGATTTCTAGCTTTACTACAAAGCTGTGATCACCAAGACAGCATGGTACTGGCATAAAAACAGAACATAGACCAGTGGAACAGAATAGAGAGCCCAGATATGGACCCTCAACTCTATGGTCAAATAATCTTCGACAAAACAGGAAAAAATATACAGTGGAAAAAAGACAGTCTCTTCAATAAATGGTGCTGGGAAAACTGGACAGCTATATGTAGAAGAATGAAACTCTAACATTCTCTTACACCGTACACAAAGATAAACTCCATATACAAAGATAAACTCCAAGTGGATAAAAGACCTCAACGTGAGACAGAAATCTATCAGAATCCTAGAGGAGAATATAGGCAGTAACCTCTTCGATATCAGCTACAGCAACTTCTTTCAAGATATGTCTCCAAAGGCAAAGGAAACAAAAGGGAAGATGAACTTTTGGGATTTCATAAAATCAAAAGCTTCTGCACAGCAAAGGAAACAGTCACAAAAACAAAGAGGCAACCCACGGAATGGGAGAAGATATTTGCAAATTACAGTACAGACAAAAGGTTGATATCCAGGATCTATAAAGAACTCCTCAAACTCAACACACACAAAACAGACAATCATATCAAAAAATGGGCAGAAGATATGAACAGACACTTCTCCAATGAAGACATACAAATGGCTACCAGACAAACGAAAAAATGTTCATCATCACTAGCCATCAGGGAGATTCAAATTAAAACCACACTGAGATACCACCTTACACCACTTAGAATGGCCAAAATTAGCAAGACAAGAAACAACATGTGTTGGAGAGGATGTGGAGAAAGGGGAACCCTCTTACACTGTTAGTGGAAATGCAAGTTGGTGCAGCCACTTTGGAGAACAGTGTGGAGATTCCTCAAGAAACTAAAAATAGAGCTTCCCTATGACCCTGCAATTGCACTACTAGGTATTTACCCCAAAGATACAGATGTAGTGTAAAGAAGGGCCATCTGTACCCCAATGTTTATAGCAGCAATGGCCACGGTTGCCAAACTGTGGAAAGAACCAAGATGCCCTTCAACGGATGAATGGGTAAGGAAGATGTGGTCCATATACACTATGGAGTTTATGCCTGTATCAGAAAGGATGATTACCCAACTTTTGTAGCAACATGGATGGGACTGGAAAAGATTATGCTGAGTGAAATAAGTCAAGCAGAGAGAGTCTATTATCTTATAGTTTCACTTATTTGTAGAGCATAACAAATAACATGGAGGACATGTGGAGATGGAGAGGAGCAGGGAGTTGAGGGAAATTAGAAGGGGAGGTGAACCATGAGAGACTATGGACTCTGAAAAACAAGCTGAGGGGCAGGGGGTGGGAGATTAGGAGAACAAGGTGGTGGCTATTAGGGAGGCCATGTATTGCATGGAGAACTGGGTGTGGTGCAAAAACAATGAATACTCTTAAGCTAAAAAGAAATAAAAAAAAAATAATAGGAAGGGCAGAGTAAGTAAAATGGTTTAGACCACTTTGTTTACCGTAAAAAAATCATTATTTTTTAGTGGGCAGATCAACATTAATGTTGGAATCAACACTTTGTGATTATATTTCTTTTGGTGGAGCAAATAAATGTTTTTTTTTTAATTAAAAAAAACCCCTGCTATTTGATAGCATGAGCAGAAGACAATGAGTTTGCTGGCTAAATTGTTAACACTAACTGATAAATCCATCAGAAACATGACATCAAACATTTTGAATACTGTAAAACACAGCTATTTAGGAATTGCCTTGAAGAAAACTACTATTTAGTTAATGAGCACATTTATGATTCTAAATGATGTTCTCTCTAATATTATGGAAAACTGTGAGAAATATGTCAGACTGAGTCTTTACATTGTTTTTCCAAATATACATGTATTGAGGGCTTGCTACATGCAGGCACTGGTGTTGACACCAGGGATAGGAAATAAGACCATTCAAAGAGCCTACTCCTGTGACCTCTATTTAGTAAGAGCTCTCAAGGAAATAATCTATAATGAAATAAACACATATAATAAAATAACTGGCAAAGATAAGGCTATGAAGAAAATAAATCAAGATAAGCTGATAGAGGATGACAGGAAGACTTTTATGGAATACAGCATTCGGCACACCACCATTAGCTGGCATTCATTAGTATGATTTATGGATGTTCATCAGCTTCCTTCATATATGATTATAATGATGCTATCAATGTTATTTCCATGTTTATGGCTCTCGTTTTAAAAAACAGAAACAAAAACAAAAACAAAAACCTCTTCGAACTGCTCCAGACGGAGAGCTTAGCTGGTCAAGCCCTGCCTTCTTCTTCTTCTTCTTCTTCTTCTTCTTTTTTTTTTTTTTTAAGATTTTATTTATTTATTTGACAGAAAGAGATCGCAAGTAGGCAGAGCGGCAAGCAAAGAGAGAGAGAGGGAAGCAGGCTCCCTGTGGAGCAGAGAAGCCCAATGCCAATGCGGGGCTCCGTAGATCCCAGAACCCTTAGGTCATGACCTCAGCTGAAGGCAGGGGCTTAACTTGCTGAGCCACCCGAGAACCCCCAAGCCCTGCCTTCTGACTACAGGCACTAGTTCATGGCCTGTCAATGTTTGCTGATTTTTCTAACTTCACAGCCTGCTCAATACATTGAATCAAAATGAGTCACCTCTGTCACACTGCCATGTGTCATATCTGCCCACAGAGAGTGCCCCTCACTCATCACGAATGGCAGCTCCCTTGGTGTCACATCAACATTTCCTATGGGGTTCTCAATCCTAGATGGAGCTTCCTTCATGAGTCTTGCTATAGAGCAACTGCTCCAGGTCCTGCTGCCATCCATCCCCAGCCAATGTGCAGCCGAGCAGAGCAGCACATAGCTTCATCCTTTGCAGACTGGCTGCTTTCCAAGGCAGCTGAGAAAAACGAGGGTGATGCAATGTTGCTGTGTATTTATATAGCGATTATCACCCTTGTGGTATGCCTGCAGACTGATCAAACAGTATGTCCAAACTAAACTGGGATCAGTTTACTACCTCTCTCAACCTCCTTTGAGGAGAGAAATAGGAAAAGTGAGCCACAGATAGGTGTTAAAAATGACTACTGTATAGAAATAAAGAATTAGTGAGCTTAAAATGTCTTATATAGCATTACTATAGGTGCTGACAAATGGTGACGCTCAGGGGCCTGCAGTCTTGCAGTGACCAGCTGCTGCCCTCTCCTCTTCTTGAAACTTCCCTAATCCATGATTTCCATGACACTACTCTGAGCCCTTCTACCTACATCTTGGTTAACTCCTTTCCTTACTCTCCCCCTTTAAAGGTGCACATGTCCCAAGGTTCAAGGCTATGCACCATCATTCCCTGTATCTATTCTCTTCCTGCATGGTCTTTCATCTACCTTCAACTTTCATCTCTTTTTAGGTAGATCAAAATTCCTCATCTTCTCCCCTTTAGATGGGCATATATAGATCCCACATGGATTGCTCTATAAAGGGTATTAGAACAACTGATAATTCTTTTGGAAAAAAAATAAATGTATATTCTATCTTAGTACTGTATATAAAATTCAATTCTAGATGGATTGAAGAGATAAACATTAAAAAAAAGGTTTTTTTACAAAAGCACAGGTGGTCATAAAGTTTAAAAATATATATATAAATACATTTATAATATAAAGTAATATAATAAAAATATGCATATATATTTATAAGTTGAACTTTGATGTCTTCTGAGATGAAGTTAAAGGCACAGTGAAAATTAGAATTATAAATTAATACATTACAGGTGCATATGCTTGGGTCAATGGAAAGTAACTGAAAATGCAACTTTATAGTGCATTTGAATTATGGAGCACTAATGAGGGACAGCACATTGAATATGTCATGAATATCATTGAACATATATAAATATGGAACCCAATATCAATAAGCCATTTATTATACATATTTACTTATGCTTCCATTCTGGCCATCTTATTTCAGGAGGAAATATATGATTATTTTATTTCAAATCATGGCATATAGAAGGGCTTTCTACATTTGTAATAAAACTCAAAAGCCAAGGCTCAGTTAGTTGGGCATCCAAATCTTGGTTTCTGCTTGAGTTATGATCTCAGGGTCAGGGGATCAAGCCCTATGTCAGGATCTGGTCTCAGTGGGGAGACTGCTTGAGGATTCTCTCCCTCTCCATATTCCACCCCCCCCCACTGTCTCTAAATAAATAAATAAATCTTTTTTAAAAAAAACAACCTCAAAAGTCAAAAAGTAAATACTTTATTTATTTATTTATTTATTTATGGGAGGGGCAGAGAGAGAGGGAGAGAGAAAGACTCTTAAGTAGGCTCCACACCCAATGCAGGGGCTTGATCTCACATCCTTGAGATCATGACTTGAGCCAAAATCAAGAATCCATTGTTTAATCAGTTGAGCCACACAGGTGCCCCCAATATTAAATACTTTAATATGCATTTTTTAAAAGCCCCAAAGGTTTCAATCTGTTAACAATGATTACCTTTAATGAGTGGAAAATTTTTATATTTTATTTAAGAAATAAAAATTTTCCACTTGTTAAAGATAATTTTTTAAAGATTTATTTGTTTTTGAGAGAGAGAGAGAGAGAGAACAAGCAGGAGCAAGAGGAGGAATAGAGCAAGAAGCTGACTCCCTATTGAGTAGGAAGCTAGATGCGGGACTCATCACCAGGACCCTGGGATCATGACCTGAGGTGAAAGCAGACACTTAACTGACTGAGCCACCCAGTTGCTCTCATTAAAGATAATTAATGAGCATATTTTCACAATTATTGTATTTATTTTAAAACAATAAAAATGAAAAGTGTTGCATAGGACTTAGCTAAGCCACTAATAGTCAATGTATTTACTGGATTGACCTATTTCTCTGTAAACACACTTTTTAAAACTGCTGAGAAGAATACAAAATATAACTTGCCTTTAATGTCTTCAATTAGGCAAGAAACAATGGGCAGAAAAGGGTAAAATTCTCTCCCCATGTTATCCTCAAGTTAGCCAGCTCTAGAAGTCTACATGAAATGATAAAAATAAATACAACTAATTTAATTAGAGATTTCAAAAACAAGGGGAAGTGGTTCAAAAAAACAATGGGAAAATAAATAAATTATGGATCAAAATAGTTGTTTCCCAAACTTTTTCCTGTAGAACACTAGCACTTCTGAACATAAGTGTTCTATTGGGGAAAAAACTGCTTCATCATATAAAAGTTTGTGTGAAATCCAGGCTAAGCATGAACGTATTTTTTAACTTCCAGACTTGAAGCTCTTAACGTATGTTCAACCACATGGTGAATCTCTAAGAGGGAGATAGTATCCAGTGAATCCCATATTGATTTGATCATAAATTCTTTTTTCCATGATAGCTAGTAATGGTTCATGTTATACAAAATGCTTATCAATATGTCAGGGAAGTTGTTAAATCCAAAATTATTAATTCTAAAAGTAGAAATTACAAATTGTACCCTGATTTCTTAGCTAACCAAATAAATCTAGACCCTAGATAGACTGTACCATGTTTTCCTTAGACTAAAATGGCAGCAAAGTGTTTTAGAAATTCTTGGAAAATAATGTTCTATCTGTTCATCCTAACATGTACTCCAGATATTTGAATTCACATTCTATTTAGCACAGCTGTATCTGAGCTCAGGGAATACTTTCCTCATCCCTATTAATCCTCTATTATTATTTAAGACATTGTATATGTTTTAATTACATACCATTAAAAAAATTGTTCTCCTTATGTTTTTAAAAGTTTCAGATCAATAGTTTTTGAGTTCAGAAATTTATGTTTTCTAGATGTAATCATACTAAAACACTGCACATCAAAACTTGTGTAGCAAAATTCCCATAATTCAAGTTATATTAATTGTGATTATATTCATAAATGAGTCAAATTAAATATAGTGAATTCATTATAGTTAAACTTGAAGAGAAGAATTAGCTCTCAGAGAGTTTGCACAGATGAAATAACAAAAGCATATGTAATATGTAGAATTGTTACTGTATGCTAATGCAAACACAAATATATGCATACATATATATTTACATATGAATACACATATACATTATGAATCTGCTTTTCCTTCCCCTCCTCATTAAAAAAATCTGTGAAAATCCTTAGTGCAATATTGTCAAGAACTACTTAGTTCTTCCTGGGATCTCTTTCCCCTCTAGACTAGTCTACAAAACACTATCAGGTCAGGAACCACATTGCCCCTTTGGGCAGAAACTGACATTTGTATACTTTCTGATTAACATTAAACATCCTTCCTTGTTGCAATAACTCAGAGGCTTATCATTTAAGCATGCCATATTCATAACTAAATGGATTACATATAGATTACAATAATATCTATACAATACCTTAGAACAGGAGCCCAGCAAACTATAGCCCTTAGGCCAAATCCAGCCAGCACCTGTTTTATAAGTTTTATTAGAACATAGCCATGCATGTTTATTTAAGTATTGTCTATGATTGTTTTCATGCCATGAACACAGAGTTGAGCACTTGAATCACCATTATGGCCAATAAAGCCTAAAATTTTAACTGTCTAGCTTTTTACCAAAAAAAAAAAAAAAAAAAAAAATTGCCAACCACTGGTATAGACTTCAAAGCAGGCCAATTTGCTTGGCATCACTATAATTGCTATTAAATTTGGTTTTGAAATGGAATTTGTCCATATATTTGAATATTGGAGTCTCTAATCTTCTGAGCATTCACAATTATTATTAGTGAAATTGTATGTTAACTCTCTGATTGAGGAATTCACGGAAACTATGTGTTTTCTCAGTCCTGCCTCCTGATTCAACAATTCTTGCTCTTCTGAGATTAATGAAAAGCTCAAACCACATAGAGAACTTCTAATTCACCTCCTAAGGAAATAAACTTAATGAGACATATGCAGTACTTCTACGCAGTAATCTATAAAGTAGTAGTGAGGAAATTTTAAAAGACAAAAAGAGTGAGAGCTAGAGAGAAAAAAGACATTGCCTGAAATGTTCAATGTTTAGTATCTGTTTCCTCCAGATTGATCTATAAATTTAATGGAAGACCAATAAAAATCCCATTTGAGATTTTGTAGAAACTGCCAAGCTGATTCTATGATTTATATGGGAATATGAAAAAAAAATAATAATAACTAAGAGAAACTTAAAGAAAAAATGTGGAGCATTTATACTACCCAGATATCAAGACATATAAACTTAAGTATAAAAAGTGTGGTTTTGCCACAAAAGAGATACATAGACCAATGCATAGAAACCACAATCTAGAAAAATAAGCAAATGCATATATTCACCTGATGTAGGACAAATAAATTATACTGGGTCAGTTTATCCACATAAAAAAATTTAATTCCTACCTCACATAAAAATCAATTCCAAGTAGATTGTGAGAGTAAATGTGAAATGTAAAAGAGTAGAACTTCTAAAAGATAACATTTTTTAAGTCTCCCAGACTGTGGAACAGACCCTAAAGTAGATCCCATGATTCCTGTCTCCTTTGAGTTTGGATGGGACCAGTGATTTTCTTCCAACCAATAGAATATGGCAAAAGTGAAAAGATTTCAGATGTAATGCAAGTCTCAAATAAGTTGATTTGGAGTTATTACCGAAAGAGAGATTATCCTAAATCTGACTTAATCAAGTGAAAGCCTTTCCAAGAAAGACTGGGGCCTCCCTGAAGGAAGCACTCTCCTGTGGGCCTGATGAAGTAAACAGTCATGTCCAAGAAGCCCACATGATGAAGAACTACAGGTAGCCTTCAGGAACTACCAGCAGCCTCTATGACCTCAGGGTAACCAAAAGCCAGGAAAAATCCAGGGCTTTTAGTCATACCAACACAGAAAACTTAATTCTGCCAACAATCTGAATGATCTTAGAAGTAGATCCTTCCAGTTGAGTCTCTAGATGAAAATATAATCCAGACAATACCTTGATTTTAACCTGTGAGGCCCTTAGGAAAGGAACAAGTTAAGTCATAGTTAGACTTCTAATCTATAAGGACTATGAGATAATGTTATTTAAACTACTAAGTTTATAGTAATTTGTTCAACAGCAATAGAAAACCCTTGGAAGTAGGCAAGAGTTTCTTTAATAGGATGCAAAAAAAAAGAAAGTGCTAACCATAAAGAAAAAGACTGATAAGTTAGACTTCATTAAGAATAAGAGCTTTTACTGACAAAAAAATCACCATTAAAAGAGTAAAAAGGGATGGAGGACAAGATGGCGGGGAAGTAGGAGGAGGCGCTGTTTCAACCTGTACCCTAAAGTGAGCTGATTACCTACCAAAGAACTCCGATCACCCATGAAATCAGCCTGATATCAGAATTATACACGTCTGGATCTCTACAGGGGCAGAAGACGCCAGTGGGCAGGTAAAGCAGAGTGGGAACCACGGACTGATATCAGAAGATAAACAAAAGGGGGAGGGAGCCACCAGAGGCAACCAATTGGAAAATAATACCCCAATACGAGAGTGTCCTGCATCTGGGGACCAGCATGAACTTGGAGACTGGTTGAAAGCACTCAGAAAGAGCAAAGGATGGGGGGGGGAATTGTAGGAATTGGGGCGGCTAGGGACAGGGGCTTAAGTCCCAGGACCCAGGACAGCCTCCCCTGGTGCTGAGCCAGAGAGAGTGCAGCAGAGAAACCAGGTCTTGGTCCCTGAGCCGCCAGCACACCCGAGAATGCATGGAGTCTGGCTCCTGTGAGTGGCTGGGAGCCTCGCCAGACGACAGAACACCAAGCCTTGGTAACAGAGCCTGAGACACGCGCGCCCCTCACCCTCCCCTGAGAGAGGTGCGCGAAGGCCCAGTCTGGCACTCTTAGACCTGCGCCATTGTATCAGAGCCTGAGATGCGCGTGAGACCCACACCCTCCCCTGAGAGAGGTGTGCGCAAGCCCGGCACTCTTAGATCCAGAAAGACCAGGAACTCCCAGCATGGGCCAGCAGGAAAATCTCAGTGTGCAATCGCTGCTTGGAACCTCTCTGGTGGTCTGGAGCTGCCCAGACAGCCGCCACTGCCCTGGTTTTGGGTACAAGCAGAAGATCCTGCGTCCCCAGGGACCGCGACTCAGAACCTGCTCTGCCAATGGCCAAGGGGGAATTTATATGGGCTCTGCAACACCCACAGGAGAGCAGACTGAGGTTTCTCTATGACAGGGAGGTCAGGGTGCAGTTTGCTTTCCTCTAAACCTACAAAAACCATCAAAAGCGGTCAAGGCAAGAGAAAAAAAAAAAGTGAACAAAAATAAAAACCTCCACAGAACAAAAGCCTGAAAAAAATGGTTTCCTCAGAGCCTACCCCCTTGAGGGGGGCGGGAGGACTTAACTCAGGGAACATCATTGACTGAAAACCCACAGAGCAGACCCCTCCCCCAGAAAACCAACCAGGAAAGAAAAAAAAAAAAAAGACTACAAGAGAACAACCACCACTACTTCATTGGACAACTTTTATTTTTAACTCCTTCCCACTATTCTGGTTCATTTTTTTTTTAATATATAGATAATTTCTTAACCTATTTACCATCACAGTGAGATGTCCAGTACATCAAATTCCATAATAACCTTCTAACCTGAACTTTTTGATACATACACCTGTGTTTTTCTTTTGTATTTATATTTTTTAATTTTTTTAATAATTTTAGTTTAGTTTAGTCTAGTTTATTCCTTTTTTATTTTTATTTTCTAATATTCATATAGAGTTAAACTTCAAGGTAATCCCATTTCCCCAATCAATGCTACCCCTATAGATAAAGCAATTTTTAATCCTCTTTTATCTTAGGAAAGTTGAGTCCTTTAACAAAGATATCAAGATACATCCAGGAAGAATCAAAACAACCTTCCTTGCCCATACTGATAATTTATAACCACTCTCCCATCTCATCTTTTTCTTCCATCAATGTTTCTGTATTTTTGTGTTTGTCCTGATAGTATATAAATCTTACACTTAGGGTTCTTTTTGACGAAGTTCTTCCTTTATTTGCTTATATATATATATATTTTTTCTCTTGTCATATAATTTTATCAGTCTTTTTGTTTGTTTTTGTTTGTATACTTCATAAATCTTACCTTGGGACCCATGGACTGAACCTTCTTTTTTATCTTCCCTTTTTTTCCTGTCTCTCTCTCTCTCTCTCTTTTTTTTTTCTTTTCTTTTCTTTTTTCTCTCATTTGAATGGGGAATCCTGATTGCTCAGAAGTGTTCCAGGGTGCACCTTGACTGCACCATGGTTGATACAACCAGCTACATCCATTCAGTCATCTCTCACCAAAATGACTAGGAGGATAAATGCCCAACAGAAGAAAAAGACAGAGGATGGGACTTCTGCAACAGAGCTAACAGCTATCAACATAGACAATATGTCAGAAAGAGAATTCAGGCTAAAATTATCCAGGCAATAGCTAGCTAGGTTGGAGAAAGCCATGGATGACCAAATGGAATTGATTGGGGCAGAACTGAAAGCAACCAGAGATGATGTTCACAATGTTAGGGCAGAACTGAAAGATACCAGGGATGAGGTTGACAATGCTCTCAATGAGTTCCAATCTAATCTAAATTCTCTCAAAGCTAGGGTAACTGAGACAGAAGATAGAATTAGTGATCTGGAGGACAAACAGATAGAAAGGATCAGGAGGAAGCCTGGAACAAAGAGCTTAGAAGCCACGAAAACAGAATCAGGGAAATAAATGATGCCATGAAACGTTCCAACGTCAGAATTATCGGAATCCCTGAAGGGGAGGAGAAAGAAAGAAGTCTAGAAGATATAGTGGAACAAGTGCTTCATGAAAATTTTCCCAATCTCGCGAATGGAAGGCAGCTATGCTCACCACTATAACACCAACGCCCAATCTCGCGAATGGAAGCAGCATTCATTCACTAGAGGCTGAATGGTCTCCACCCAAGATTATAGGTTCCAAAAAAAAAAAAATCAAGGCACCTGATAGTCAAATTGAGGAATCATAATTGTAGACACAATGTCTTGAAAGCCGCTAGAACAAAGAGGTTCCTTACTTACAGAGGAAAGCCCATCAGAATAACGTCACACCTGTCCACAGAGACCAGGAAAACCAGAAAGGGCTGGCAAGATATATTCAGGGCACTAAATGAGAAGAGCATGCAGCCAAGAATACTTTATCCACCAACACTGACATTCAAAATGGATGGAGAGATAAAGAGTTTCCAAGACCGGCAAGGCTTAAAAGACTATGCGACCACCAAGCCGACACTGCAGGAAATATTAAGGGGGGTTCTATAAAAGAGAAAGAATCCTAAGAATAGCATTGAACAGAAATATAGAGACAATCTACAGAAAGAAAGACTTCAAAGGTAACATGATGTCAATAAAAACGTATCTATCAATAATCACTCTCAATGTGAATGGCCTAAATGTGCCCATAAAATGACACAGGGTTGCAGATTGGATAAAACGACAGGACCCATCCATATGTTGTCTACAAGAGACCCATTTTGAACCTAAAGATACACCCAGACTGAAAGTGAAGGGATGGAGAAGCATCTTTCATGCCAATGGGCCTCAAAAGAAGGCTGGAGTATCGATTTTCATATCAGACAAATTAGATTTTAAACTAAAGACTGTAGTCAGAGATACAGAAGGACACTACATAATTCTTAAAGGGACTATCCACCAAAATGATCTAACAATTGTAAATATCTATGCCCCCAATATGGGAACAGCCAATTACATAAGAAAACTATTAATCAAGATAAAGAGTCATATTGATATGAATACATTAATAGTAGGAGATCTTAACATGCCTCTCTCAGAAATAGACTGATCATCGAAGCAGAAAATCAATAAAGAAACAAGAGCATTGAATGACACATTGGACCAGATGGACCTCATACATATATACAGAACATTCTACCCTAAAACAACAGAATACTCATTCTTATCAAGTGCACATAGAACCTTCTCCAGAATAGACCACATACTGGGTCACAAAACAGGAATCAACCGATACCAAAAGACTGACATTATTCCCTGCATATTCTCAGATCACAATGCTTTGAAACTGGAGATCAATCACAAGAAAAAGTTCGGAAGGAACTCAAACACCCGGAAGCTAAAGAACACCTTGCTTAAGAATGCTTGGATCAACCAGGAGATCAAAGAAGAACTTAAACAATTCATGGAAACCAACGAGAATGAAAACACTTCGGTCCAAAACCTATGGGATACAGCAAAGGTGGTACTAAGGGGGAAATACATAGCCATCCAAGCCTCCCTCAAAAAAAATTGAAAAATCCAGAATATACCAGCTGTCTCTACACCTTAAAGAGCTAGAGAACCAACAACAAATCAAACCAACTCCACACATAAGAAGGGAAATAATCAAGATTAGAGCAGAGATCAATGAGGTAGAAACCAGAGATACAGTAGAACGTGTCAATGAAACTAGAAGCTTGTTTTTTGAAAGAATCAATAAGATCAATAAAACATTGGTCACACTAATCCAAAAGAAAAGAGAGAAAGCCCAAATGAACAAAATTATGAATGAAAAGGGAAAGATCACAACTAACACCAAGGAAGTAGAAACAATCATCAGAAGTTATTATCAACAGTTATATGCCAATAAGCTAAGCAACCTAGATGAAATGGAGGTATTCCTGGAAAACTATAAACTCCCAAATTTGAACCAGGAAGAAATTGACAACATGAATAGACTGATATCTAATAATGAGATTGAAGCAGTGATCAAAACCTCCCAAAAACAAGAGCCCAGGACCTGACAGATTCCCTGGGGAATGCTACCAAACTTTCAAAGAAGAAATAACACCTATTCTCCTGAAGCTGTTTCAAAAAATTGAAGCAGAAGGGAAATCTTCCAGACTCTTTCTATGAAGCCAGCATTACCCTGATCCCCAAACCAGGCAAAGACCCTACCAAAGAGGAGAATTTCAGACTAATATCACTGATGAATATGGATGCTAAGATTCTCAACAAGATCCTAGCAAACAGGATCCAACAGTACATTAAAAAGATTATCCACCATGATCAGGTGAGATTCATCCCTGGGCTACAAGGATGGTTCAACATTCGCAAATCAATCAATGTGATAGAACAAATCAATAAGAGAAGAGAGAAGAGCCACATGGTCCTCTCAATTGATGCAGAAAAAGCATTTGACAACATCCAGCATCCGTTCCTGATTAAAACGCTTCAAAGTATAGGGATAGAGGGAACATTCCTGAACTTCATCAAATCTATGAAAGACCCACAGCAAATATCATCCTCAATGGGAAAAAGCTTGCAGCCTTCCCGTTGAGATCAGGAACACGACAAGGATGCCCACTCTCACCACTCTTGTTCAACATAGTATTAGAAGTCCTAGCAACGGCAATCAGACAACAAAGGGAATAAAAGGTCTCCAAATTGGCCATGAAGAAATCAAACTGTCTCTCTTCACAGATGACATGATTCTTTATATGGAAAGCCCAAAAGACTCCACCCCCAAACTACTAGAACTCATACAACAATTCTGCAACATGGCAAGATACAAAGTCAATGTATAGAAATCAGTGGCTTTCTGATACACTAACAATGAAAATGCAGAAAGGGAAATTGGTGAATCGATTCCATTTACTCTGGCACCAAGAACCATAAGATACCGGGGAATAAACCTAACCAAAGAGGTAAAGGATCTGTACTTGAGGAACTACAGAACATTCATGAAAGAAATTGAAGAAGACACAAAAAGATGGAAGACCATTCCATGCTCTTGGATTGGAAGAATGAACATTGTTAAAATGTCTATACTGCCTAGAGCAATCTATACTTTTAATGCCATTCTGATCAAAATTCCACCGGTATATTTCAAAGAGCTGGAGCAAATAATCCAAAAATATGTATGGAATCAGAAGAGACCCCGAATCGCTAAGGAAATGTTGAAAAACAAAAATAAAACTGGGGGCATCACGTTACCTGATTTCAAGCTTTACTACAAAGCTGTGATCACCAAGACAGCATGGTACTGGCATAAAAACAGACACATAGACCAGTGGAACAGAGTAGAGAGCCCAGATATGGACCCTCAACTCTATGGTCAAATAATCTTCGACAAAACAGGAAAAAAATATACAGTGGAAAAAAGACAGTCTCTTCAATAAATGGTGATGGGAAAACTGGACAGCTATAGGTAGAAGAATGAAACTCGACCATTCTCGTACACCGTACACAAAGATAAACTCCAAATGGATAAAAGACCTCAACGTGAGACAGGAATCCATCAGAATCCTAGAGGAGAACATAAGCAGTAACCTCTTCGATATCAGCCACAGCAACTTCTTTCAAGATATGTCTCAAAAAGCAAAGGAAACAAAAGCAAAAATGATCTTTTGGGACTTATCAAAATCGAAAGCTTCTGCACAGCAAAGGAAACAGTCAAGAAAACAAAGAGGCAGCCCACGGCATGGGAGAAGATATTTGCAAATGACAGTACAGACAAAAGGTTGATATCCAGGATCTATAAAGAACTCCTCAAACTCAACACACACAAAACAGACAATCATATCAAAAATTGGGCAGAAGATATGAACAGACACTTCTCCAATGAAGACACACAAATGGCTATCAGACACATGAAAAAATGTTCATCATCACTAGCCATCAGGGAGATTCAAATTAAAACCACATTGAGATACCACCTTACACCAGTTAGAATGGCCAAAATTAGCACAACAGGAAACAACATGTGTTGGAGGGGATGTGGAGAAAGGGGATCCCTCCTACACTGTTGGTGGGAATGCATGTTGGTGCAGCCACTTTGGAAAACAGTGTTGAGATTCCTCAAGAAATTAAAAATAGAACTTCCCTATGACCCTGCCATTGCACTACTGGGTATTTACTCCAAAGATACAGATGCAGTGAAAAGAAGGGCCATCTGTACCCCAATGTTTAAGCAGCAATGACCATGGTCACCAAACTGTGGAAAGAACCAAGATGACCTTCAACGGACAAATGGATAAGGAAGATGTGGTCCATATACACTATGGAGTATTATGCCTCCATCAGAAAGGATGAATACCCAACTTTTGTAGCAACATGGTTGGGACTGGAAGAGATTATGCTGAGTGAAATATGTCAAGCAGTGAGAGTCAATCATGGTTTCACTTATTTGTGGAGCATAACAAATAGCATGGAGGACAAGAGGAGATGGAAAGGAGAAGGGAGTTGGGGGAAATTGGAAGGGGAGGTGAATAATGAGAGACTATGGACTCTGAAAAACAATCTGAGGGTTTTGAAGGGGCAGGGTGTGGGAGGTTGGGGGAACCAGGTGGTGAGTTGGAGAGGGCACGGATTGCATGGAGCACTGGGTGTGGTGCAAAAACAATGAATACTGTTACGCTGAAAAGAAATAAAAAATTAACAAAAAAACTGCATTAACATCTTAAAAAAAAGAGAAAGAGTAAAAAGGCAAGCTATAAAGTGTGAGAATATATTTGCAACCATATAACCAAAGAAAAAGCTCAATTCAGTACTATATTAAGACCTTCTATTAGTCAGTACTGATATATAGATAACTTGATTTTGTAATGGAAAGAAATTTAAACAGGCACTTCACAGAAAGTATATCAAGTGGGTATAAATACATGAATAGGTGTTTAAAATCATTATTTTTTTCAGTAAAATGAATACTAAAACCATAATAAAAAAGTCTCTACACATCCACTGGAATAGGAAACAATTTAAAATTAAAAAAAAAGAAAGATACTAAAGCAAATAGTGTCAAGATGTGATACAACTGGAACTCTCAGGCACTCTGCTTGTGGATATGTACACTGACACAAACTACTTCTGAAATTGATTTGAGATTATCTCCCAAAGCTGAACATACACATACTCTAGGATCCTATAATTCAACTTCAAGGTACATAACAAAAATGTGTACATATGTACTAGAATATACATATCCTTATATGTTCATATTTTTCAATACTTAGTTAGAACTTATAAACAATTCAAAAGTTCATTAACAATTGTGGTATATTCACACAGTGTGATATATTCATATAGTTAGATATAATAATTAAAAAGAACAAAAGATTATTACATATACAACATAGATGAATATCACAAACAAGAAGTTAAATAAAAGAATCCAAACAAAAGAATACATACTATGTGAATCCATTTACATAAAGTTAAAAACAATCAAAACTGTGGCTATAAAAACCAAAATGCTTTGTTACTATTGGGTAATGAGTGGAGGCCTGGTAGAAAGAGAACTTCTGGGTACTGCTAAATGTTCTATTTCTTGATGTGGGTGATAGTTACGTAAGTGTGTTTTGTTCTGTGAAGATTCACAGAGCATACACTTAAGATTTGTGCATTGTTCTCTATGTGTGCTACCATACAATAAAAATTAACAAAAAAAGATAAAAGTAAATAGATTACTCAGGAAAAAGCATATCAAAAGAGGAATGAACGACTAGAACTAGTTTAGTGTGATTTTGACACTTTTAGAGTCCAAAGAAATAAAAGAGGTAGTGAAAGTATATAAAATAGCTAAAAGATCCAGAGGAACTAAGCAGGTAGTTTCAAAGCAGGGGGAACGGATATTCACTCAAAAGGAACTCTGGTGATATTTCCCAAGAAAGTCTTTCTGCAAAGTCTTCTGGTGATGACACATGAAAGCTACAGAAAATGGTAAGTAAAGACTACTGGAGAAGACCCTGTTCTTTGGGAAAAAGACCATTTTCCTAACAACAGATCACAATGCTCAAAAGAATTTGAAATCAATGTTATGTTATTATCCTGATTGTACTGACTAGGTAATGCAATAAAAACTTGAGATATGAAAAAAATGGGTTACTCCACTCCTATCCTGGCTAATTTTTGCTGCATAACAAACTACTTCAAAATTTAGTGGCACGGGGTGCCTAGGTGGCTCAGTCTATAAGTGTCTGTCTTCAACTCAGGTCATGATCCCAGGGTCCTGGATTGAGCCCTGCATCAGGCTCCCTGCTCTGCAAAGAGCTTGCTTCTTCCTCTCCAACTCTCCCTACCTGTGTTCCCTCTCTCACTGCCTCTCTCTCTGTCAAATAAATAAATAAAATCTTCAAAATAAATAAATAAATAATAACAAAATTTAGTGGCTTAGAGCAGTAACATTATATCTCATGATTCTGTGGGTCAGAAATTTGGGCAAGTCTCAGCTAAGCATTTCTTATGTTCCATGTCATATCAATTGCTATCACTTGGTGGTGGTTGGCCTGGGAAGGAGCCCACCTGGAGGGTCCAGGACAACTTTACTTACCCATTAATACGTTGGCCAGGATGGCTGGAAGACAGGATGGGATCAGCTAAAATTATTCATCAGAATGCTCACATGTATCCTCCTCAGAATGGCAGTCTCAAAGTAGTTGGATTTCATACAGAAGCTCAGGATTTCCAGACAGTTTTCCCAGAAGTGAGCATTCCAAGTGGTCCAGCAAAAGCTGCAAGACTTTCTCTGACCTAGCCTTTGAAAGTCTCCAAATTTCACTATCAAGGCTTTGTTTCGTTAGTCAAGCAAGTCAATTGGATGGGTCTAGTTTCAAGAGGAGGAGGGTGAACTAGGCTATTACATGATGAGGAAACAGCATGCATACACAAAGAAGAAAGGAAGTGATGCCCACCGTCTGAGAGATATACTGCCATACCACATCAGTTCCTTGTTATACAAAGAGATTCTTCATACTAAATTAGTGGTTTACCACTGCCCCAACAGAGAAAGTGCAAAGTACCCAAAAAACAAGAGTCAATTTTACCTTTAGTATGAGAATGAATACCAACAACTGAGGATTAGCCACTGGAAGGTGGCAACAGATGTCAGCAAGGACAACTGAGAAACAGACTCCCTGCCCCTCTGGAGCTGGACACTGAAGGAAGCCCCCAGAATACATATGCATTTTCATGGAGAATGAAAAGGAGAATATCCTGATTGAATTGACAAATTATTGAATTGATTGCATTTACCTTAAAGCACAATAGTTACATTTGTACATTTGTGCTACTAGATAGAATGGAATGGGACATATTGTTTTCAGTTGTAGGAAAATAAAATCATATTTGCTTCTAAATATGTAGGCAATTAAATTAATACTTATTACAATTGCTTTAAGCTTTCATTCCTATTGGTTTGATCATCTTAACTATTCATATGCAACAAGTTAGGAATAGCTAGCTCTGATGAGTAATTTTTTCTTTCTCTTTCATTTTCCTGAAATCTTGATTCTCTTTTCTCTAATAGCATAGAATAAATTGCCTTATTATTTGCTTCAATCCCATAGTCTTGATGACTTTTAAAATCCAATTTGTCTTGGACATTAAATATTTACTATTTTAAACACTTAGTTAATTTCTATTGACTCATACACTTCTTAATATTATACTCCTGAGATCATCCAGTCCATTACTCCTGGAGGATCCCCTAACATAATGCCTTCTCAGGTTCATTATTATTTGTCTTTGGATAAGCTTTTGTCTTTGAGCAGAGTTATAATATTTCTTCAAAGACAGTTGGACAAATATCTCTTGAGATAAGCCACCATATATAACTGCAGCAAGAATAGAACTTTTGAAGTACAGATAGAACTTCAAAGAGTAGAATTTCAAGATGTGAACATAAATCTGTAATTGCATATTTATTCACCATAAACACATAAAATGGTTATAGACTTAGCAAACACACCAACAACCAAGGCAGACACAAATACAGTGTGTGTAGTCTTTCCACAAAGAAATTCTGAGTCATCTGGGGTGCCTGGGTGGCTCAGTGGGTTAAGCCTCTGCCTTCAGCTCAGGTCATGGTCTCAGGGTCCTGGGATCGAGCCCCACATCGGGCTCTCTGCTCAGCAGGGTGCCTGCTTCCCTTCCTCTCTCTCTCTGCCTGCCTCTCTGCCTACTTGTGATCTCTGTCTGTCAAATAACTAAATAAAATCTTAAAAAAAAAAGAAAGAAATTCTGAGTCATCTTACTAATTTTAGTTTTCCTATTTGTCTATTCCATTTGTACTACACCTAAAATCCTTATACCTACCAGGCACAGAGAAGGCTCTATTCATGCTCAAATGATCTCCCCTTACACTCTTTCTCTCCCTCAATTTATACTCAACCAAGAACCAGAGTGATCCATTTAGACATGTCAAATCATGTCAGTCCTCCAACAGAATAAAGAGCACACTAAGAAAAAATTCCTTTACAACAGCAGACAAGATTCCTGTAGGATCTGGACCTCCATCACCTTTCTGCTCTCATTTACTATCTGTACTTCCTTCACTTCACTTTGGCATCATAGTCATCCCCTTGCTATTCCTGCACTCTATCACGCATGTGCTCCTCTGACTGTGACAGTCTCAGCCCAGATCTCCAGCATAGTTGATCCCTTTACCTTTTATCAAATCTTTGCTCAAATGCTCTTTTCTTAATGAGAACTTTCCGTAAAAATTTCACCCACAAGATGCATTATTTTTTCCATAGCACTTATCACCTCATAACATACAAATATTTGTCTATTTTTATTTTCTATACCTACACATCAAAATGAGTGAGTGTAAAAAATAAAATTCCATCTATGAGGAAATTTTTTTTCTCTGTTTTGTCCACTGATGTACCACTAACCCCTAAAACATGCTTGGCACATAGTATGACATCAGTAACATTTGTTGAATGAAAAAATGATGGCATAGGATATAGGTATTACTACCAAGAAAAACAAAAAGATAGGTATCAGTTATGCTGCCTTTTTTTGATATGTCTCATTTTTTTTATAAACATATAATATATTTTTATCCCCAGGGGTACAGGTCTGTGAATCGCCAGGTTTACACACTTCACAGCACTCACCATAGCACATACCCTCCCCAATGTCCATAACACCACCCCCCCAACCCCCCTCCCCCCAGCAACCCTCAGTTTGTTTTGTGAGATTAAGAGTCACTATGGTTTGTCTCCCTCCAAATCCCATCTTGTTGCATTTACTCTTCTCCTACCCTCTTAACCCCCCATGTTGCATCTCCACTCCCTCATATCAGGGAGATCATATGATAGTTGTCTTTCTCCGATTGTGATATGTCTCATTTTTAACTACTAATATCCAGAACTTCTCCTTTCCATAGTGGCATAGCAAATCTGTCCATCCTACCCCCAATACTTTTTGTTACTCCCTTCATCCTTTCTAAGGGACCCTGACAGCTATTAAATATTCCTGGAGACCTAGTCTTAGGTCATGACCTCTACTTTAGACAATTATGAGAATGACATTTCTCTGTGCATGTGTAAAATGATAATAATTACTGATACTACTGGCTGGGATTACTTTAAGATAAACATCAAAATGTTTTATGTTTGTGAGGGCAAAACAACTGGTTAAAATTTCTTTAATAACTGTAATGAGTGGAAGGGAATGATAGTTTGAGACCACAAATAAAGAAAATCAGCTATACAATATTAAGAGAGTTGCAGAAATCAAATCTTTCTTCCATGAACATCTTGACCCAAATTTAAGGCATAAGAGGACAGTCAAGGAGAAAAATCTAGAAAGAAAAATGAAAATCTTATGACACTAAAACCAATGGCTACATGTAGCTGTAAAACACAAAACTCAATACAAATAACAACTAAGAATTAAATAAAGTCTCAGAGAATAGGTTTAAAAAGTAGGTATTTCAGGAAATAACATTACTAGCCAATAACCTTAAAGATTACATGGGACTAATACCAGATTTCTTAAAGTACATATATGACAGTGTTCTTCAAAATCAGGACTTCTTATGAAACTGATGTTTGATGAGCACAATCAGGGTCCTACTGGCTTATAAACCACCTGCTCTTTATACCTAAATGCACTAGGGGGACAAAAAATGTTGCTGTATAAGGATAAAACAAAGTCTGTTTGGCGTTCTAGTTATTTAATTTTTATTTAAATTCAATTAATTAACATACAGTATATTATTAGTTTCAGAGGTAGAGTTTAGTGATTCATCAGTCTGAAATAATGCCCAGTGCTCATTACACCATGTGCCCTTCTTAATGCCTGTCACCCAGTTACCCCATTCCCCTACCAACCTCCCCTCCAACAACTCTCAGTTTGTTTCCTATGATTAAGAGTCTCTAATGGTTTGCTCCCTCTCTGATTTCATCTTGTTTTAGTTTTCCCTCCCTTGCCCTATGCTCCTCTGTTTTGTTTCTTAAATTCCACATATGAGTGAGATCACATGATAATTGTTTTTCTCTAATGTATTTCACTTAGCATAATACCCTCTAGTTCTACCCATATCATTGCAAATGGCAAGATTTCATTTCTTTGATGGCTGAGTAATATTTCATTGTATCTATATTCCACATCAGTCATACACAAAAGACTACCTATTGTATTCTTCCATTTATATGACATTCCAGAATAGGAAAAACTAATTTATGGTGGGAAAAAATTAGAAAAGTATTTTCCTCTGGGGATACAGGAAGGGTTTGACTGGGGAAGGTCATGAAGGAATTTTCTTGGTTGGTAATATCTTGATATGCATCTGGTTTAAACAAGTGTATTCATTGGTCAAAAGTCAGTGAATGTGGAGCACCTGGGTGGCTCAGTCAGTTAAGCACCTGACTCTTGATTTCAGCTCAGGTCATGATCTCAGGGTTGTGAGATCAAACCCCACATTGGGTTTCATTCTCCGTGCAGAGCTTGCTTAACATTCTCTCTCTCCCTCTGCCCCTCCCCACCCTCTCTTTCTCTCTCTCTCTCAAAACAAAAACACAAACAGAAACAAAACACCTCAATGAATGTGCTGATGTTTGTACATTTTACTGATATAAGTTTTATATCAAAAGAAAAATAGTAATCCAATATTGAATTCTAGTTAATAATATGCATGCTGAAATATTTAGGGAGAAGTATGTTGATATCTGCAATTTACTTTGAAATGCATCATAAAGATAAGATGAATTAAAGGAGGGATAAAGGGATATATAAAATGTGATAAAACACCTATAGGACAATATAAATAATGGAATTTGGGTTGTGGTTATATATAATCTGGTTTTTCACTATAAAATTATTTCAATGTTGTTCTATGTTTGAGGAAAATCATAATAAAATGTTTTAAAACTTAACATCTCAGCCCCTACTGTGCCTGATAAAATAAGCTCTCTGGGTTAAAGATCCTTGCAATCAATTGCATTTCTTAGGATGGATGAGCCTGAAGAAAGTCTTGAAGAAAGACCCCCAGCAGTTTCTTTTCTATCCCCAACAACTTATTTTAGTTTGGATGAACTCTTGGTCACGAGAACCCTGGCATCCAAATATGATAAGAATATAAATACACTTTCTCCAGAAAAAGGATGACATATAAATAGACTTTTAGACTCACTGGCCTTCTGATTGCAAAGTTTTACATAAATTCATATAATGAATGTTTAGATGTAGGAATTATTTCAGCATCATTGTAATTTTTGTCTTTCTGTTCTTCTTGTAAAAAATACACTGAAATTTATTTCAAGGATACTTATAAAAGTAATAAAATAATGTAAAACTATCATAAAACCAATCATATATTTTATAGAAAATAGCAGAATAAAATCAATTTTTGAGAGATGTCAAATCCAAAGAAATTTATGACTCAAGAAAAGCAACTTTCTACTCTTTAAGCATTTAATCTGTTAAATTTCTTGTGTTCTTGCAAGATTAGAAAGTCATTTTATTATTGCCAATTTGAAAAGGCTCTACTGATCACTGGTCACACTTATAGAAACCTTTAGCACGAATTCTTTTCACTGAAAACATTTTTAATAATTGTCTATGTCTCGTCTTTTCCATTTTGTTTACTCAGATTCTATCCCTTAACACTTGCCAAAACAGAACAAAATTATCAGGTTTCCTTTGAAATCAGTTATATTATGACATACAAAGATCTATCAATTTTGGCCCAAAACAGAAATGTAAATAAAAGAAATCTAAAGATCACAGGGCACAAGTTGAATATAATCCAGGAATTCAATATGCTTCTTAATAAACAAGAGCTCTCTAGGAATGAAAACAAAAGCATGAGGTAGAGTGAAACTTGAATTCCATTCACCCAGTGAGACTCTGTCAAGATAAAGATTCAATTGGGGTTTTAGAATATATTTCTGAGAAGGCTCACAAAATATTACTAAAAGAATGAAATTTAGTAGGAAACAGTGAAAAAAAAGTATTAGGCAAGAAAACTGAGAAAGCTGGTGAGCATCTGCCCTTTATCTTCACTGAAACAGAACAGGATGGGACCATCTATAGAAGGTTAAAGAAGGGAGAACACTTATTTGATGGCCCCGTTTCAATCTTCAGTGAACTTACTGTTTCTGAGACACTGTACACCATCAGTTACTCCCTTCCTTATGGAAGATCCTCCTCTCTTTCCTAGTACTACTCTCTATTCTTATCCTACCTTGCTTGGCTAGTCATTCTTTTTTATCCATGGTTTCAAAGTCATAAGAGGAAGATAGTTTGGAAATGGACTGGGTTAGTCTCTCTCTCTCTCTCTCTCTCTCTCTCTCTCTCTTTACTTTTACTATTTACTTTTGCTTTTACTTTTAGTGGCTCTGCTTCTGACTACCAGCAAAAGGAGGATTTTATTTAGGATTGCATCCTCCGTGGTCTCTTTTTCTTTTTATTCTTTTTTCTCCTTTCTGGATAATCTCATCCACAGATGCTGGTGATGCTTTAATTTATATTCCAGTTTTAATCTCTTTCCAAAACTCCAAACTGTATTTTTCTCTTCTCAGGTATCTTGCAGGTATAAAAATTCATGTTGAAAAGCAACACGATTATTTTCTCCAGAAAAATCCTCCATGTTAGCAACTGTGAAATGCCCATTAGCTTTTCCCCCTCCTTCCCTGCCTCCCACATTTGTATTTACTTTTATTTTTATTTTATTTTACTTTATTTGTTTATTAATTATCTATCCTTTTTGGACCAATTCTTCTTGAAAAGTAAGGACACGTCTCCTTCATCCTCATCTCAGTGCCTAGAAGAGTATCTAGTAAAATCAGGTGCACAAAGTAGGAAGGAAAAAAGGAAAGGAGAGTGAAAGGAAGACATGTATAATGAAAGGAAAATAAGAAGGAAGATGACAGGGAAAGGCAGAAATGTAACAAGGAAAGCAATTAATAAAATTATTAAATTCAACTACCCATAATAGGGTAGTTAAAGTGTACAAGAGCTAAGAGCTGATATAATTCTAAAAGATAGCTCTTTTTGCTGGAAAGACATCATGGGACGTCCTTAGAGTAAAAGTTAAACCCCTCAGGGCCCAAATACCAACCCATGAAAGCTTGGAGGGAGTGGGGAATAATTTACATAAAAAAGAGACAGAGTTTGAATAATTCCAAGGCAAAATAAGAGGAAAAGAGTGCAACACAGAAAGAAATAGAAAATGAAGCAATCAGGATCGCAACAATGCACTCACCCTCTTGACATTCTAATTTTCAGTGTTCTAAGATATTTATTAAAAGTTTGTCCTCAGTGGATATTTTTATTCTTGAAATGCAGTCAAATGATGGAATTTAAAAATCATGGTTTATGTGGGGGTAAACAAAAAAATATATGACATAAAATCTTTGGATACAAAAGCCAGAAGAAAAGGCAACAGTCAGATCTGGGTTTACATTCACAGTCACACATTGCAGTGAAAGTACTTAGACTTGCCATAAAGGAATGTGGTAGCTGAAGCGTGACCTCAATCTCTGCCAGGGAATTTGATACAGATGAACAGATAGATGAAAATTATCTTACCCAAAAGACCAAACCAAAGTTACAAAACCAAGCGCTCAAGATTGCACAAGGCATTGCTCTTTTCCAGAGTCATAGACAAGGCTAAATAAACAAGCTTAAAATTCTAATAGGAATTCAAAAACTTCAGCTTTGATCTTGGGGAAGTTCTTCCTACACTCAGAGTAGTGATGTGAACTCTAAAGAGACATAAATACATGAAACTAGCACAACCTTAAAAATAGGTTCTAGCTCATATTACGTGAATTTAAGGATGTCTGTAAAAGCTAAGGGACACTTTGGCAGTAGGACACTTGGCCACAATTAATACTTGATTAATATTCCTGCTCTTTCTCTTTTTAACTTTTCAAGGGGCTCTCTGTTCCTCAGTGTATATTTGTGTTCTCATAGCTGAGTGAGATGGGAAGAAGGAGGAGATGGGAATATCTAATGATTTGAAGAAGAAATATTTGTCTGCCAATATCAGGTTGTAGAAATAGAAAATTTCCTAATGGTAGGCCACTACATCCTTCATACTCACTTTGATGCTAGATAGGTTAGTTTACTTCCTTAATATGTGTCAGTCTAAGTTTTATAACTTGTAATTATGTATGTTGTTTATATGAAAAATGAATGTAACCACTCATTTTGACAGGCTAATGAGGTACAGGAATACAAATGTTTGAAGTATGTGATTCTACAGAATATTCTACTATCATACTTGCTTTGTAATGAACCAAATTGCAGACCTCCAAAATATGCTGCTGCCTTATAATAAAACCATGTACAGCAATAAGTAAGAGAAGACACTTCTTAGTTTTCAGTGATAGTCATCTCTGTTATTTAAAAAAAAAAAGGTCTGCATTTTTTTGAAGCAGAAAAATAAGTAAAAACCCAAGAAATACTCCAAAAACTGGTGTTAATCATCAAAATAAACTAGCAAAGCCTAAAGTTCTTTGAAAGTATCAGTCTTATGGAAGTTATAACAAACTTACTTAGTGCCTACTCTTCACTGTCAGCATTTACAGAACATTTTTTCACTTGAGTAATTTTCTTGGTTATTGACATTATTCCCAGCTAGTATCCTCTCACTCTAAGATGCACTCTACTACATTTATACTTTGAGTTAAAATATTGCCCAGATACATTACATTGCATTTCCCAATGCACATTTCCTTCAAAGTACCAATTTTTCACATGAGGTAAATACCTTTTTCTTTGACCAAAAGATATATATATTTTTTTCCCTTTAGGTCAATCACTTTTAGAAACTGACCTCTATATTATAGCACCAAAGAAAAACACTGGTTGAATTTCATTCTTCTAAACCATTCTCTTACACCATACACAAAGATAAACTCAAAATGGATAAAAGACCTCAACGTGAGGCAGGAATCTATCAAAATCCTAGATCAAAACATAGGCAGTAACTTCTTTGACATCGGCCACAGCAACTTCTTTCAAGATATGCCTCCAAAGGCAAAGGAAACAAAAGCAAAAATGAACTTTGGGGACTTCATCAAGATCAAAAGCTTCTGCACAGCAAAGGAAACAGTCAACAAAACAAAGAGGCAACCCACAGAATGAGAGAAGATATTTGCAAATTACAGTACAGACAAAAGGCTAATATCCAAGATCTATAAAGAACTCCTCAAACTCAACACACACAAAACAGATAATCATCTCAAAAAAATGGGCAGAAGACATGAACAGACACTTCTCCAATGAAGACATACAAATGGCTAAAAGACACATGAAAAAATATTCATCATCACTAGCCATTAGGGAGATTCAAATCAAAACCACATTGAGATACCACCTTATACAAGTTAGAATGGGCAAAATTAACAAGGCAGGAAACAACGTGTGTTGGAGAGGACGTGGAAAAAGGGGTACTCTCTTACACTATTGGTGGGAATGCAAGTTGGTGCAGCCACTTTGGAGAACAGTGTGGAGATTCCTTAAGAAATTAAAAATAGAGCTTCCCTATGACCCTGCAATTGCACTAATGAGTATTTACCCCAAAGATACAGATGTAGTGAAAAGAAGGGCCATCTGTACCCCAATGTTCATAGCAGCAATGGCCACAGTTGCCAAACTGTGGAAAGAACCAAGATGCCCTTCAACGGACAAATGGATAAGGAGGATGTGGTCCATACATACTATGGAGTATTATGCCTCCATCAGAAAGGATGAATACCCAACTTTTGTATTTACATGGACTGGAAGAGATTATGCTGAGTGAAATAAGTCAAGCAGAAAGAGTCAATTATCATATGGTTTTTTTTATTTGTGGAGCATAAGGAATAACATGGAGGACATGGGGAGATGGAGAGGAGAATGGAGTTGGGGAAAATTGGAGGGGGAGACGAACCATGAGAAACTGTGGACTATGGAAAACAATCTGAGGGTCAATTATCATATGATTTCACTTACTTGTGGATCAATAAAGAATAACACGGAGGATGTTGGGAGATGGAGAAGAGAAGTGAGTTGGGGGAAATCAGAATGGGACACAAACCATGAGAGACTGTGGACTCTGAGAAACAAACTAAGGTTTTGGAGGGGAAGGAGGTGAAGGGTTGGGTGAGCCTGGTGGTGGGTATTATGGAGGGCACATATGGCATGGAGCACTGGGTGTGGTGCATAAACAATGAATTTTGGAACACTGAAAAAAACTAAATTAAAAAAAAAAACACTGGTAACCTTTTTTTTTTTAACCTTTTCCTTCTTCCTTTGAATTTTCCCTCTAACATCCTGGTAGCATGTTAGATGTGTCAATATGTGAAACATCAGTCTCACATATATTCTATACCAATGGGCATCAAACTCTTTCACCACAAAAGGGAATGACTGAACTTCCTATTACCATTATGTCAAATGCAGAAGAGCAAAAGCACTTGATTTCACCTCTGAATCTACGCTTTATAATCGACTTATTTTGCATGGTAAGAATAATCTTCCTCACTGTTTTCTGACATAACTGCCTCAACAAATAAGTTGCCATATTCCCTCACCTTTGCAGAACTTGTCTATCTTTCAATTCAATCTTCATGTAATGGAGCAAGGAGGAATGCTGGACTAAAAATGTCATTTATACAAGAATGCTTCTCATACTTTTTCTGAATCTATTATTCATAGTTTGAATAGAATTGAGGAAGCTTGAAGACAATACAGTGTAATTATTAACACCACAAACTCTGGAGTTAGATTGTCTAAACTGAATCATGGTTCTGCTGTTTACTAGTCTGTGATTTTGGGCAAGTTACTTAAACTTAGTGTTCCCTTGGAGCACCCATAAGATGAACAAAGTAATAATACTTTGTATAGGGTTGGTACGAGATAAAATTAATTAAAATTTGTAAAATACCTAGAACTGTGCCAACCACATAGTTTTTGTTTCATTTCTAAGTCCATAAGATGCTATAAACAACAGGAAAGAAGAGTAACAAGGACTTCTGTAGGCATTTGCACCTACACCATCAAGCATAATCAATTAAAAGTCTACTTAATAGCAATGGGGAGGATGTTAGACTGTTATTTAAATGACTGGGGACATTGAGTTTGGGAATAAAAGCCTAGTGAGTATGCAAGAGCACATCACTTGACTACATCACAATAGAGTAGTGAAAGTTTATAAAAAGGAACCTGAACCAATCTAAGGACATCTATTTCATTTCAGTAAAATAGTTGATGTTTATAAAAATGATGCTGAGCATCCAAGAAGTGATTAAAATAGACCGATAATTCAGTAGAAGATGAAATACATTTTGAAAGATTTCTATTTGAAAGAGCCAAATAAAAACATTTGGTGCCTTAATAGATACATACTCACCTCTCCAAAATACTCAGTTATCCAGAAGGATTTAATCTAAGTGGTTTTATGAGAAGATGCTGAAAGTAAAAACAAAATATAAAATAGCAAATTATTCATGTGAAAGTGTGTCAAAGACTGCTAATTGTCACCTACCTTTCATTCTCCAAGTTTTCTTTTTGGAAATAGAAATACCCTTAAGTTTATGGGGTTATGACTACCTGGTCATCTAGGGACTACATGCTGTTGTCTCCCTTGCAAATCAGTGTGGTCATGTGACTAAACTCACAACACTGGAATGTAAATGGAATTTACTGTATAACTTATGTTGTTTCCTTGTAAGATAACTGCTTGCTTTCTACTTCCTTTTCCTCTTTCCACAAGCTGTTTTGGGAACATGAAGCAAGTAATCTATCTCTACCATACAGATGAGAAGACAACCAAGGAAACCTGGCTTAACAGAAACACAGAGGAAACTGGGTTCCAAGGTTAAATTGTGGAAGGAACAGAGTGCCCTATGTCCCCTGGATCCCATACCTCCCTCAAAGCAATTAACATCTATCTTATATGAGTCAGAGCTCTTTGGAGTCTTTTTGTTGTAGTAGACTACTATTATTTTAATAAATATAAAGAAAAATGATAGAATTTAAATTCAAACCTGTATTGAGTGCAAGTATTGTGTAAGTTACTATGTTAGGCTCTATAAAGATGCAGTATTAATTAGATGTGAGTTCTACCCTCACAGACTTTATAATGCAGAAAAGATGAGCTAAGTACCCAGACAATTATATTATCATATAGTCTATGTTGCTTGTCATCTGAGGGTTATAAACAAGATGCTATGGGATTATAGTAGAAAACAATTTTATTGACCTAGAGCAAGAAATCTTGAATCAGAAAAATCTTCACAAGGATAGCCTTTGAGAAGGACCTGTAATTCAAAGGATTTCAAAAGCAGAGATAAAGACATGAGGAAAAGTATGAATGAAAGCACTACAGCAGAAAAGTGAATACCTGCTATTGTGTCCTGTTAGAATAGAGGGTAGTATTGAAGGGCCTTGAACTATGTAAGCTGGAAAAGTAAGCTTGGGCCATATTGTGAAGAGCACTAAATTATTTTTATTTAGAATCTGAGTACTTAAATTAGTAGAATAAGGAGTGAGATGTTAATAGTAACAAAAAATGGGAGGTAAGGAAGAACATGGGGCACATTGAGATGTTGACAGTCTAAGGAGAGAAACAGCTTTCTCAGTATCATGTCTTACGTGCCTTTTGACTTTACAAAATTGATTTAATGTTTTTAAACCTGTTTTTTTATCTGAAAAAAATAAGAATAATAATATCCACCTCATAGGCTTTATTTGAGGATTAAATAAGATAATGTTTTTTGAAAAGGAGAGAAAAAGCACCTAGAACTGCTGATCACACACAACAGGCAATCACTAAAAGTGGCTAAAATATTTATTGTTGCTGCCATTGCTTCTCCTAAGCATTATAAAAAACTGGGAGAATGAGGTGTAGGTTTGAAAGGAATGTATGCATTGAAGATGTGAGAGTTCATGAAGTCATGAAAGAAATGAAATAGTTTGAGGTGAAAGCTTTGGGAGATACCTCCATTAAGACACATCTCAAAAACAATGAATACTGTTATGCTGAAAAGAAATTAAAAAAAAAATCATTTAAAAAAAAAAAGACACATTTTAAAGAGAGACAGGAGCCAGTGAAGGAGACAGGAAGAAATGTTAGTGAGGCCAGAAGAAATGAAAAATGAGGAAAAAGAGAATCCAAAGAAAGGATGGTCAACATGTCAAATGCTGCTGAGAGGACAAAAAGAGTTGAGATCTGAGAAAAATAGTATTGATTTTAGTGTCTGAGTCCAGAAAATGCAGTTTATTGGGAAACAGAGACCTAAATGTCAACATGGGGGAAAGAGCTAGTAGAGGAAAGATAAAAATTTGTAACAGAAGAAGAAAAATTAAAAGAATAATATCTCAAGGGAAGAAAAGAGGATAGATCAAGAGCATAGTTGGAAAGACCAGCCTCTCCCGAGGGGAGAGATGCACTTTCCCCATGAAAGAAAATGGAGAAACAAAGGGGAAAGGAAAAAAAAATGAAGATATTGAAGGCAACTCTGCATCATGAGAGAACTCATTTAAGCTGGCTTCTTAATAAAATAATAGGTTTGGTCATCGATTGAGGGGAGGTGAAATGGGTAAAATTAAAGACTTGAAGGGATGTTCAGTTTAGTTTATCTTTCACATGTGAAAAGCATTTATCCAGGAAAGGAAATTATCTCTTAATATTTCTACTTTAATAATATTTTACCAAATCTATTCTTCTCCTCAATGCATTCATTTTTCTAATAATTGGAGAAAGTTTTCAGAGAAAAGCATCTTGAATGACTGAAATGAGTCATTCCCAATCATTTTCTCTCTTTAAAGCAACTCTTCATAAAAAGGAAATAAATGGTGATAGTGAGGGAAGGGGTAACAAATTGCACAGCATCATTTTGAAACATTCACTTGGGGGCACCTGGGTGACTCAGTTCATTAAGTGTCTGACTGCAGCTTGGGCCATGATCTCAGGGTCTTGAAATCGAGCCCCACTAAGTTGGGGGGAGGTCTGTTTCTCCCTCTCCTTCTGCCCCTTCCCCTGCTTGTGCTCTCTCTCTCTCAAATAAATAAATAAAATCCATAAATAAATAAATAAATAAATAAATAAATAAATAAATAAAATCATTCACCTTCCTATGGAATAACTATGATTCAATTCTTATAGATATCTTTTCTACATTCACTCTATGAGATTGAGTGTTGCCCCCCCAAAATTCATGTCTAATCAGAATCTTAGAATGTGACCTTTTTTGAATCTTCACAGATATACTAAATTAAGTTGGGTCATACTTGATGAAGGTGAGCCCTTAATCCAATTGACTGGTATTGTCATAAGAAGAGAGAAATTGAGACACAGACACAAACATAGAAAGAAGACCCACGAAGAAAGAGGCAGATAATGGAGTTATGCTGCCCTACACCAAGGAATGCCTGGGGATCTCAGAAGCTGGAAGACGCAAGAAAGGATTTTCACCTACCAGCTTCTGAGGGAGCAGAGCCCCACCAACATCTTAATTTTTGGACTTCTGGCATCCAGAACTGTAAAGGAACATTTCTGTATTTTAAGTCACCTAGTTTGCAGTGCTTTGTTATGGCAACTCTTGGGAACTTATATACCTACCAAAGAAACACAAGGAACCCAAGTCTTATAACTAATGGGTGCTTCCCATATTAGGGTTTCTAAGGATCAAAAGGACTATTTTCTACCAGAACTTAGCATTGTGAGTCTGCATCCATCTTCAGAAATAGCAGAAAAATATTTCTTAAACTGTCATTGTAAATAGACTAATGATTTACCTGAAAGTCCTGAAAAAATGATGGGAAGGGAATATGAGAAAAAACAAATTTTAAGATTCATTATATAAAAAAATCACCCAAGTGGGGCACCTGGGTGGCTCAGTGGGTTAAGCCTCTGCCTTCAGCTTGGGTCATGATCCCAGGGTCCTGGGATCAAGCCCCGCATCAGTTTCTCTGCTCAGCAGGGAGCCTGCTTCCCCCCCTCTCTCTGCCTGCCACTCTGCCTGCTTGTGATCTGTCTCTGTCAAATAAATACATAAAATCTTTAAAAAAAAAAAAAATCACCCAAGTGCCATTAGTCCCAGAGTTCTACAGAAGAGGTCAATCAAATGAGAATGAGAATTAATCACTCAAAATAACCAATCAATAAAGAAAAAATAATAGGCTAAGGCCTTAATACATGTCCCTTAAAAAGTTAAGACATCCAGTTAGAACACTAAGCCTGGAGCAATATACAGTAATGAATGCAAACAAAGTGTTTGGGTTTCATTTGGAACTCCTGATAACACAACAAAGGGAATCACTTGTGCACAGACTGCCAGAAAGAATGGAAAGGACAAAGGCCCTCTCAGTGTTTGAAGACAGTGTGACTGAATCTTACTACATATTTGGATAAGAAAGCAATCTGACTCTCTATTCTTTGAGTCTATAAGATATCACAGGAAGAAATAAATCAAAATTTAGAGATCAAGTTCTGGGATTGTAGTGCAATTACTCTAGAGAGGTGGTGAAAGCATACTACAAAGAACCATTGAGCAGCAAAAGAAAAAGTTCAGACTAAGAACATTTTTCTTGAAACAATGAAATTGGTGAGACATAAAGAGAGAAAATGATTTCTTTTTCATTTAGGGAACTCCTGGGAAATATCTGGTGTTTGTAAGTGAAAAATGAGAAAATATATATAATGGTGTAGAGAGTGGCACAGAATATATATAATGGTGTAAGAAGTTATAGGAATATTATTTGTAAAGAACATCAAAATTTGATTTGAAAATAGACTGGAGTCATTATAGATGTCTAAAAATTTGAGTAGCAAGATCAAAATGATTCTTCAGAAGGATGCTTCTTACTGCTTCTGTGAGCTGGATAGTATATGGAACAGACACCACAATTAAAAAAAAAAAAAATTGGAACATGAGGCAATTGAGTACCCAGACGTAAAAAGACCAGGACACAAAATTCAAAGTGGATTTTATAAAAACAGATATGCCCTTAGATCTGGCTTCCTTCTATAAACTCTTCAACCAAAAATTCCAATCTTTTATTCTACCACCTTCAAGTAGATTTTCCATCAATCCTTTGCTTATATTCTGTTGATTCAAATAACCTTTCATTGTCCCTAGTTTCCATTTAGTCCCACTTCCCTGCCTTAGACAAATCAATAGCATATTTCATAATTATAATCACACATTTCTCAACTCCTTCTCTCTTCCCATTATATTTATCTGGCTAAATTCCAATGCTCATAAAGCCCAGCTCCCCACACTCACTCTATCCTTGTACCTGAACAACTGAATAGAACTGAGGAAAAGTACAACCATGCTCATCCTTCTCCATTTCATTTCATAATCCTTTACCTTAAAGAACACTTGCTCAGGGGCGCCTGGGTGGCTCAGTGGGTTAAGCCTCTGCCTTCGGCTCAGGTCATGATCTCAGGGTCCTGAGATCGAGCGCCACATCCGGTTCTCTGCTCAGTGGGGAGCCTGCTTCCTCCTCTCTCTCTCTGCCTGTCTCTCTGCTTACTTATGATCTCTCTCTGTCAAATAAATAAATAAAATAAAATCTTTTTAAAAAAAAGAACACTTGCTCAGTGTTCATCTTATCTTCCTTGTCCATTCCCTCTCCCATTCATTTAGATAATCATTCCATGTCTTCTCTGTCCTTCAACATCCAATACCATCTCTCTTCAGCTGATGATTTTCATATTTTTGTGAAAAGAGAGATGAAATTAAAAGAGAAAATTTTCAAGATCCTATCAGTGTATTTGCTTTGATATGTGCCTTTCTTTTTGATGCTAGAAAAGAATGATCCATACTCTTCTCAAAGTCTAATCTTTTTTTTTGTCTCTAGTCTGATATATCGATGTATATAGAATAATCCATCCAACAGCACCAAAAAACTGTTTCTTTCTCATGTGCAAATGAAATACTCTCCAGGATAGATTATATCATGTTGGGTCACAAAGAAAGCCTTAAAAATTAAGGAAAACTGAAATCATATCAAGTATCTTTTCTGACCACAATGGGCTGAAACTAGAAATCAACAACAGGAGGAAAACAGAAACATTTAGAAATATGTGGAAATTAAGCAACACATTCTTAAACAACCTAACTTTATGACTCAAGAAATTAGAAAAAGAAAAAGCTAAGACCAAAATTAGCAGCAGAAGAAATATGATAAAAAAAATTATAGCAGAAACAGATTTTTGGGGAGGTGGCAGAGTACAAGGATCCTAATCTCATGCTTGGTCCAATGGTTCACCTAGATAACACCAAATATCAATGTAAATAACCCAGAAACTGACCCAAAGCCTAGCAAAGTAGACTTTCCACAGCTAATTTAGAGAAGAGGCCACATCAAAAATGGTAGAAAAGGCAGAAACATGTTCTAGAGTCAAATTGATTCCTGAGACTGTCAGCAGGAGGGAGAGACTGCAAGGATGAGAAGGGAGAAGAGTAGACTCCATACCAGACACCCAAGCATGGGGAATCTGCATTGGGAGACAAATCCCCTTTGGCTTTGGAAACTAGAAGGGCTTTGCTTCACCAGTTTTTATAATCAGTAGGACTTAACACTGAGAACTTTAAAAATCAGAGGATTCCATCTAGGAGAACAAGAGGGTGATAGGAAACTGAGTTCTCAACCTTAAAAAGCCAGCATTAAAACAAAACAAAACAAAAACACTGTGAGATAAGGCATAGAAGCAACAGTTTGAAAAACTCCCAGCATATATTAAGGGAGCCTTATTTACTAACACAAACAAATGGAAAGATATCCCATGCTCATGGATCAAAAGAATACATATTGTTGAACGTCCATACTACCCAAAACAATCTATAGATTTAATGCAATCTCTGTCAAAATACTAACAGCCTTGTTCACAGAGCTAGAACAAATAATCCTAAAACTTGTACAGAACCACAAAGAACCCTGAATAGCCAAAAAATATTGATAAAGAAGAACAAAACTGAAAGTATCACAATCCCAGATTTCAAAATATACTAGAAAGCTGTATTAACCAAAACAGTATGATACTGCCACAAAAATACACACCTAGATCAATAGAACAGAATAGAGAACTCAGAAATAAACCCACAATTATATGGTCAATTAATCTATGACAAAGCAGGCAAGGACATGCAATGGGAAAAAGACAGTTTCTTTAACAAATGGTATCAGAAAACTAGACACCTATAAGCAAAAGAAAGAAAATGAACTATTTTCTTATACTATGCACAAAAATTAAATCTAAATAGAATTAGTACCTAATGTGAAACCTGAAATCATAAAAGTCCTAGAATAGAGCACAGGCATTAATTTCCCTGACACTGGTCACAGCAACATTTTTCTAGATATGTCTCATAGGGCAAGGGAAACAAAAGCAAAAATAAACTATTGAGACTACATCAAATTAAAAACTCCCACAGTGCAAAAGAAACAATTAACAATATAAAAATACAACTTACTAAATGGGGGGAAATATTTTCAAATGATATATCCAATAAGGGGCTAAAATACAAAATATATAGAGGGTTTATACAATTCAACACCAATCATCATCATCATCATCATCATCACCATGATCCAATTTAAAAATGGGCAAAAGACATAAATGACATTTCTCTATAGAAACAAAACAGATAACAGACACAGGAAAAGATGTTTACTCATCATCAGGGAAAGACAAATTAAAACCATGATGAGATATCACCTTATACCTTTCAGAATGATTAAAATAAAAAACACAAGACACAAGTGTGGGCAAGGATATGTAGAAAAAGGATCCTTCATGCACTGTTAGTGGGAATGCAAAGTGGTATAGACATTGTGAAAAACAGTATGGAGTTTCCTCAGAATGTTAAAAATAGAATTACCATATGATCCAGTAATCCGCTATTGAATATTTACCAAAATAATATGAAAACACTAATTCAAATGATAGATGCAGCCTTATTTATTATAACATTATTTTCAGTAGCCAAAATAGTGAAGAAATGAAAGTGTCTATCATTTAATGAATGGATACAGAAGAGATGGTAAATGTATACAATGGAATATTACTCAGCCATAAAAAGAATGAAATCTTGTCATTTGCAAAAACATGGATGGTTCCAGATGGTATGACCCTGTTAAATAACTCAGTGAGAGAAAGACAGATACTATATAATTTCATTCATATGTGAAATTTAAGAAACAAAACAAATGAATAACAAAAAAATTGATAAACCAAGAAACAGACTCTTAACTATAGAGAACAAACTGATGGTTACTAGAGGGGAGATAGGTGAGGGGATGGGTGAAACAGGTGAAGGGCAATATGTTCTTATGATGAGCACTGAACAATGTATAGAATTGTTGAGTCATTATAGTATACACCTGAAACTACTATAACACTATATATTCATTTTATGAAACTAAAAAATTAATTAATTTTAAAAAGATTATACCAGAAATTAATAAAACAGAGAAAAGGCAATTTTAAAAAATCACTAATAGAGTTGGATTTTTTAAAAGATAAGCAAATTGACAAACTTTTAGCTATAATAATCAAGAAAAAAAGAGAAAAACCTCAAAATTATAAATTTATATAAATTTATTTGTATTAATTGGGGCGCCTGGGTGGTTCAGTGGGTTAAAGCCTCTGCCTTCAACTCAGGTCATGATTCCAGGGTCCTGGGATTGAGACCCGCATTGGGCTTTCTGCTCAGCAGGGAGCCTGCTTCCTCCTCTCTCTCTGCCAGCCTCTCTGCCTACTTCTGATCTCTGTCAAGTAAATAAATAAAATCTTTAAAAAAATTTATTTGTATAAATTTATATAAATATAAATGAGAAAGGAGACGTTAAACTGACATCATAGAAACACAAAGGATTATACAGGCGACTATGAGACATTATACACCGATGAACTGGATAATCCAGAAAAACAACTGTTAATTTTGTAGCAAACAACCTAAAAAGACTGAATCATGAAGGAATAGAAGTTTGAACAGACCTGTAACTAGTAAGGAGATTCAATCAGTAAGAAAAGAAAAGAAATGAAATAAAATATAAAACAAAACAAAACCCAAGACCAGATGATTGCATTGGTGAATCCTATCAAACATTTTAAAAAGAATTATTGCCTATACTTCTCAAACTCTTCCAAAAAATTTAAGAGGAAATGCTCCTAGACTCATTTTAGAAGGCTAGGATTAGGGGCACATGGGTGGCTGAGTCAGTTAAATATCTGCCTTTAACTCGGGTCATAATCTCAGGGTCTTGAGATTGAGTCCCGTATCAGGCTCTCTGCTTATTGTGGAGCCTGCTTCTCTCTCTGCCCTTTTCTCATGCTCACCCCAAGTCTCTCTCTCTCAAATAAATAAATAAAATCTTAAAAAAAAAAAAGACCAGGATAACCCTGATAACAAGCCAGATGAGGAGTCTACAAGAAAAGAAAAACTATAAACAGCATTGTATTTTTGGTTATGACATCAAAACCATAAGCAAGAAAAGCAAAATTCAACAAGTAGGACTACATCAAATCAAAAAGTTTTGCTGAGTGAAATAAGTCAAGCAGAGAGAGGCAATTATCATATGGGTTCACTTAATTGTGGAGCATAAGGAATAACATGGAGGACATGTGGAGATGGAGAGGAGAAGGGAGTTGGGGAAAATTGGAGGGGGAGATGAACCATGAGAGACTGTGCACTCTGAGAAACAAACTGAGGGTTTTGGAGGGGAGCGGGTTGGGAGGTTTGCTGAGACTGGTGATGGGTATTATGGAGGGTACGTATTGCATGGAGCACTGGGTGGAGCACTGGGTGTGGTGCATAAACAGTGAATTCTGGAACACTGAAAAGAAATTTTTAAAAAATAAAATTTTTTTAAAAGTTGTGCATAAAAGAAACAATCAACCAAATGAAGAGGTAATCTATGGAATGGTAGAAAACATCTGCAAACTATGTATCAATTGAGGATCTATAATGGTTGTGAGATCTTACCTACCAGCAAGTTAATAAAATAGCCTGCTACAGTTTCACAAATACTGACAAGACACAAAACTGGGTCAGAGGCAAAAGACCATTTGTTATTCACAGTAATAACAGCAGTCAGTGTAACATTGCTGTTTAAGTTCCCTAAGCCCCAGTTCTCTCACAATGATGTGATGAGAGCCAGGTATTGCCAGTAGATGTGGTGGACTGTGTTACAGGAGTCGGGAAACCTTGATGTTATATAAGTGGTTGCCAATAAACCTGCCTATCCTACTCTCCAGAGAGAGATATCTCTATCTCTACTCTCCTGAAATACAAACAAACCCAATGCAGGAAAGCACCTTTCCTTTTCCCCCTCAGCTCCAGCCTTGCTATCTATCTGTGTTGTTTCTTAGAAATGCCAAGTACATTCCCACCTAAACTTATGCTTGGAAGACTCTTCTTCTGCATATCTATTGTTCTCACTTTCTTTAGCTGTATGTCTGGCCTAATGTCACCCTATCCAAAACACTCTTCCAGATAGGTAATTATAAAATAATACCTCCTATCCTTAACCCTGCTTTATGTTTCTTCATTGTTTTTACCTTATCTACTTTCTTGCTTTTGGTTTACTTTAGTGAAATGCATCTCATCATTAATTCCATTAAGGAATTTGGAGTAATGTCTGGCACATAACACCCAAGAGGAAGAAGAAAATAAAGCAAGAAGGAGAGAGGTAAGGAGAAAAAGAAAGAGGGAGGGAAAGAAGAAAGTGAGACAAAGAGAGAAGGAGGGCGGAAGTAAAGGAGGAAAGAGTGATGTCAAAATTATTCTAAAGTAGCCAGTCTGAGGAAGTGTGAGGAGAGTAGCACCAAAGATTATGAACTTGGTTATAATTTATTTTTTAAGAGGAAAATCATTTTTTAAATTTCACAAAGTCAAATATCACTTGTTAAAATGTATTCATATGTTCTAGTTTTATATCAATATGTCTTATTTACTATGTCTTCATATGGCAGAGAGACAGAGAGGGTAAGGTCTTTGGTGTCTCTTCTTATAATCCCATTATGACAGTCTCACCTGATGACCTCATCTAAACTTAATTGTTTCAAAAACCCCATTTCAAATACCATTACATTAGGACTTAGGGCTTAAGCATATGGATTGTTGTGGGGGAGGTGGTGTTGGAGGGAGACACAATTCACCCCATAGCAACCACTAATAGGAACAACACAAAGATAAGATCTCCCTCTCAGGTCATGTCCAGGTAGACACAGGTGACATAGGTCACCCATTTTCTACCTTCTAACCTGGTTCAATTTATTTTCTATAGAGAGCTATAGACTAGGGTGATCAGGAGTATTTTAGTTCCTTTTCTTAGAAGCATCTCACACCAAAATGGACTCCTTAAAATTTTCACTAAAATTAATAATCCTAAACTCAACATGGATGTGTTTTTTAACTCTTAGGATATAAATGTAAGGCATCCAGTGCAACCTCCTTCCTCCCTGAATTCACTTTCAGGTAAGGAGTTTCCTTTCCATGTTGAAAGGTTGTAGATGCACACAAAGATTTAGCACGTTGTTTACCATCTTGAACATTTAGAAATTATTCAAAATTCAACAATATGGAATTAATTAAATCTCTACAATAAAATGCCAAAGATGTTTTAGGTAAGCATGGGATGACATGGAAAGATGTACCTAGTCTATGTTAAGAGGAAAAAAAAGTTACTAAACAGTATGTGTGTCAGAGAAAGAAAGGACAGAAAAGCTGCATGCTCAAAGTGGACCTCTCCAGTATGCCTTGTTTCCCCCCACCGTCTTTTTTGCTTATCTGTTTCCTAAACTTTCAACAATGATAAATACTTTTGAAAAAATAGTAATATCTACCCTCTAGTCTAATTCTATTAAAAAAATCACTAACTTCTACACATTTTCAAATACAGTTTACAATGCTTTAGCTGATACATAAGCCTGAATATATGTTCTTGGTTTCACACACATATTTTCTTGACTTATCAATTCTCATGTGAACATGGAAGTCCCAAAATGTGAAGAACAATTACATATAATTCTTTAACCTCCTAGTGCCTAAGAAATTAAGAGACGCAAAATTTACAACTTATTAAATTCATGAATCAGAAATATGTGATGGAAAATGGCCTTAAAATTTAAAAGTAGATAAAATGTATCTGAATTGCTATTGTCTATACTCATATGTTTATTTCCCAAATAAAAGAATCTTTTCTTTTCCCCCAAATATTGTTTTTTCTTCAAAGTTATTACTATTTGAGACAGTCTCATCCTTAGGGTATCAGTTCAAACTTTTGTTCAAAAAAGCATCACTGGAGTTCTGTGCCCTGCCACTAAATTGAACTGACTGCCAACTTAATCATTGCTAGGAAATCTAGGTTGGATGCACCATATTGTGCTTCTGGAAATTTTTCCTATAGATATGTTATACATGTGCCAAAGAATATATGTAAAATATACACACTCAGTATTGTTTATAATAGCAAAAAACTGGCAATAAATTAAATATTTGTTAATAGATTATGACTAGATTATATTCCATGCATATGGTAGAATATATAACTATTACTTTAAAAAGAGTAGGGCAATTTTCGTGTATATACTGGTATGGGACTGATATTAGAAAGTGAAAAGAAGCAGAGTCCTATAGAATTATATGCATAGCATGATACGTGTTTATGTACATGTATATATAGAATCATTAAGAATATAGACACCTCTGGAAAAGGGGAACTAAGATAACCAGAGGACAATATAAAAATAAATCCTTTGACCTTTTGAATTTTGAATCTAGTGCATGAATTTCCTTTTTAATAAACTCATAAACTTGGAACAAATTTTTTTTTCCCTCAGGGATCATTTTATCTTGTGAGGCATCAGAAATAGTCCTTCCATTGTGACTTTTTTAATATTTCTTATTTTAAATTTATTTTTATTTATTTTAATTTTTGTTTAAATTCCAGTTAGTTGACATACAGTGTATATCAGTTTTAGGTGTACAATACAGGGATTCAACACTTCTGTACAACAGCCGGTGCTCATCACAAGTGCCCTCCATAATCCCCTACACCAATTTAAGCCATTCCCCCCCCCAACTCCCTTCTAGTAACCATCAGTTTGTTCTCTACAGTTAAGAGTCTGTTTCTTGGTCGATCTCTCTCTTTTTATCACCCA
Organism: Enhydra lutris kenyoni; assembly: GCF_002288905.1. Taxonomy (NCBI): domain Eukaryota; kingdom Metazoa; phylum Chordata; class Mammalia; order Carnivora; family Mustelidae; genus Enhydra; species Enhydra lutris. The sequence goes on along the minus strand of NW_019154105.1, from coordinate 70,099,552 downwards.
TTTGCTCATTTGTACTGTTTCTTAAATTCCACAAAATCATGGTACTTGTCTTCCTCTGTCTGATTTATTTTGCTTAGCATATTAATCTCTAGTTCTACCCATGTAGGTGCAAATGGCAAGATTTCTTTTTGTTTTTTCTTTCTTTTTTTTTTTTTTTCCTTTTTATAGCGGAGTAATATTCCAGTGTGTGGGAAGCTGGGGCAAGATGGCAGAGAAGTAGGAGATGCTATTTCAACTGGTCCCCTAAAGTGAGCTAATCATCTACCAGAGCACTCTGAACACCCATGAAATCAGCCTGAGATGTAGGATTATACACTTCTGGATTTCTATGGGGCCAGAAGAACATCAGTGGAGAGGTAAAGGGGAATGGGAATCAGACTGATATTAGAGGATAAACAGAAGGGGGAGGGAGCAACCAGAAGTGACCCATTGGAAAGTAACACCCTAATATAAGAGTGCCTTGTGATTGGGGACCAGCATTAACTTGGAGTCTGGTTAAAAGCGCTCAAAAAGAGAAAAAGATCTTAAGTGGCAACTAGTGGAATCAAAGGTGGTGACCGGCACAGGCCTAAGCCACGGACCAAGGACGGCCACCGCTGGCGACCACCCATGTCAGAAAGAGTGCAGCAAAGCCTCCAGGCCTGGTCCCTGAGCCCCCGGCTTTCCACTGCCTGCACCAGTGCTGGGCTAGGGACCCTCTGCATGTGAGGGAGTCTGATGTGTGCACCAGCTGGTGCTCTCTGGAACCACAGCCTTTTGCACTCTGCAGGGACACTGTGTGACTCGGGACTGAGTCATGCTCCCTTCCCACACCTGAGAGTGCTCTGTGCAGGTGCTAGCCAGTGGACAATAGGACCCACTGAGAGTCTGAACAATCCCAGTCCGGGCTTGAAAATCTCAGCGCACTACCTCTGGTTGGGATCTCTGGGGTGGTCTGGATCCCAGACAGCAGTCCTGGCAAAGGCAGCCAGCCACTAGAAGTTGGTTCCCTGGACAAATATCGTTCGTGGATTTAGTGGCATGGAGGTTGCAGAGACAAGTGGGCACACTTTATGCAACCCCTGAGATGCTGGCTGGAGGGTGCACAAGGCCTGTGGGAGATTGCACAGCTCAGTGGAGTTTGCAGAAGGGTGAGTCTGTGTGCTCTGGACTACCCAGAGGGGAGCAGACTGAGGCTTCTCTCTGAGGCAGAGGCCTGGGTGCCGTTTGCTTTGCACTAAACCTCCAAAAGCCACCAAAGAATAAAAACCTCCAGAGACCAAAAGCCTGAAAAACTGGTTTCAACAGAGCCCAGCCCCTTGATAGGGAGCAGGAGGACTCAATACAAGCAAGACTGACTGAAAAACAATGGCAGACTCCTCCCCTAGAAAGCCAGCTGAAAGAATGAGAGGACAACCACAACAGGGTCCCCATAAATCTGTAAAACCCAAATATCAGGGGAAAAGAAGATATTAAGTTCCTGGTATTGACTTAAAACCTGTATATTTCATAGAAACAACTTTTATTTTTAATTCGTTCTCACTATTCTTGTTCTTTCTATTTTTTTAACCTATCCACCATTACAACAAGAGTTTCAATACAACAAATTCTATAATAACCCTTTAACTTGAACTTTTTTTCATTCATATACCTGTGTTTTTCTTTTGATTTTCTATTTTTTAAATAGAATATAGGTATAAGCTTCAAGGTAATCCTCTTTCCCTAATCAATACTACCTCTATATATAAACCAGTTTTAATCTCCCTTTATTTCTGGAAAGTTGAGTCCTTTAACAAAGATATCAAGATACACCCAGGAAGAATCAAAATAACCTTCCTTGCCCACATTGAGGATTTATAACCACCCTCGCATATTTTTCTTGTATCAGCATTTCTATGTATATGTCTCTGTTCTAGTATTATATAAATCTTATCCTTGGGGTTAATTTTGGCTGGGTTCTTTTTTTTTTTTTTTAATTTTTTTCTTGTCATTTACTTTTGTTATTCTCTTTGTCTGTTTTTGTTTGTATACCTTATAAAGCTTACCTATAGGACCTATTATGGCTGGGTCTTCTCTCTCTCTCTCTTTCTCTCTCTCTCTCTCTCTCTCTTTTTCCTGTCTCTCTCTTTCTCTCATTTTTCCTTTTTCCTTTCTTTTTAGTGGTGACTTCCAATTGCTCAGAAGCATTCCAGGGTGCACCTTGCCTGGATCATGGTTGATATATTCAGCTACACATCCCCTCAACCATCTCTCACAAAAATGACTAAGAGCAGAATGCCCAACAGAGGAAAAATTCAGAGACTGTGCCTTCTCCATCAGATTATTGGATATGGACATAGACAGTATGTCAGAAAGGGAATTCAGGGTAACAATTATCCAGGCAATGACTAGGTTGGAGAAAACCATTAATCACAACATGGAATTGATTAGGACAGAAGTGAAAGCTGCCTGGGAAGAAGTTAAAAAATGTTGTCAATGAGATCTAATCTAATCTAAACTCTCTAACAGCTAGGATAACTGAGGCAGAAGATAGAATTAGTGATCTAGAGGACAAACTGATAGAGAAAAGGGATTGAACAGGCAGCTTAGAAGCTATGAAAACAGATAGGGAAATAAATGACACCATGAAACATTCCAACCTCAGAATTTTTGGGATCCCTGAGGGGGAGGAGAAAGAAAGAAGACAAGAAAATACAGTTGAACAAATTCTCCATGAAAATTTTCCCAACCTGGGGAATGGAACCAGTGTTCATGTCCTAGAAAAGAAAAATCACCACCCAAGATCATAGATTCTAGAAAGACCGAAAGACACCTGATTGTGAAACTAATGAATTATAATTTTAGACAGGAGCTCTTGAAAGCAGCTAGGGAGAAGAGATTCCTTACAAACAGAGGAAGACCCATCAGAATAACCTCAGACCTGTCCACGGAAGCCTGTTCACAGAAAACCAGAAAGGGCTGGCAAGACATATTCAGGGCACTAAATGAGAAGAACATGAAACCAAGAATACTTTATCCAGCAAGGCTGACATTCAAAATGGATGGAGAGATAAAGAGCTTCCAAGACCGGCAAGGTTTAAAAGAGTATGTGACCACCAAGTTACCACTATGAGAAATATTAAGGGGGGTTCTATAAAAGAAGAAAGAACCCAAGAGTGTCATAGAACAGAAATTTACAGAGACAATCTATAGAAACAAGGACTTCACAGGCAACATGATGTCAATTAAAATCTGTCTTTCAATGATCACTCTCAATGTGAATGGCCTAAACCCTCCCATAAAATGGCACAGGGTTGCAGACTGGATAAAACGACAGGACTTATCCATATGTTGTCTACAAGAGACCCATTTTGAACCTAAGGATACATCCACACTGAAAGAGAAGAGATGGAGAAGTATCTTTCATGCCAATGGGCCTCAAAAGAAGGCTGGGGTAGCAAGTCTCATATCAGGTAAATTAGATTTTAAACTAAAGACTGTAGTCAGAGATAGAAAAGGACACTATATCATTCTTAAAGGGTCTATCCACCAAGAAAATCTAACAATTGTAAATATTTATGTCCCCAATATGGGAGTAACTAAATACATAAGACAATTGTTAATCAAGATAAAGAGTCACATTGATATGAATACATTAATAGTAGGGGATCATAACATGCAACTCTCAGTAATAGACAGATCATCCAAGCATAATATCAATAAAGAAACAAGAGCATTGAATGACACATTGGACCAGATGGACCTCATAGATATATACAGAATATTCCACCCTAAAACAATAGAATACTCATCTTTTTTTTTAAAGATTTTATTTATTTATTTGACAGACAGAGATCACAAGTAGGCAGAGAGGCAAGCAGAGAGAGAGGAAGGGAAGCAGGCTCCCTGCTGAGCAGAGAGCCCGATGCGGGACTCGATCCCAGGACCCTGAGATCACGACCCGAGCCAAAGGCAGCGGCTTAACCCACCGAGCCACCAAGGCGCCCCAGAATACTCATCTTCTTAAGTGAACATTAAACTTTCTCCAGAATAGACCACATACTGGGTCACAAATCAGGGCTCAACCAATACCAAAAGATTGAGATTATTCCCTGCATATTCTCAGACCCCAAAGCTTTGAAACTAGAACTCAACCATAAGAAAAACTTTGGAAGGAATTCAAGCACTTGGAAGCTAAAGACCACCTTGCTTAAGAATGTTTGGATCAATCAGGAAATCAAAGAAGAACTTAAACAATTCATGGAAACCAATGAGAATGAAGACGCTTTGGCCCAAAACCTATGGGATACAGTAAAGGCAGTCTTAAGGGAGAAGTACATAGCCATCTACCCCTCCCTCAAAAAAAATTGAAAAATCCAGAATACACCAGCTGTCTTTACACCTTGAAGAACTGGAGAATCAACAACAAATTAAACCAACCCCACACACAAGAAGGGAAATAATCAACATTAAGATAGAAACTAGAGTTACAGTAGAACACATCAACAAAACTAGAAGCTGGGGCACCTGGGTGGCTCAGTGGGTTGAGCCTCTGCCTTCAGTTCAGGTCATGATCTCAGCGTCCTGGAATCGAGTCCCACTTCGGGCATTCTGTTCAGCAGGGAGCCTTCCTTCCTCCTCTCTCTCTGCCTGCCTCTCTGACTACTTCTGATCTTTCTCCGTCAAATAAATTAAAAATTAGAAAAAAATTATAAAAAATAAAAAAAATTTTTCATGTGTCTGATAGCCATTTGTATGTCTTCATTGGAGAAGTGTCTGTGGGGATCAGGGTAATGATGGCTTCATAGAAAGAGTCTGGAAGTTTTCCTTCTGCTTCAATTTTTTGAAACAGCTTCAGGAGAATAGGTGTTATTTCTTCTTTGAAAGTTTGGTAGCATTGCCCAGTGAATCCATCAGGTCCTGGGCTCTTGTTTTTTGGGAGGTTTTTGATCACTGCTTCAATCTCGTTACTAGATATCGGTCTATTCAGGTTGTGAATTTCTTCCTGGTTCAATTTTGGGAGTTTATAGCTTTCCAGGAATGCATCCATTTCATCTAGGTTGCTTAGCTTATTGGCATATAACAGTTGATAATAACTTATGATTGTTTCTACTTCCTTGGTGTTAGTTGTGATCTCTCCCT